>NW_022900949.1:24761507-24800521 GCF_012274545.1 Fukomys damarensis
ATTTTCTTTTTTTTTTTTTTTTTTGTACCGGGGATTGAACTCTGGACCTTGCACTTGCGAGGAAGGTGGCAGCACCCTGGGGTTCATGTCCTAAGACATGCATTCATCTGGCTGTCACATGAGTCTACTTAAACATTTTACTGCAACCTTTAAAATTCCGGAAGTATGGTTTTTAAAATCTTAGAAGAAACACATTTGTAAGCAAATGAAAACACATAGCTGAGATTTTATTCAACTCAGTGATCAGTGTGGGATCCAAGAGAAAAATTAAGAACTCTCCACAAGATGCACTGAAGAACAGAGACATATATACTCAATGAAGAATGCAGGAATAAATTTGCTCACAAATTTAAAACACATTAGTGTCCTATAGAACAATAAAATATAATATTTAAGATCACCTCTTATACCAAGATCATTTCTATAGTGTAACAAAATCCATCTGCATCATTATGGGCAAGAATTATTTGCATACATATCACTTTTCTGCACATTTCCTTCTCCTAGGATCAGAACATTGGTATCTTTGGGGATAGTATTCCAGTTACTATAAACATATTATTTCATTTATTCCTCATCATACTATTATTTCCATTTTCCAGAGCCTCACAACACTGATACAATCATGCTTCTGTTTTCTAGGTAGTGGACCTAATGCTTAGGAGAGTTAAATACAATGATCCACAAATCTCACTGATTGTATAATGGCAGAGTTGGGATTTGAAGCAGTATCTGTCTGTCTATCATTCTGAATCTTATAACCACTAAGCTGTTGTAATGCTCCACATGTCATTTTTCTTTGCCTCTTCTTCTTCTGAGTACAGTAGTCCCCTTCTCTCTAGGAGATGTTTCTAGACCCTCAGTGATGCCTGAAATCTCAGATTGTACTGAATCTCACATAGACTTTATTTTTTCCCATACATACCTATAATGACCTTTAGCTTATCAATCAGACACAGTAAGAGGTTAACAATAACAGTGGATAGTAAAGTAGGACAATTCTAACATGATACTGTAATCTAGGTCTTGTGAATGTGGTCTCTCTCAGGATATCTTACAGTACTATATTCAGTCAAATGTGAGATCATACTTAGGGAACATTATGCTACTTCTCTTTAGTGTGAATGAATAGCCAGCATCGCTACTGTAGCCTCTGAAGCGATGGGTAAATAAAATAAGGATGGTTTGCACACAAGCACTGTGATTCCATAACAAGTGATCCAATAACGGAGATAGCTACCAGGTGACTGGACAGCATGATCCACTGGAAGAGGGGACGATTCGTGTCCAAGGGGGAATGGAACAGGATGATGTGAAATTTCATCATGCTAGGCACAAGGATGTACAATTTAAAACATGTGAATTCTAAAATCACAAACTCCACATGACCCAGCTCTCCCCCTTCTAGGTATCTTAAGACACCACACTATTTTAACACATGCGTACCAGTGTTTGTAGCCGTTCAATTCATAACAGCTAAATCCCGGAAGTGGCTTATACACCCATCAGCAGACAACTGGATAAAGAAAACATGGTATCTGTATGGATAGCTGGAATACTACTCAGCTATAGAAGGATACATGTGACACATTTGTAGGAAAAATGGATGCACCTGGGAGAAACATCATGTTGAGTGAAATAAATCGGACACACAGGCTTGCATACCATATTGTATCTCTCATTTGAGTAAGAGAAAGTATACACTAAGAGAAAAATAAAGGAAAAGACAAGAGAAAGAGGACCAAGGACGAGGGGGAGAAGGAGGCCATGAGGAAATAGGAAGAGCGAAGATCTGCCAGGTACAGGATCCTAATAACCTCAGTGAATATGGACATTGTATACCATAAACGTGAACTAAGATGAACACAACAAGCACGAAAAGGGGGGAAAGAGAACTACAGGAGGAGGGAAGGAATGAAGGGAAAAGTGTTTAAAAAAGAAACAGTCTGTAGTGTGTGTGTGCACCAGCTCCCCAAGATGACTGTAAAATGCATGTCCTGCAAACATGCACTAATAAATAAAAAATTATGAACTCTGAAAATTTCTGTAATTTTCCATTTAATATTTCCAGGCCTTGATTGACTGCAGGGAAAACGTCAGACAGGAGGGGACATCTACCACACCTCTTTGTATGCTTTTCCCCAAAGCACTATAGCAGTGATATTTTGTTACAGCAGCGCAAACCAACAGATGCAAGACCATAGGCAAGAAATAAAGGTAGGCACTGTACGCAGCAATAGACACAATTGCCTGTCTTCCAGCAGAGCCACCAGGGCAAACCAGCTCTGCCAACACCTTGAAATGGGCCCAGGGAGATTGGCTGTGTAATTCCAGAACCATAAGAGGATGCATTTGTGTTGACTGAAGGTGGCAAGTTGGTGGCAATTTGTTAACAACAGCCCCAAGAAACCAGTATACCTGATCATCACTCTCAAGATATTACACCAGATTCTCCCACTCCAACAACCCTTGCTTTGTCACCTTCCTTCTTGGCCTGTCCTGGAAACCTGGCAGGCACAATTGTGGGAGGAATGTGGGTTGTAGAGGAGAAGAAGCCAGGCCTCATTTTAATGCATGTTTTGACAGTCAGGATTCTCTCTTGACATTTCTCCGAATTTCAAATCCTGAGAAAACCAGTTGAGAAACTGGGAAAAGAGGACAAGTGTTACAATTTTGCTAGAATGAGCTCCAGCTTAATAATCAGCATCCTAGAAGTGTGGTCCATCCAACCAGCCTTGGAGCTGTAGCCCTGTTGTAAGTGTGTATTTTTGCCACAAAGAATAAATATTAATAAGCTTACAGTGTATACATTTATGCACACTGTATACTTATTTAAATCCCATGAGTGGTTTTTAAATCCTAACAAACTATTGAAGCAAATAATTTGGCAATTTCTACATGAGATTCTTTAGCTCTGTTAACCTCGCTAGGAGAGCCAAATGTCACATTACTTGAAAGCTATCCAATCTCATCTGCTGGTGGTGTTCAATATTTGAATATTTGCTCAACTCCACAAATACCATTACATTTAGTATTTTTTATTTATTAAACAAGCTTTTTCAGGTATCCATCCTAAGGTATAAAGTGTATGAAGAATTTTTGAAGTATCTTTAGAATTACTAGTGATTTAAGGATTCCTGAGAAATCTCATGAATTATATTTCATTCCTGAACCTCATGCTCAGTTCTTTCTTATAAATGGAATTATTATCTACCAGGAAATTGGAAACAGGAATTCAAAATCCTGCCCTATCAATTTACGAGTTATATGGTCTTAGGGAAATTGCTATTTTGAGCTTTATCAAAACACATAGTTTTGTTGCAGGGATTCATTGTATATATGAAGTGTATATAGTGTTTTAAAAAAATAGCTCAAGATGTAAGGGTCCATTTCCATGACGGTTTTAGTAATGGATTCTTAGACACAATACAAAAACACGAGCAACTAAAGAGAAAATAGATAAATTGGGCTGCATTAAATTCAAAACTTTCATGCATCAATATAGAAAGTGAAGAGACAACCTAGAGAATGGGAGAGAATATCTGCAAATTATGTGTCTGCTAAGGCATATATCTGATAATATATCCAAAGTATATGAAGAACTCTTAACTTTCAACAACAACAAAGCAAAACACAAGCCAGGTGCGGTGGCACAAACCTGTGATCCCAGTACTTGGGAGGCTGAGGCAGGAGGATTGCCAAGAGTTCAAGGCCAGCCTGAGCTACACAGCAAGACCATGTCTCAAAAAGAACAGCACAAGCAACCTAATTAAAGTACAAGCAGAGGGACTTCCTGTTTCCCATTCCACATATAAGGAGGTAGAAAGTCCTCAGTCAGTCAGAAGCTAAACAATTAAAACATCAGCAACTATTTCTCGATCCCCAAGAAAAGCGAGGTCGCAAGGCACAGCCCTTCCCCGAGACTGGAAACATAGATCGGAGGATATGAAGAACCACAGCTTACCAGAGGAGACTCCCACAGGCAGAATCCTCCTGAGGCCAGGGCCAGGGCCAGGAATCTGCACTGAAGGATGACTGAGTGTGGACAAACAACTCCTGGGGACCCAGTCGTGAGGACCCTTCCATGCTTTTGTAAGGTTTACTCCAGGGGTTTCATCAGGATCTCATGGTAAATACAGCAGAAAAGCTCCCACTTGCTTCCGGCACAGAAATGGGCAAAAAGAAATGCACCGTTCCCAAACAGCCAAACGCAGTTGTTGTTTCTAACAAAGTGGGTTCCCACGAGAAACTGATTAACCAGAGATTAACCTGCTGGTTAAACCTGCCCAGCTTTTATCAGAGCCCGACGGACCCCTGGGAGAGGGAAATAGTAAACACAAGCTCCAGGGCTTCCACCTGGGAGAAGCAAAACACCCACTGCAGGCCCCTCAGCCATCCAGGCCCCCAATGGGGGAGAACACCTGTGATGGTCATCGCCAAGGGCCCAAGCACATCACCTCCACATCACACTTTTAAAGGTCTATTTACAGCAGTTGCATTTACAATAAAATTGATAAACGGCTAGCCAGGTTAACTGCAAGGAGAAAAAGGTGAATTCCACAATGAGTGTAGCAGTCTTTAATGCCCAGTTGTCAGAAATAGATCCAGCAGACAGAAAATCAGAAGTAAATTTAATACCACCATCACTCAATGGGATATAACTGATATCTGAAGGCTCCTTTAACCAACAGCAGAATACATGTCTTTTCCAGCTCACACTGAACATTCACCAAGAGACATGGGAGGGCTGGGGATTTAGCTTCCTGTCTCTCAAGCATAAGGACCTGAGTTCGATTCCCTGGCACCCCCTCAAAAAAAAAAAAAGGTGAGACCATGGGGGCCCTAAGACACATCTTGGCAAATTTTAAGAATAGAATTCATGCAATATCTGCTCTGACACTGTCATTGAATTAAACTAGAAAATAACCAAAACATAACTGGAAAGCCCCCAAATAGTTGTAAACCACAAACTTCTAAATGACACATAGGTCGGGAAAAAAAAAATCTCAAGAAAAATGTTTAAATATTTGGCACAAAATGAAAATGAAAACATAGCTTACCAAGATCTTGAGGATTCATGGAAAGTTGTATTTAAGGGAAATTTAGAGCAAGGAATGCATATACTATATTAAAAGATAAGAAAAATCTAAAATCAGTTATATAAGCTTCTATCTGAAGGAGCTATAAAAAGAAGGAAAATTAAACTCAAATTAAGCAGGAAAAAAAAGCAGAGGGGATACTTCCTAAATCATTGTATAAAGCCTGCATTAACCCAATAATAAGGTCAAAGACAAAGACATTGGAAGTAAATTACAGACTAATTCCTTCCATAAACAAGATGCAAAAGTTCTCAGTAAAATGCAATCCAATAAGTTCAACATTTTATAAAAGAAATTATACAAAACCATCAAATGGGTTTTATCCCAATTGGGCAATGCTGGTTCAACATGCAAAAATCAGTTAATCAAAAAAATTAACATTCAAAAATCCATCACATTCACAGCTAAAGAAAAATTATACATACATGTCAGGAGACATAGAAAAAGCACTGGACAAAGTTCAACTCCCACTAATGATAACACAATAAGCTAGGAACAGGAGGAACTTTCTTAACTAGATAAAGAACATCTACAAAAAATTCTATAACTAACATCATTCTTAATAGTGAAAAGTAGAAGCTTTCCACTATTATCAGGAAAAGTTGAAGTTGTTCCCTTTTGCCATTTCTTTTCAACATCATAGAGGAATTCAAGTTAATGCAACAAGACAGAAAGGGAAAATAGAAGAATAAAGATTGTGAAAGAAGAAACAAAACTGTTCACAGAAGGCATGATCATCTACAAAGCAATTTGAATTAAAAACAGGGTTCTGGAATAATAATCAATTACAGTAAGATTGCAGGACACAAGGTTGTTATACAAAAATATAGTTTCTTTCCTCTGTGACATCAATAAACAAGTGGAATTTAAAGTTAAAAATAAATACTTACATTAGCACCCCCAAGGTGAAATATGCAGATATTAAAGCACAAAACACTGATGAAAGTTACCGGAGAACTAAATCATTGGAGGGAGATTCTATGTTCAGGAATAGAAAAACTCAATATTAGTTAGACTCAAAGCAAGCCAAATCAATATCCCAGCAAATTATTTAGTGGACATCAGCAAAATGATTCTAAACTGTGCGTGGAGAGAAAATAGACCCAGATTCAATATTGAAGAAGAAGAATAAATTTGGAAGATTGATACTACCCAATTCTGAGATGTTGTAAAAAGCAATAGTAATCAAGACAATGTAGTACTGGCAAAAAAAAGAAAAAGAAAAAAACAGACAAATAGATCAATAGAGCATAACAGAGAACTGCTGAACAGACCCACAAAACACAGCCAACTGATTACAAAGGCAAAAGACAATAACAATGGATGAAGGACAGTCTTTTCAATAAATGGTCCTGAACAACTTGGCATCCACATGCAAAAACATAAATATAAAGACAAAATGTATACTCTGCACAAAAATTCATTCAGAATTTACCCAAATATCACATGGTACCCCTTAAATATGTTTAATCTTATGTTTTTATGTATCATTTAAAATAAATTTTAAAAATTTTAAATGAACTCAAGCAAGGTCACATACCTAACTCTAAAATGTAAAACTATAAAACTCCTAGAAAATAGCATAGAAAGAAAATGTAGATGATTTTGAGCTTGGTAATGAAATTTTAGTTACAATACTAAAGGCACTATCCACAAAATAGCTGATAAACTGGATTGGTTTTTTTCTCTCACTCGTTGAGTTTATTGGTACATTTTAGGTGTACAGTACAGTTACTTTCATCATTGGGATCTTGTACCTCTACATGAGAATTAAAATTTTCTGCTCTGTGAATGACACTGTCAAGAGAATGAAAGAGTAAACCTTGGGCTGAGTGAATATTTGCAAAAGAGAAGGAAGGAAGGAAGGAGGGAGGGAGGAATAAAAGAAATCTGATAAAGGACTGTTAGCCAAAATAGTCAAGGACTCTTGAAATTCACTAATAAGAAAAACAAACAAATAAACAAAACAGAAAAAAAACTGGTTGAAAAATGGACCAAATACCTGAACAAATCACTCTTAAGATATAAACGTGGTAAACATGTGAAAAGATATCCCACAATGTGTAAGAGAAATGCAAATTAAAACAATTGAGACAGCACAGTGCCTTTCCTAGGATGAACAACATCCAGAGCACAGACAGTATGGAATGCCAGTGAGCTTAAGGAGCAGCTCATTCATTGCTCCTGGGAGCCCTAAGAAATACAGCTACTTCAGAGGCTGGCTTAGTAGTTTCCTATAAAACCAAATACACACTTACTATATATAATGACCCAGCCATTACGCTCCTGGTATTTATCCAGATGAGATTAAAACTTACATCCACCAATGCAAAACAAACCTGCACAGGAATATGTACAATAGTTTTATCTAGAATTGCCAAAATTTGGAAGCAACCAAGATGTTCCTTGGTAGATGAACAGAGAACTAAACTGTGAGACATGCAAGACAATGGAACATACACAACCACCACAACAAAAAAGAGACATCAGACAGAAAAAGACACGGAGGAAGCTGACATTCATGCTAGTAAGCAGTAGAATTTAATCAGAGTGGCCACATACTGTATGATTACAGCTAGTGGAGATCCTAGAAGAGACATTTTTACTATAGTGATGGTAAAAACATCAGTAATTTCCAGAGATGAGAATGAATGATGAAAAGACAGAGCAGAGAGGAATTTTAAGGCAGTGAAAACACTATAATTCTGCAATGTTGGATACCTGTCATCACATATTTGTCCAAATTCATAGAGGCTACACCTCCAAGAGTGTTACAGTTTTATCACTAATGTTACACCACTATAGGCTCCCAACATAAACTATGCATTCTGGGTGAACAGCAATGTATCGGTGGAGGTACACCCACTGTAACAAATGTACCATTCCTAGCAGGGGGTTCTGATAAGAGGGGAAGCCATATTTGTACAGGAGAAGGGAATCATGGGAAATATCTTTTTGTTCTGTTCAGGTTTGCTGTGAACACAAAATTACTTTTTAAAATAAAGTCTATTGTCTTTGTAAAAAAGACTAAGGACTTGAAGAGACATTTCTACAAAGAAGAGATACAAGTGACCAATAGGCACATGAAAAGATGTTTACTACCCTTAGTCATCGGAAAAATGCAAATCACAATCACAATGAGAATATTTTACACCTACTAGGATGAGTATAATGACAAATAAAAACATAAAAAATAACAAGGGTTGGTAAAGAAGTCAAGAAGCCAAAACTTTATGTTGCTGTTTAGCATATAAAATGGTAGAGTGGCCATGGAATGTTGGGTAGTTGCTTAAAAAGCTAAACACAATGTTTCCATATGACCTAGTGATTCCGTCCAAAGGTACAGTTACTACTCAAAAATGTTGAATGCAGTAATTAAAACACTTACTTGTATGGCGAAGTTCATTGCAAGAAAGCCACAAGATATAAGAGTGGAATCTCCCCAGATGTCTGTGAGCAGATGCATGGAAAAGCAACCCTGGGACCAAGAAGAACCTTGAAAACTTTATACTAAGTGAAAAAACCAGACATACATGAAATATCTACAACAGACAAACTCATCAAAGGATAGCGTAGATTAGAAACTACCAGACAAGTAGAGGAAAGGGAAGTTAAGGTGCAGTGGTTTCAAAGAATTTAGGAAGCCTTCATTATGGAGGGAGAACAATGGTGTGAATGTAATTTATGCCACTGAATTATATTGAAAATCACTCTGATAAGTCAGGCATAGTGATACATGGCTATAATTCCAGAACTCTGGGAGGCCGAGGCAGGAGGATTACATGTTTGAGCCCAGCCTGGATAACTAAGTGATTTAGTGGGACCCTGTCTCAAAATTTAAAAAAAAAATTTTTTTTTAAAATGTGCTAGGGATATAGTTTGGTGCAAAGGCCTTGGGTTTAATACTCTGTGCTGCAAAAGGAAAAACAATGCTTAAATGGCTTATATTAGGTTAAATGTATTTTTTTTCACAAAAAAGAATCGGAAAAAAAAAATCCGACGGTTTAATATACTACTGAATTCAAAATGGAGTTTGGAGCATTTTCATCCACCTTACCCTATGGCATACAAAAGTCCTGGGGTCTCAGCCAGATTCCCAAGGGACAGAGACAAGGCGTTTCTTGAAGGTATTTGCTCAGAATACCTTTGACCTTTGAACCTTTGACCTCGGCCCTGGGTCAGAACATGAAGAAGACGCCTATATGGGAGAAGCGCCTGCTACCAGGCCACGTCCTGGATGGAAGCGGCCAAGCAGGTGCGGGGAGGGGCACGAGGAAGAATCCAACCCAGCAAACCTCTTGTGTGGAGAGCTGCGCTGTATTGAGCTCCAAACCCTCAGGAAGCGTCACATTCTGTCTTGAATGCAGTTTGAAGCTCCTTGAACTTCTTGCCGGCGCACTTTGAGCTCAGTTTATCTGTTCAGAATCATCCTCCACGACTCACCCCTATGCACCGCCATGTTCTAGGCCCCCAAGGCCGGGTCACTTTCCTGCTTTTGCAACTCTGTGTAGGCCGTTCTTGTCACCCAGAAAACCCCTCTTGCTCGTGAGAAAGCATCCACTTTTAAAGGAACAGCCCCAATTCCTCTTTTACCAAAAAAGCCCTTCCTGACCACCTGTTGGAAGGGGCGAATCCGGGGTAGACAGCCAGCAGGAGTCCTGGACCTGGGACAGTGTAGGTGAGGCTCACAGGGCAAGTCCGAAGGAACCCACAGGCAGACAGGAGAAAGGGGTCTAAACTGGATTTCTAATCCAAGTAGGTTAAACTGAGGACAGGAAAAAGAAAAAAAAAATATTTCTGTAACCAAAGCAGATGAGGGAATACACAAGAACAAGCCAAAGAACAGGGCTCCGGCCAGTGTGTGTGAGTCCCTGGGCCAGGAGGTCCCCTCCTCCGCAGGCCCCCATGCTCCTCATACGCCACTTAACGAACAAAGATCGCTGTTTGCACACTTGCTCTATCTTCTCGAGATGGGTAAATTCCCGGGGAACGAGGGTCATGTCTTTTGCACTCTGTTGTCAAAAGCACCGAGTCCTTCGAAACAGAAGTGCAACCGACATGTGCTGGCTCGGCTCGGCGGCTGGGACATAGGGCACGGCTGGGCTTCGAGGGAGGCTCTGGGTAGAGGTGCTGCTCTGGCTGATCCAAAAGGCTTTGGAAAGAGACACAGGACAGCAGCTGGAGAGGAGGACTAAGTTCCCACGCTGTACAGCACAGTGGGGTAAGTATGGTTGACATCATTATCATTTCATTGTAAATTTCCAAACAGTTGGCAGAGAGGATTTTGAATGCTACACATGCGCACACAATACATGAGCGAGGGAATGGATCTGCCAGTAATCTTTATCTCATCATTATACACTGAATAGACGTACTAAAGTGTTACACTGCAATCTGTCAGCACGCCCAGTGATCACCATCGATTATAATTTTTCACAACTGACATGGACGCTGGGAAGAGAGGAAGGATGGAGAAGTAGAATTTCTGACCGTGCCTCACAGACTCAATCCCCAGTAGGCACCCGTAATTTTTTTTTTATATTGGTACATGTTTGCAGTTCACAATGATTACATTCATGTTGTGGGGAGATGTGTGTGTGTGTGTGTGTGTGTGTGTGTTTACAGTACCTAATGATCATGCTACTCCAGGGACTTGGAACATGTACATACACATCACAGTCCCCACCCCTTTGAAATCTCCTTTCCCTCTCTCTCCCCCTCTTTCCGTCTCTTGGACCCCTTCCCATATGGTAAAAATCTCTCTCCCTATTTCCTATTGTCTTTTATCTGCTCTTTACACTTTGGCTTTCTCATATAAGCAAAACCATGCGATAAGCAAGCTTGTGCATCTGATTTATTTCACTTAACATTATGGTCTCGGTTTTAAGTGAGCTAGCAGGCTCTGTGATGAGTGAATCAATTCGCCATCCTGTGTTCCCTTCCTAAACGCAAGCCCAGAAAGAGGAAATGACTTACCCGATACCATTCAAGGAAGTTAGAGCACAGCCAGAGCCAGAACGTGCCAGACTGCACGACCCTCTTGCCTCTGTCTATTTTTGTGGCTTTTGCTTCTGAGTCTCAGAGGTTTTCTGGAGGTGCAGTTGCAGGTGCCCCATGCTCCCCACCACGTCTGTGACCTGGGGGGTGGGGGTTCACCTTAACAGTGAGCTCTCACAGACTCCCCTGAGGAAGGGCTGTATGGTTGGAAAGCTCTCAGCCACCTCCCACCCAGAGCTGTCTCTGGAGTACTAAGTATCCTGTTTTAACAAAGACATGTTTTTCCTCCGCCCAGTGAAATTTCTTTTATTGTTTCATCTTATCTCATAACAGAAGCAGACTTGAAACAACAACAACAAAAAATTGCATATGGAAAACCTCAGGGTCAGGGACCACAGCATCTTTAATGCTCCACTCACAGAGTGGCATCAGAGAGCCCCACGTACCCTGACCTTCTGACCCCACAGGCCCTTGTGCTAAATTAAATTAAATTTCAGACTTACTTGAAGTACAAGAGTTAAGCGTGGTGGAATAAAAAAATGGCACCAGGAAAAAGTCACCTGTGTCTTCATTCTTTAGAAACTCTTCAAGCCCTGCAGTGGAGGTAGGAAAAGAGTAGGGGGTTTTAAATTGGCCTTAACAGAGCATGGGCAGCCAAGTCCCCAGGTCCTGTCTTTGAGAGCCGAGTGGGGTCTCCCCTGGCTGGGTGACTTTCTAGTCACTTTTCTCCGCAATAGATGCATTGCAACAGGAGACTCAGAGCCAGCCTATCTGTCACCATGAAACACTAACATGAGGCCAGGCTTACTGCAGAGTTAACCTTATCTGAAAGGCATTATGTGATCAAGGCGGACGGCAACCTCCTTGAAACACTAACATGAGGCCAGGCTTACTGCAGAGTTAACCTTATCTGAAAGGCATTATGTGATCAAGGCGGACTTGGCAACCTCCAGGCACTATGCTGAGCAGAAAAGGCTGGGGTGCTGATTTTCACTTCTTCAGCTCATTTTGACTCAGCTAAACGAAAGAATAGCAAACACAATGTCAACGTGATGACTGAAAGGACACAAACCAGAGACGGGCTTGCTAAGTTAAGTACATTCAAAGGAGAAATATTTATATTTTACATTTTAAATAGTCCTGAAGGGATGCGCAATATGTTTTTCATCTCACTGGTGTTTAGAAACTTATCGTACTCAAAAAGCAAAGCAAGGTCCTCAAGCCATGGTTCGAAGGACCTCAAACCATGGTTCGAAGGATAGTGATTTTCTTATCGTATAGATCAAAACAACAGACTCGTGATACAAACAGGCCTTTCTGTGCAAATGCATGAAATATTAGTCAGAAGATCATTCAGAAGAAAAGGTAAATCACTGCATTGAGAACAAGCACAATCCTGAGCAGGACCTGGCCCTCTGGACACAACTAACGAAAAGGTAACACATGTCTCCCTGCTTCTCCTGTATGTAACACAAATGCACATTTTCTGGAACATGTTTCCCAGAACTCTGAGGGAATGATGTACAGATTTGCGAAGACGAGGAGCTGGGAGCATTCTAGGAAACTCACGAATGAAGCAACCAATGCAGGGGTATTTCTGATCTGGGTTGATCTACAATTTGCAAGGTGCATGGACATGGGGTTGTTTTCACCCGCAGGTTTCTCAAGAGAGAATGGTAAATTTTCAAGATCTCTACACCCTCAGAAAGAAACCTGTGTGGCTAAGTTGCTCTCTGGCAAATCTAAGCCCCACCCAGGCAGATGAAGAGAGAGTTGGTTGTTCGGGGATTGGAAAAAGTGATCTAAGGAAATAAAGGGAAGAAGTATCATGAAGGACCACTCAAGAGATGAGTCCCTGCCCTCATTTCCACCATGGGCACAATGTATGGAAAATACCAGAAGTTTGCTGTAGTGCCTCAGGGCAGTGGTGCAGGGAGGGACAGGAAGCCCTCATGGGTTCAGGGCCCAGCTTTGCAATGGTCTTACCATGCGACTTTGGCCACGTTACTTCATCTCCATGAGTCACTCTCTCTTCATGTGACCAATAGGGGTGAAACACTGTTGGTCTTTTTTCATTTCAATATAGCATTTACTATGTCAGAAACTATTCTAAGCAGTAAATATTTGCTCATTGCTTCTCACATCGACACTGTGAAGTAGAAGGTAAAGCTTGTCCTGTTGACTAAATGAGACAGTAAGGTTGTTGTTTAATAAAACAACACCCAAAATATAGAAGTGCTCAATAAATGCTGCTCATTTAGCTATTACTACTACTACTACTACTACTACTACTACTACTACTACTGTTGCATTTGAATGGTGTAATTTAAGATTTACTCATCTTCTAGTAACCAGATGGATAAAAATATTAACAGAAGAAGCAATATAGCAATAACTATAATTCACCGAGTGCTTATCATATGCCAAGAACTGTGTTAGGTTCCTCCCATAAAACGTATCAACCTTGCAAGGCAGGAAGCTCTGTATCTGAGAGAAGTCAAGGAATTTGGACAAATTAACATGCAAGTGATCAGCAGGCTCCCAAACCCATGCTCTTTCCATAATTCAGGCTATGGAGGGCACAACTATTAACAAAGTTTCACTATCAGCGGGTAGACTACAGAGGCTCTCGGAATGAAAAGGGGGGTGGGTCCCGATAAACTCATCCTAAGTTGAAAACACTGCAATTGGAAAATGAATTTAAAATACCTACCTTCCCGATCATCACAGTTTAGCCTCTTCTATCCTGAATATGTTCAGAATATTTTTTGTGAGCCTACAAACCAGTGACTCATCTAACACAAAGCCTATGCTTTAATAAAGTGTTAAATATCTTATGTAATTTACTGAACACCTGTATCCCCCCCCAAAAAAAACCCTCAAAAACAAAAACAACGGCATCACGGTACACTTTGGAGTCCCAGTTGTTTGATCTCCTTCTCTAAGTAGTGATACACCACAGAACCACAAGGGGCAGGAGCGTGGTACCAGAGAAGAGGCTGGATTCAGGGAGAGGTGGGAGAGTCACAAAGATTCTGGGGAAAGATGCGGCTGGCAGAGGGGACCATCTTAGTAAATACACAGAGGTGAGAGACAGCAAGTATATGAGGGAAACGTACGAGCAAGTGAATTTGTTGGATCATAAAACACAAAGAGAAAGTAACTGGAAAATAGAACCAAAGAATTAGACAAACAGCAATCATGGAGAATCTTTCTTCCGTGTTATCTCACAAGGATATTTTCCTAAAGAGAGGAACACAGTATTTTGAATTCCGGTGTGATATGATCTGATTTATTTATTTATTTTTTTTTTCAGGTGCCCCATGCTCCCCACCACGTCTGTGACCTGGGGGGTGGGGGTTCACCTTAACAGTGAGCTCTCACAGACTCCCCTGAGGAAGGGCTGTATGGTTGGAAAGCTCTCAGCCACCTCCCACCCAGAGCTGTCTCTGGAGTACTAAGTATCCTGTTTTAACAAAGACATGTTTTTCCTCCGCCCAGTGAAATTTCTTTTATTGTTTCATCTTATCTCATAACAGAAGCAGACTTGAAACAACAACAACAAAAAATTGCATATGGAAAACCTCAGGGTCAGGGACCACAGCATCTTTAATGCTCCACTCACAGAGTGGCATCAGAGAGCCCCACGTACCCTGACCTTCTGACCCCACAGGCCCTTGTGCTAAATTAAATTAAATTTCAGACTTACTTGAAGTACAAGAGTTAAGCGTGGTGGAATAAAAAAATGGCACCAGGAAAAAGTCACCTGTGTCTTCATTCTTTAGAAACTCTTCAAGCCCTGCAGTGGAGGTAGGAAAAGAGTAGGGGGTTTTAAATTGGCCTTAACAGAGCATGGGCAGCCAAGTCCCCAGGTCCTGTCTTTGAGAGCCGAGTGGGGTCTCCCCTGGCTGGGTGACTTTCTAGTCACTTTTCTCCGCAATAGATGCATTGCAACAGGAGACTCAGAGCCAGCCTATCTGTCACCATGAAACACTAACATGAGGCCAGGCTTACTGCAGAGTTAACCTTATCTGAAAGGCATTATGTGATCAAGGCGGACTTGGCAACCTCCAGGCACTATGCTGAGCAGAAAAGGCTGGGGTGCTGATTTTCACTTCTTCAGCTCATTTTGACTCAGCTAAACGAAAGAATAGCAAACACAATGTCAACGTGATGACTGAAAGGACACAAACCAGAGACGGGCTTGCTAAGTTAAGTACATTCAAAGGAGAAATATTTATATTTTACATTTTAAATAGTCCTGAAGGGATGCGCAATATGTTTTTCATCTCACTGGTGTTTAGAAACTTATCGTACTCAAAAAGCAAAGCAAGGTCCTCAAGCCATGGTTCGAAGGACCTCAAACCATGGTTCGAAGGATAGTGATTTTCTTATCGTATAGATCAAAACAACAGACTCGTGATACAAACAGGCCTTTCTGTGCAAATGCATGAAATATTAGTCAGAAGATCATTCAGAAGAAAAGGTAAATCACTGCATTGAGAACAAGCACAATCCTGAGCAGGACCTGGCCCTCTGGACACAACTAACGAAAAGGTAACACATGTCTCCCTGCTTCTCCTGTATGTAACACAAATGCACATTTTCTGGAACATGTTTCCCAGAACTCTGAGGGAATGATGTACAGATTTGCGAAGACGAGGAGCTGGGAGCATTCTAGGAAACTCACGAATGAAGCAACCAATGCAGGGGTATTTCTGATCTGGGTTGATCTACAATTTGCAAGGTGCATGGACATGGGGTTGTTTTCACCCGCAGGTTTCTCAAGAGAGAATGGTAAATTTTCAAGATCTCTACACCCTCAGAAAGAAACCTGTGTGGCTAAGTTGCTCTCTGGCAAATCTAAGCCCCACCCAGGCAGATGAAGAGAGAGTTGGTTGTTCGGGGATTGGAAAAAGTGATCTAAGGAAATAAAGGGAAGAAGTATCATGAAGGACCACTCAAGAGATGAGTCCCTGCCCTCATTTCCACCATGGGCACAATGTATGGAAAATACCAGAAGTTTGCTGTAGTGCCTCAGGGCAGTGGTGCAGGGAGGGACAGGAAGCCCTCATGGGTTCAGGGCCCAGCTTTGCAATGGTCTTACCATGCGACTTTGGCCACGTTACTTCATCTCCATGAGTCACTCTCTCTTCATGTGACCAATAGGGGTGAAACACTGTTGGTCTTTTTTCATTTCAATATAGCATTTACTATGTCAGAAACTATTCTAAGCAGTAAATATTTGCTCATTGCTTCTCACATCGACACTGTGAAGTAGAAGGTAAAGCTTGTCCTGTTGACTAAATGAGACAGTAAGGTTGTTGTTTAATAAAACAACACCCAAAATATAGAAGTGCTCAATAAATGCTGCTCATTTAGCTATTACTACTACTACTACTACTACTACTACTACTACTACTACTGTTGCATTTGAATGGTGTAATTTAAGATTTACTCATCTTCTAGTAACCAGATGGATAAAAATATTAACAGAAGAAGCAATATAGCAATAACTATAATTCACCGAGTGCTTATCATATGCCAAGAACTGTGTTAGGTTCCTCCCATAAAACGTATCAACCTTGCAAGGCAGGAAGCTCTGTATCTGAGAGAAGTCAAGGAATTTGGACAAATTAACATGCAAGTGATCAGCAGGCTCCCAAACCCATGCTCTTTCCATAATTCAGGCTATGGAGGGCACAACTATTAACAAAGTTTCACTATCAGCGGGTAGACTACAGAGGCTCTCGGAATGAAAAGGGGGGTGGGTCCCGATAAACTCATCCTAAGTTGAAAACACTGCAATTGGAAAATGAATTTAAAATACCTACCTTCCCGATCATCACAGTTTAGCCTCTTCTATCCTGAATATGTTCAGAATATTTTTTGTGAGCCTACAAACCAGTGACTCATCTAACACAAAGCCTATGCTTTAATAAAGTGTTAAATATCTTATGTAATTTACTGAACACCTGTATCCCCCCCCAAAAAAAACCCTCAAAAACAAAAACAACGGCATCACGGTACACTTTGGAGTCCCAGTTGTTTGATCTCCTTCTCTAAGTAGTGATACACCACAGAACCACAAGGGGCAGGAGCGTGGTACCAGAGAAGAGGCTGGATTCAGGGAGAGGTGGGAGAGTCACAAAGATTCTGGGGAAAGATGCGGCTGGCAGAGGGGACCATCTTAGTAAATACACAGAGGTGAGAGACAGCAAGTATATGAGGGAAACGTACGAGCAAGTGAATTTGTTGGATCATAAAACACAAAGAGAAAGTAACTGGAAAATAGAACCAAAGAATTAGACAAACAGCAATCATGGAGAATCTTTCTTCCGTGTTATCTCACAAGGATATTTTCCTAAAGAGAGGAACACAGTATTTTGAATTCCGGTGTGATATGATCTGATTTATTTTTTAGACAGTTCATCTTCAATGTTTATTTATCACCTTCTGGAAGAATGCTAACTCTTGAGAGGACAAAAATGAAGGGGAAAGCACTTTTTTCCACGAGAGAGCGAAAAGTGAGGCACAGAAGATGAACGACTATTACGGCTTGTGTCCAGATGTCCTCTCAAGCCTCATGCGAATGAGCTGGGGCTTTTTCGCAGGTGGCTGGAACTAGAGTGTGTGACACTGGGATCGATTCATGGTGTAGTGCTAGGCTCCAGGACACTAGGATTAAGGGTGCAAGCGCAGCCAGCCCTAAATAGTCTGGATAAGACAGAAGGGGCAGAATGTCCCTTGCTTTTGTTTGCTTTACTACTTTGTGGGTGCCACGAACTGGTTCTCCTCTGCTAAGTCCCTCTGCTAAGCCCCTCTGCTAAGCCACCTGCTTTGGAGTCAGCCAGTTATGGACTGAAACCTCTACAAACTGTGAGTTAAAAGGCCTTTCCCCCTTTCACTTTGGGTGTTGAGTATTTTGTCTCAGCCGTGACAGAAAAGTAGCTAAGACAACATGGAAAGAGTTAACTACAAAACTGGCTGAGTGCTGTGATAGTGACCTGGACATTTGAGAAAAGGACACCCTCATGGAGTGCGCAAACCCCAAACAGCTCCAAAAAATAGACGAGAAAATGCTTCCCTTTCCTGAATTATGTGTAGCACAAGCTTGAGTCTTTGTAACACAAATACCTTGTCAGTCTCCAAAATACCTTTGCACAGGTGTCGGCTTACCTGTCAGCCTGTGAACCCGAAGTCACATATAACAGACTTCAAAACTCAAAAGCAAGGCCTTATTCAACATCTTTTTGAAGTTTCAGTTTTTGTCTAATGTTAGTCCAATGTTGCACAGTTCTTGTGTGATTTATTTTAAAGTCTTTTACTCATTAATTCCAAATCTAAAAATATAGCTACAGCAAAAAATGAGAACTACAGGGAATTTTATTAAAATGAAAAGAATATATCATTTTAATAATCTCCCTTATGAAATATTCATTATGTATACTTTAGTATACAGTCATCTAGAGATTTTTTTTTGATATATCTATACATATAATACATAAGATACAGATTTATATTCACAACACTGGAATTATATGTACAATTGCTAAACTGCTTTTCTACTCAAGGAGTTGTAAACATCTTATAATGATAAATATTTGGAATATTCATTTATAATGCAGGATTTCATTCTTCTAAGAGTTAATAGAAACCCTTCACAGACTTCTCTAGTTAAGGAAGAGGAGGCCAAGGGACTAGCTGTATTTTTCTTTCCTCAGGTTTCCCCAGAGCAGTGTTAATGGCACCTGAGAAGATTCATACATATTTTTCTTTAACAAAGTGGTTGTTGTGTAAAAGGTAGACCTACCTTCTGGAGACCTGGTCTGCAGCAGTGATCTCACAGCCAGCAGGGCATTCAGTTTTGAGACTTATCGTCTGAGGTTTGGGGGACCCTAATATCCACGATTTGAGTTAATATGAATTTTAAAAAAATACTTTCTATAGCTTTGTCCAGTTTATGGGCAAGACTGGAACACAATGAACCTAAAGAATGCATGGTGATAAGTGACACTTTTCTAATTTAAAGTCAGCCTTGAACCCAGGTTTTTAAAAAGACATTCCTTCCAATATTTATGCAGAAAAGAATCCCAAGGTGTTAACGTTTGGGAATTATCCTCTATGGAGACTGTGGGTTTCCTAAGGCTGCTGCAGTAACCACAACTTGGGTGGGTTAGACCTAGAGAAATGTGTTCTCTCACAGCTCTGGAGACTTGCAGTCCACAGTCAGGGCTCCGAGAGGGTCACACTCCCATGCAGACCCTCCCCAGGGTCTTGTCTTGCCTTTTCCCGGCTCCAGGTTTGACAACAATCTCTGCTGCTCATTGGCTTTTAGCTGCCCCACTCCATTCTGCCTGTCTTTCCATTGCTGCTTTTCTTTTGCGCCTGCCTCTGCGAGTCTCCTCTCCTCATCAAGACCCCAGTCATACTGGTGACCCTTCCAAAATGGAGTATGACCCTGTCCTTCCTAATTGCGGTTACAATGACCTTATTTCCAAATAAGGTTGTATTCTGAGGTTTGGACTCAATATGCACCTTGGGGGAACCTCGTTCAAACCACTGCACCAGTGGTTTCTGCAAGAACAACAAACCCTACCATGAGCCGTGTGCTGTTCAGTTTGTAGTGGAGAAGACAAACCACCAGGCTGTCAGGGCCACTGCAAAGAGCCCTGGGCCCTGGTCAGCTAGCTGGGCCTCAGTGAGACCATGTGGGGTCATCCCGTCTACACCCCTGCTTTACAGAACAGAAAATGCAGGCCTGAAGATGCGCAGTTGAAGACAGACCTGGGGCTTGATTCTCTGAGCTCTTTTTTTTTTTAACCATTCTACAAAATTAACAACTAGGAAACCAATAAGACTATGCAAAAAAAAAAAAAAAAAAAAAAAAAAAAAAAAAAAAAAAAAAAAAAAAAAAAAAAAAAAAAAAAAAAAAAAAAAAAAAAAAAAGCTGCATAAATCCTTATGAGGGAGATGAACACGAACTGGAAGAACAGCAGCACCCTGAGGTGACGGGGGCCCTAGAGACTTGGCAGGCCCAGCAGAGGTTGGAAAGATTGGTCAGCTTGCCACGCTAGAAGTCAGAGCTGGAGAATTTAGTCCAGGTTGACTGATTGCCAGAGATCAGTGCTATGGTGACAGTCTAGACCCTCTGAACCCATTCCCTCTGAGGAGGCACTGGGACGTAGGGATTAAGATCACAAACCCCACAGCCAACTTCCACTGATTCACCAATACTCTGCAAGTTAACCAACTTTTGCTGGCACCCACGCCATCATCTATAAGACGGCACTGAAATCAGTATTGCATCAATTCCCAGGATTGTGAAGGGAATCAAGGAAGTTGCACAAGCACTTTTAACAACACCTGCCACACAGTGTCACACAGATAGTTGCTGTCATTTCACTATTATAAAATCAAAGGGCTGAGTTAAATACCTAAACTTGGTTCTGGTGCCTGCATTATGTCACATCGTGAACCTATTTCTCTCTCCATAGCCTACTATTTAATGGAAATGCCGAGACCATGAGACACATTGAGTCTCTAAGGCGGAACCCCAGAGAGTTTCCAGAGCTCTAAGTGAAGCCGAGGGAGTGGATGGCAGTCAGCGGGAGCCTGGATGGGTCAGAGCTGGACAAAGCCCCTCTCCCTGTGGGCAGGGGTCAGGGAAGATCCTCTTTTATATTTTTCACTACGACTACAGAGGTGGAGGGACTTATTATTACAAAGAAAGAGAAGCAGGAGGCATCTGCGAAGTGGGTAGAGTGGCATGTGGGAGGAAGGCCTGTGTGGCAGAGAATCTATCCTGGAAAGATATTACAGTGGAGGTGCAGGACAGCGAGTACAGATAGGAAGGGTGTGCGAGTGCATTTCACAAGCCAACTCCAAAGAGCAGTGTCGGATGGGCTAAGATCACTCTAGATTTGGGACCTCAAAATGTGGCTACTCAAAATCCCTCTGGCTCTCAAAATTTCTCCTACATTTCATTCAGATTTTAAGAGGTGCGTGACACCCCAGGCTGATGCCTCCACCTCAAAGAACACACTAGTTAGGCACCTGCAGCCCCACTGTCCATGTCCAGTTGGATGGCACTGGCCCTATTTAAACAAGCTGGGACTCAAGTAAGCACTCACCCCGTTTCCCCTGATGGTGCTGGACTCCTTGCTTTCCTCAGTAGATACAGGGTACCAGGGGGAATCAGTTGAATTTCTTTTTGTTTTTCCTGAGTTGAAATCAAATTGTGACAATAACCATGACCACAGACAGGTTCTTGGCAAGTTCCATCATTCAACCTTGGATGTGTAACCTTGGATGGAACATAATAGTTTTGCAACTTGTTTTGAGAGATAAAGAGTATGAGAGAGAGGGCCTCATGTTGTGTGTAAGCAGTAGGACACATGGGCAAAGCCTGCCTCGGGGGGACGTGAGACAGACCTCAATCTCCTGCTCCAGAAGTGACTCAAGGCAAAGAAAACACAGGTCAGTTTCTCACAGGCTGGTGAGAAAGACTATATAGAGGATCACATTTCTATAAAAAGGCTTGATCTCCACTCTCCACTAAGAAAAAACATTTTCCTGACCAAAGTGATGACACTGAGAGGTAAACTGTGAAATTCTCTCAAAAGAAGGGACTAGCAATGACAATGGCAGTGCTGATGGTGGTTAATATTTCTTGAGCCGTTAGTCTTTTCCAGGCCCTGCACTCTGTACCACACGTTGGCCTCACCACAACCTCAGGAGATAGGGTCTATTTTTAGCCCCACTTTACAGAAAGAAGAAATTGTTGTTCCCAGCAGTGGATTTGGATGGAGGTTCCAGTTAGGAGCCTGAATTCGTAATGACCACACGAGAGCTCCATCTGATCAATCTGACCTGCCCTAGTGGTCAGCAGCCTGGTGATCCTGCCTTCCCTCTCCATGTAGAAGGGGAAAGGGTGTTCTAGATGTGCAGTCTTCTGAGAGAAGGTCTCACAAGGGGAGGCACAGTGTCACCTGCACATCCAGATTCTGGGGAGGAAGTGGAGAAGCTGGGAGTGGCCCTAGTCCAAGGGCCAGTTCCCTGCTCCCTCAAGACGGCCCGGTCAGTATATGATGGATATTTAAATACAATTTCTACATAATTCTCTCTTTGATTTGTCTCCAGGAGCATTTCTAGTTCAGTGGTGAAAAAAACAAATCCATCATCAAGTAGAACCACAGTGCAATCCCAATTTTAGGCCCAGGAAACAAACATACTAATGTTGAAAAATCTGGTTTCCAAGAAAATACCATCTACCCCAAAGACCAGGGAGCAAACCATAACACAGACAGCTTAACGGATGATGATGGTCAGCAGTTCCAAATTTAGATTCCTCATAGTTTAAGGCCACATGGTCATCGTCCAGTTTTTATTATTACCCCTCAATTTTGAGGAATGGAGATTTTCTAGCAATTTTTAAGATTGCTTGCGGCCAGAGGTCCACAGCAGGCTGTGGTCAGCTGTCTTGAGCATGATGTGGATTAGCGTAAAGCCAGGGATAAGGTAGAAAAGAGCAGAAATGGGGATCTGGGAAAGGTGCCCTCAGAAATCTCTGTTTCATTATCCTTAGGACAACCTCTGGGTGGACAGGTCTCTGCCTTCCATCAGAACATACTAGCGATCTTCTTAAAGATACTGAGGAGGTCCCTCGAAGTCCTACAGATAGCTGGTTCTCATGCAGCCCCTCTGCACCCTGCTACCAATCTCCCCAGTGTCAGATTCACTCCAACCTGAAGGTTACAGAGGAAGCAGCTCATACCAAACTCTAATTCAGCCAGTTGCAGACTACTGCAAACTTGAAAGGGAGGCAGAGTTATCCATCAGAGCCGTCCTCATTAGGGTGGCAGAAATTAAGATTTAATTTCAAACTTAGAACCCAGGAGTAGAAACCCAGACACAGGAGTGCCCGGTACTTTTTGGACATGACCTCTCCACCATGCCCATCTGAACAAAGTTATTCTGCAGCAAAAATAAAGGTAGGGCTTCATGTGTCAGATCTACTTACCTTTCATGGTAAGTGTGGATCCAAATACTGTCTGTGGACTCCTCATCCAGTAATCTTCAGGATGGATTCATTGCTCCGAGGGGAGGGCAAAAGAAAAACAAAAGCGAATTTTGGCCTAGGAACACACGTCTAGCATGAGGTTCATAAAAGTTCAATCAACTTATTCCAAAGCACGTGGCTCTTTAGCAAGAGTTATGCACCTGCTCATTCTCAAAGCCACAGCCACCTGACTCCCTGTTCCCCGCCGGTGTTCACAGATGTAACGTCATGCAGCAGCACCAAGACCCCCAGAATCAGAAATTCTAGGGACGGAGCCAGCAATCTGTTACCCATGGGGTAATGCTTCAGTTGGTTCTGATTCGTGCCAAAGTTTAAGGACTTCTGAACTATTCAGTGAAGCTGCCTTCAAGCAAGCCCTAAGGACAACGACAGGAGAAACCCTCTTCCTCGCAGAATCCAAGAAAAGTGGTTGACAGGCATAGCAGTGAGTTATCTACCGAAGGGTAAGAGGCAAAAGAGACTCACATGACCGGTGCCATGAGTCATTTTGGTAAAAAATAGGCATTGTTCCTTGTCAAGATACATCATTAGAAAAAAAAAAAAAGAAAGAAAAAAGAAAAGGATTAGGCGGGCACCCATTTTCCAATAAAAATGGAACTAAAGTCAAGGCTCTTTTCTACTTTAACATTTTTGCCGGGTTATCAGCAATGTTGCTCGCTCATGTCATGTACTCTCCCCACCAAAATCCTGTGTAGAAGTCTATGTTGCCTCAGAAAAAACATGAAATGTACTTGTCAGGAGGATTATTCCCATAAACCTGCTCTGTTACACAATCTATGTGAGTCCAGGCATTCATCCGGGCATTGCCTGACTCAAGGTTTGTTATTTTAAAAAAATTTTTTTTTGAACTTCATTTTTTGTTTCCAAGTTCTTGCCTGGAACAAATTTCCTTTCGTGACTTATGCAGAAGAATGCTGTCATGCTATCCTCCGGGGGTCCTGGGATTGCTTATTCATGAACACTCTGAAGTCAGTAGGTAATGATTCCAGGTGAACGACCCTGCACTGGCTTTATAAGAGAGGGCTTGGTGCCCGACATGCAGTAACAGAAGGTAATGCAAACCATCACGTTAAAACTTGCCTTTATTACGTTTGTTTATCATTAGTTTTCTGTGGGTTTATAATTTCACAGAGGGAAAATAAAGCACATTTTTTACATCAAAGCAGTTATACCTGATTTTATCCCCAACAGACATCTGTCTACTTCAAATACTACATTCTTTCTTAGAGAAACACTATTTTTTAAATTTTTTTTATGATTAAAAAAAAAAAAAAAAAAAAGAAAAGAAAAGAAAAAGAAAAGCAGAAGTTCCATCACAGTGTTGGATACGAACAAAATTTCCATGAAGGACAGTCAGATCTTTTGTGTATTCACCCAGAACAAAAGTTCATTATAAAATTAATAAATTAATGAACTAAAAGATGCAGTCTTCACCTAAGATAAAAATATTTAGTTTACTAATCACTGTTAAGTACAATGAAAGAGATGAAAGGAGGTCCTATAAATTCACTTCTGAAGGATTTTGAGAATCTTCATTTATATTTTAATATTTTGTTCATATATAGCCAAGAGTAAGAGAGAGAGCCAACCTAGGACCAATCCAATGTTTTGCAGAAGAAACATCATCCAGGGTCGTCCTGTTTGAACATGAGTCATTTCAGGAAGCTAAAAAAAGAAGAAAAACCAGAATAAGATCCAGATATATTCAACTGCTGGGAAAAGCTTGGTGGGAAAACATGAAGGACTCTGTTATTTAGAACTTAATAACCTTTAAAATTTCCCAAACAGTTACAAAATCCTTAATACCTATTCTTGCCACGACTTTGAAATATAAGCTAAGTGAAGCCTATGGATGCTAATATTGGCAGAAACCATATGACAACATAGTTATCACCAGAAACCCAGCTTCTTTCTTTTGTTTTCAGAACATGTTTAAATGCAAAATAGATAATCCATGAGAAGTATGATTTTCAACTGCTCTATTAGGTTTATGCACTGGTTTTTCTTTTCAAATGGATAACCAAGGTCTTCCTGACCTTTAGAACAGTAAAAGTATCATTTCCTCCAACTATATTTTATTCTCAAAGAGACAAGGGGGAAATGATTTTATGTTTATCACATGCTATAACACCAACTACAGGAGACTGTTCATTGGACCATCCCCACATGAAGTGTTCCAATGTGGTTTGGACTCTATTATTTGCATGCCTTGTCCTGAGAATTTGAAGTATATCTCCTCAATGGTCATATCTGTTGGAGTACAGTCTTTGGGATGGACTGGCAATTTAATTCATTCTTGGCATCTCATGACATTTTGGGTGAGATAACTCTGTGTCTGGGCTCCTGTCAGCCATGGCCACTGCCAGGTGTTGAGCGGTGTCAGCCATGGCCACTGCCAGGTGTTGAGTGGTGTTCCTGGCTTCCACGAAATGTGAGTTGTACTAGGTGTCATTTGCTGCATCCCCGGTCATAAGAATCCAAAATGTCTCCAGACATTGTCAGTCACATGTTTATAGGGGATGAAAACACCTCCAGTAAAGAACTGGATGATTTATCAACCAAATAAAAGATCAACATGTGACACGTCCAAGGTCTTCAGATTTCCTGCCATCTGGAAAATGGTGGAAGTGTTTTCAAACACCCATGGAGGCACATTATGGAAGTTCTTCTTATTTGTTCCTTTTAATTAGATTTTTTGGGGATCAGGAATCGAACTCAGGACCTTGAGCTTGTGAGTCAGGCGCGGGACCACTGAGGTAAACCCCTAGCCCTTAATTAGATAATTCAATGAGATGAGAATTTGGACTATTGTAACCTGTTATCTCAAATCCCAGCATTCAACAGTAGACTAAAAGACAAAATAGGATCCAAAAATGCTCTCTTGGATGGAAGGCCTTAAATCACTCTCTTTCGGTGTTTTTCTGCCACTTTTATACATGTTAAGTTAGAGAAATCCTGTATGACCCATCAATTGCTACAAATTCAACATGCTATTTTGAAAAATCTAGAGACTCTGGATAATAATCATCTTACATTTCCAATTTGATTATCAAAAGGAGACTGAGGCATTTAATTTTAATTTATATTTTAAATGTTATTTGTGATTACCTTCATTTAATGTTTGAGTTAGATGTAATTGTACCAAGTTACCTAATATGGTTAACAGTGGTTTCATGATAAACTTTCCCCTACTTCTTCTTGTCGGAATGAGCATCTATCATTCTACTATTAAGATTGCTTTGCTTCCCAATACCTGGATACTAATCTGACACCCACAATGAGCACAGCAGCATTCTGTTACAGTACAGTTTAAGTGTGGGGAAAGAGAAGACTCTGTTCTCAAGGACCTTGTATTTCATGGTGCACTCAAAAGATTAATAGGATACACCAGCCTCACCCAATATCTCTTTGATAGTATTTTAAGGAATTTTCCAGTAGTTAACTCCAAGGCCAGAAAACATGGATAACAGTTTCCTAAGCTATAAGCTGTATCTCAGACTTAATCAGTGAGACAGAGTTATACCATGTATGGTCACTTGAAGATCTGAGCTTCGATTAACACTTTTTTTCCAAATCCAGAGAGAAGGACAGTGTCTAGCTCCCTCTCCTCCTTACTGCTTGAATAAGATAATTAATTATCATTTATGTGATGTGTCTGAATTAACAGCACATTCTGCCTCTGCTGCACCACCACACCTGGCTGATATTCACCTTTGATAAAGGCAGGGAAGTGGTTTCCAGAAATATTTTCCTGGTGAACATTTATAAGTGATAGGTCATTTACCGAACCATTTTGATGATGTTGAACAGCTTGTTGTGAAGAAAAATACTGCAGACAATATGGAATTATATGATTAGAATGGTTCTGGTTTACCAGAACTTGAGATGGATTTTCAAATCATCAATGTCTTTACAAAAAAACCTACATGAAAAAGCCCATTTTCAAATTTCCATCCTTGCCTCCAATTTCTACTCAAGGTCTTTGGTTGGAGAAAGGAGATCCCTGACTATGGAAAAGTTAATAACCACAAAGTTTTGCATACAAAATCACAGAGCTAGAATCAGTGCCTTAGGAAATACAGCAAAATCTTAAGCACTTCTTGACCTCAGTAATCCAAAAATGTCACAAGTTTTAAAAGCAGTTGCTTAATCTCTCATTTTTCTCACTAGCCCCAGCATGGGGACCTGCAGCTTATTTGTAGTATTTAACAAACGACAGAAGTGAATGAATACATTTGTTTGTAAGGCCCCATGGCCCTATTCCAGTGAGAATAGCATTAATCCTTTATTCTGAGTATGTAGAGAAGAAAACACCATGAGTGTTTTGCTCTGAGGGCAACATTCACATGGAATGCAACGTCTTCGATGGAGCTGAGACACAGGCTCTGCCTTCTTTTCATCAAAATAATGGGCTGTGGGATACCCTGCCATTACTTTAGGTGTGCCTCCCCAAAACTCACCTTCCCCTCAAAGTCTTTCAGAATGTTTGAGCTATATAACTTAATATGTTTTTTTTTTTTGCTTTTCATTTACATCCGTGTTCTCTCTTATATCTCCCCCCTACCATAATCCTGCAGAGAGAAAATTATTAACCCTGTTTAGTTATATGGGAGCAGTGGCTCAGGGAAGACAAGGACTCGCTCATAGTCACATAGCTGTGATTATAGCACTAGGACAAGAAGCCAAGTCAGCTCATTTCTGGAGTGGACATAGGAATACCTACCACTACCAGCTCTCCACCTGAAAATCATCCCTGTCTATCACTCGCAATAACTTTCTATGTCATTTGAAGAAGAGTGGAAAGAGTTAATGCTAAAAATGTCTAGTTAGGCATAGATCCATCACTGAATGAGAAGGAAAACACAATATAAGATGATTCAGATGCCTTGCTATCTGCCATAAAATAGATCACAGTCCTGGTTTTTTGTTCAAGGCAGGTATTGTACATTTTGCAAAGGGCTGTGCAAACACACTCTGTGCTCGAATATGGACAATGAAAATCACACTATTAAAAATGTTTCAGGAGATTCTTATTCAAACAATGGAAGCTTCAGTTTTAATTTGGGTGGCCTATCTGAACTTTCCTTGTGCACATATAAATTGTGTGGTAAGAAAACTCAGCTAAAACTTCTTTTGAGATAATACTTGGCTGCTTTTCTAGCATAATAATGAATGCATGACTCATAATTTCTCTTGGAGATGTGCCAAAATATCAGAGAGCTCTATAGAAAGCCTTTCCAAAGGATACAGATATAAAGTGCCAAAGTTTAGGTCATATCTGATTACAGCTTTTCAGCTCCTCTGAAGCTACTCATATTTTTCACCATTTCAGTTGGTAAAGTTTGAAGAAAAATAAAAGTCCATAGGAATTACATTTCAAGTGTGTGTGTGTGTGTGTGTGTGTGTGTGTATTTTTTTTTTTCCTGGTCCCCTGGCTTTCATCAAGAAAAGTCTCCCTTTACTCCAGGGCCATTACATTCTGCTATTTGAGGAGCATTACAGATCTTGATTTATACCGTAAGACTACAGGAGCTGAAATGATGGATAAAGTATATTATAATTGGGGGAGAGGGACAGAGAAACCAGGGAGAATTTTAGCAGAAGAGACCTTCCCAGAGACAGTACAAAGAGAAATGATCTTTAGATTTCTGCCAGAAGCTTAGAAATGTTGAAGTGAAAAAGCAAATGTTGAAGTGGAAAAGCAATTTACTCTTTTTTTTTTTAACACTATGTTTAGCAAATTGTCTAACTCAAATCCATGGATGAAAAACATGAGAATCAATGAGTTGTACTTTTGTGGAAAAAGTTGTTAAATTTTAAAAATTCTTTTAAAAAAATCTATATCAAGGCACATATAAAAAATTCCTCAAATGCATAACAGTCCACACACTGGCCATGGCTTTATCTACATATAAGTCACATATAATGGTTCCTGCAAATTCTGTTATCCACTGGAGACGTAGTTACCATGCTTAACCACTACACAGGATTTCTTAACATTTTAGAGGATGATATTAAGAAATGTTTTAAATTTGATTCCGTTCCTACAACTGTAATTCTAGTGAAGCCAAAGGTTTAAAATAAAACCTCATGGAGAAAATTAGGAGACTGTCAGGAAAGAGTAGAAGTACATTACCAAACATCAGATACTCCGTGACAGTTATATAGTAGGAAGGACCTATCATGAAGAAGGATAATGCATAAAATATTCTCTGGAGATAATATTTGATCTATCTTTCTTGAACAACTGAGTTCCAGACTCCTGTACCAAGCAAAGCCCTCTGTACTCTGAAATTTAGTGGCACCATTAAAAACCCATAGTTGAATATTTCAATGTTTACTTTCATTCATGATTCATAAATGAACATCCTAAAGAAGAAATATCAGTATCCCATGTCTCTAAGGTAGATAAATATATAAAAACACTTTCATTAGTAACAATCACAATTCACCTATAGAAATTCAGTATTCATCCATTGAAGACATTAGCTTTTAGCATCACTATTAGAAGAGATCTGCTTCTCCATTTGTAAAGCACACTTGAAAACTGATTTATTTCATATTTTCCAAGAGGATCCAAAACCCCATTGTACACACTGAGACAGCTATTATTTGCATCTACTAAGCAGGACCACTTTGTTCCTGAGAAATCTGATGAAGAAGAAAATTCAGAAAACTTGCACAGGAGGGCATCCTAAACATGCAGGATCTCTTGAGAGCACACTTGCTTTTGGATACTGCCTTCTCCCAGGACACAGTGAGCCATTTACAAATGTGACAGAATTAAAGCTAACTCTGGTTTGGTTGAGTTTGACCTTGTGCCAAGCATACTTTTCGAAACAAAACAGAGGGCAGGGGATGTAGTTCAGTGGCTGTGCACCTGCCTGGTAAGTGGAAGGTCCTGAGTTTGATTCCTGGTACTGGAAAACAAAGCAAAACAAAATCAAAACAGGAACTTGTTGGTGAAAGCCACCATTTGGCTTGCAAATCTCCAATTACTTGTTTGCATGTACATATCATACACTTGAAAGTTAAGCATTGAGCTTTCTAGTTTCCAATACAACATATGAAAAGCTTAGAAGCAGCCACTCTGCCCTGACATGTAAAAAGCCAATTGGAAGAAAAATGAACAGCTCTTCTTATATCCACCAGAGAAGAGGGGGCACAGGCACACTACAACCTCAGACACTGGAGAGACTGCAGGTGGATTCAGAGAACCACAGCTCATCAGAGCAGAAGCCCACTCACAGATACCCTGCTGGAGTCAGTGCCTGACTGTAATGCATGAATCTACAGTGAGGACAATTGTAAAAACTCCAAGGGACCCAGTGATAGGGTCCTTCCATTTCTGTGAATTTCACCACCTCTAGGAGTTCCCAAGGTTATCACAGTGAAAACTGAAAAAAAAAAATCCCCTCCTGTATATGGCCAGGGAAGGAGAAAAAGAACCTCATTTTCCAACATGCCAGAGCATTTTGCTCTTTTAAACAAGGGCTACCTTCAGGAGAAACTAGTTAACCACTAGTAAACCCCACTTTGGTTTGCCAGAGACTAATACCCCAGAGAAGTACCAGTCCCCCTCACCAGTATGGTAGAGGAAGGAACACACTTACGAAGCACTGTAAGCACAGTGTAGGGGCACAGGCTGCCTACGAGACCCAGACCTATGTTACTGTCAGTGCTGACATGTCAATTAAGAAACACTTAGAAGAGGAGTTGAGCACTCTCCTGGGTCTGGGTGGATCACAGAGGCACAATCTTGGATACTACATATCGTGCTCACCCATTCCACTCTCGTACTCTTCCCCTGTTTGCTTCCCAGCCACATAGAGCTAAACAGCTTTGTTCTGTCACGCCCTTCTGCCGTGATGCCTTGGAGACAAGTGACAAATGGGTTGAATTTCCCCAAACTGCGAGCTAAGTTAAGTTGTGGGTGTCAGGTGTTGTGTCCCAGCAATGGAAAAGCTAACACAGAAAACTGGTACTAGAGAAGTGGAGTCATTGCTATGACTGTACCTGACCACGTGGCCTAAGCTCTTTTGGAATTGGTTTGTGGGAAGAATCTGGAAAGGTTTAGAGATGCTGGCTAGAGAAGCCTTACAATATCGTAAGCAGAACCTGATGGATGATTCTGGCAGAAGCTCAGAAAACCAGAATACAGATAGGAATGCAGATGGTAAAACCAACCAAGCTCAGGAGGTTTCAGTTGGGAACAAGATCTCCACTACCAGTTGGATAAGAGGCCATATGAGTTACACTGTGGGGCAAAAAGTTTAAATTTTGCCCAGATCCTGAGATTTGACAGAAGAATGTGATTAAGGTTGATGAACTAATTAACCTACTAGAGGAATTTCAAGGCAGCCCACCATTCAGCCTGGCATGGGTAGGGCTGGCTGTTTTTAGTTAGATTTATAGTAAGAACTAAGGGTAAAAGGCAGAGCAGAAAAACTTGAAAAATTTAAACTTTGGCCCAAAAAGAATCATGTGTAAAGTTGGACCAAAGGAGGTATAGCTGCTACAGAGATTGACATTAAAAAGAAAACAACTATTTTTCAGAGAGACAAGAAACTTGCCTTGAGGGCATCTCTGGAATCAGCAAGACTTCACCCATGCAGACTACAGAACCCTCCTCCTCCTATACCTTACCATGTTACTAAAGGACAACTTAGTACAATTTAAAAAATCTAGTATATAGGGCCGGGGATTTAGCTCAGCGGTTCGGTGGACTGCCTTGCATGCACAAGGACCCAAGTTCAATCCCCGGTACCAAAAACAAAAACAAAAGAGAGAGAGAGAGAGAGAGAGAGAGAGAGAGAGAAGCTTAATCAGCTACAAATATTCAGGAGTGCTCTTTCTACAATATTCTGGAAAAATGGAAACTTCCTCTGAAATATCCACTTAAAATACTGTATCAATTCTTGCTTTTAACAATCTCCCAAGCATGTAATTCAATAAAACATTGGGTGTGGTTATCCTGTGATTCTTATGTAAGTTTTCTCTTTTCTTTTATGGAATTCATTTTCTTGGTTGTTCCTTTTGACATCCATGAAAAGGAGGATATTAGTGTGTGTTCTATTTTAGAATCATATTTGATTAGTAGGATCTTCAACACAGATTACCATATTGACTCATGTTATTCTGGAATTGGTAGATACATTAGCACAGGTACTATTTTGAATTGATTTTTTTTCAGTTCATAGATTTTTAAAAATTAATATGGCAATTTTAATTTTCCTTTCCAAGCAAGAAGTCACAGACTAAAGCTTTCAGTGTATCTGGAACTGTCAAACCAGTAGCCTCTCTCAAGGTAACTTTAAAACCTTCAGCATTAGAAACATACTTATTAAATATTGAAATCCAGGATATATAGGCTTAGTGGTATCTCAGTGGTATCTTCCCAAAGCAGTTCATGAAAATTTCTCTTTAGAGATCTGTAAGTTATAAAATAAATATCCCATTACTGTCACACAATTAGCTTTTAGCTTGTATTTAATCATTCACCTCTCCCTTTTTCCCTAGAAGAATTCAGTGAGACTAATCCTTAATTGTATAACTCAACAAAGACAGCCATTGGCCGGCTTTTATATTTTCCTAAGAATGGGTTACTTTGAAAAGTGTGTGTGTGTGCATGTGTGTGCGTGTGCGTGTGTGATTTCAAAGAGGAACTCAAAGTTAATTTTTAAAAATTATAGAGCATTTAAGAGTCATCAAGATGAACTTGAAGTCTATTAATCAGTATCTCAGAAAATGTCTAAGTGTAGGGTTTAACAGATTTTTACACAAAGAACAGAAGTCTTTCAAAGTTATTGGTGAGAATGAGTCACACTTTTTTATTTTTGTGAAGAAATAATTGTGACTGTTAAATTGTATTAATTTTTCTGATGGAAATGAGGTTAAATGCTGGTCGTTTTTCAGCAAAACCATATGTAAAATGATGCCAGTTTCCCTCACTCTCACTTACTTGAAATGTATGGTATATGAGATTAATATATCTTTTTGTATCTTTTCAGACAAAATATTCCTCCCTGTATAAAGGTATAACAAGTTTTTAAAATGTAATTTTCAGCCCCAACCTGGTGATTATAGAACATCAACTGAAGTATTTTGGACTTATTCAGATCTCTTGGTTACAGAAGGATCCAATCAAATGCCATAAATTGGAAGATAAAAAATAATGATGTGGGAGGCAAACAGCAGGATTAACATTCTGAATGTGTACATCCTGGTCTAAATATATAGTCCTATGATTGAGAGAAGCCTGGCTAGAATACTTCCTGTGCTCTCAATTCATGTTCTTTTAATCCAATTTACTACCTTGAAGGTGTTACATCTACTGAATTAAAATAATCGTAGAGAAGCTCTTGCAGGGCTTTTGTTAATCCTATTTATTATTTTCAGGATTCAATACAGAGGTCTTACTTATCTTTAAAGACAGAGAATCTTAAATTCAAGTTCGAAATACTTTTTACCTGACTTCCACACAAACAAAATTGCCTGAAAACTGGGAAAAAAACACCCCACAAAATAGCCTGGCTGTGCGATCACTTCTGGGAGGCACTTCTGGGAGAGGGTAGACAGCAAATTGCCCTAAGTGATTACTCTTGGGGTTTGCTGTTTCCACCTCCATTATTATATTAGTTCGAAGGAACATCAGCAGTAGTCTGGAAGAAGAGAGGTTTTAAAAAGAGCATCCAAAATTGGAGAGGAAGAAAAGATTTAGGAAACTATGTGGTATGGGAGCTTGGGAGGCGGGAGAGGGATGGAAACTGAATGAAGTCTTCCCTCAGACCCATGGGGCCCTCATTCCAGGACCTCCGTCTCCCTCTACACCAAAACCTGAAGATGTCCATGCCCTTTATATAAAATGGTATAGTATTTGTATGCAACCTATGTGCCCTCTCCTGTGTACTTTAAGTCAGTTGTAGATTATTTATATTACCTAATACAATGCAAATGACATGTGAATAATTACACTGCACTGCTTAGCAAATAATGTCAAGAAAGAAGTCTGCATGAGCGCAGCACAGATGTGACTTTGAGGGGAGGATACTTTTGACCCTCAGATCTATTTGTGGGAACTGCTGGGGGCTGCCTGAACTAATTTGCCTTGAATTTACATGGACAGGCACCAAAGGTTTGTTTCCCTTTGGCTTCCTTCCCCACTGCCTCCCTCCTTGAGCTACAGCTCCTGTACCATCTACTTGGGTCCTACTAAGGTAGTGGACCCTGGGCATTTGTCCAGTCTTCACTGCAGGGACATCTCCAGTTAGATCTACAGTCAGAGTCCCTCTAGGCTGTGACACACTTGTCTCTATGGAAACATAATTTGGGCAGAATCTTAGCCTTAGGAAAACTGCCTAAAGGTTTGAAACTTCGCTTTAGATCCAAAAATAAACTTTTTCTTGGCATAATCCATTTCTGTTTTTAAAAATTAATTACGCTTTGTACAATATATCATATTACATTAAAAATAAAACCTCCCTACCCAAACTTCTAAACACTTTTTTTAGAAAACCCAATACGGTAAAAGCTTGTCTTTTCAATGAGTGATTTTGTAAACTTTAGAGGCACTAGATATGAGAAACTTTCCAGACTTCCAGTTCCGCGATTTTCTCAGAAGGAACTTTAGTTTCTCAAACAGAATGAGAATGTTCTGACATGGCTACCTCCTTCCCTGTCACATGTAAGTCTAGGTTACTGTCAAAGGGCTGTGTTATTTTTCTGTCACTGCTGTTCACAAGTTATTAGAAACGTGGCGCCTGAAAGCAACACAAATTGGACCAGGGATTTAGCTCAGTGGCACCTCACCTGCCTCAAAAGTGCAAGGTCCTGAGCTCTATCCCTGGTACACACACACACACACACACACACACACACACACACACACACAATTTCACTGTGTCCTAGTTCTATAAGTCATCAGTCTAACATGGTCTCACCAGACTAAAGTCAATGCCTTAGCAAGGCTGTGTTCCCTTCTGGAGACTACATGGGGAAAATTAGTTCTCTTCCCTTTCCTAGCTTGTCCACCTGGCTGCTGTGGTCCTGGACTCCTGACCTCTCCCTCCACTTCCAAAGCCGTTAAGGCTGCATCTCTCTGACCTTTTTTCTGGTCCTCACATCTCTTCCTCTGGCCACTGCTAGACTCCTGATTAGATTAGGACCACCTGAGCAATCCGGGCTAACACACCTGTGGAGCTCCTGTTGCCACGGAAAGTGTTTCCAGTCTCCCCAGATCCAGATGTATTCCTGGGGAGGCGGGTGTTACGTCTAGGAAACAAAGCTTAGGGAATCTTTGTGGTAAACATGAGACCATGAAAAAGACAGCAAATAGATCAGCAACAGACCTGGTTATAAATAAGATTTGGAGGAGGTGGACCATTCAGATAAATGGATGCTTACCTTCTAATCACAGGGGTAGCTGAATATGCCCCACTTCAAACACTCCGTCTTGCCTTTCGGAAGACGGGAGGAAAAGCAGAAAGGATGAGAAAGATACTCAGGGCAGCAGTAAGCAGAAAAGGAAATGTGGATGTAACAACGTCAGACAGAGGAGAGTTCAAGGCAAGAAACTGTACTAGGAACAGGAGGAACTTTTCAGCACTACACAAGTGTCAGTTCCTTAAAGAAGACAACTGCGCTATGAACAGAACGTTTACGTTCCCCCAAATATATGTATATGTTTGAAACCCTGCTGCCCAGGAGGACTGGCACCTTATGAGAGACTGATATATTCTCACGCATTCTCATGTCTCACTGCCCGGCCCTCTCATACCTCTCTCTTCGTTCCAGGTCCCCTTACCTTTCTCTCCTCACTTAAGGACCTGACCAGAAGGCATCAGTCTGAAAACCAAGAAACACTTTACCAGGAACCAAATGAGCTACACCTTGACCTTGAACTTCTCAGTCTCCAGAATGGTGGGAACAAAGTTCTGCTGTTGAAGCCCCAAATCTGTAGTATTTGTGTTGCAGCGTAGCTGTGCGGTGGTGGGCTTCTGTAACCCCACCTACTTGGGAAGCTGAGACACAAAAATCACCTCAGCCGACAAGTCTGAAGTCATCAGACCCTGTCGCAAGAAACTGAATCATGTTGCAGCCCAATTTGATCAGGAAAGCTACCAAATATGCATGCACCAAATAAAAGAGATTCAAACACACGAAGTAAAGTTGATAGACTGGGAGAAAGAGGTAACCCTACAAATACATATATCGATATTTTAACATCAAACAGGTACAGAGCCAGGAGTGGTTGTGCATGTCTGTGATCCTAGTACTCTGGGAGGCTGAGGCAGGAGGATTGCAAGTTTGAGCCCAGACTGGGCACTACTATCCTGGTGTGAGTGATCACTGCTGATTACCGTGAGGAGCTCTGGTTGCCACTCTACAAGGGGGGAAGAAGGAAGCTATCTAGAAACTTGGGGATTCCTTGCAGCCTCCTGGTGCTTCCTGGCCTAGTACAGTGGTGAACAGGACACCGGAGGAAACATGTCCTGAGAAGGACAAAGCACCTAAGGCTCAAACCCCTCAGTGAAGACCTGGGTGTCCCTTCCAGGAAGGGAGTCTGCGTCAATCTGCCGTGCAGAGGGGAAGAGAACCAAGACTGGGTGCTGGAGAACAGAGATGACAAATGTCAAATACAAACGACCTCAAGGACAGCGGCTGTGGGGTTGTTCCTCCAGCTATTTTGCATTAACTCTCCTGGAGTTTTGGGCTGGCTGTAACTATAAAGGGACTTTGAGAGAGAGAGGAGACTTAAAATTAAAGGAGGATATGACCATAGGGGCTGGAAGGAGTCAACCACGAATAGATGTCACTTGTGTGTTATTTCATATTCTTTCTGCCCATCTTCTTCCCCAGCCAGTGCTGCAGAATCCCAAAAAAGTGTGGACTAGTCTTCAGCAAATCCTTGCTTCTCCTGGACACTGTATTCCTTTCTTCTGTCCTCATACACTGGCACGGGTCTCCATGGAACAGCCTTGGCACTCAAGCACACCTAACCAGAGAGTGAGGGAGCCAGTGCTTCAGGGAAGGTTGAGCAATGGCTTCAAGACAAAGCCCTTCTCATTTCCCAGGTAAGCAGTTTTGAAGCATGTGTTTTAAGCCTCCTCCGAAGGTTTTATGGGATGGAGCCCCCAAAGTGCGGATCAACTTAGTATGAACACACTGCTGTTTTGACGTTTTCGCCTTCTCTTTTCTCTCCTCTAGCCCTGTTTTTCCTGAGAACATCTCCTGAATGAATTGCTTTCGCACCCTCCTTTGTCTTTACCTCTGCTTTGAGGGAAACCTAGTGGAGGACTCTTTCACAACAGAATTGATTTCCTCTGGCCACCCACACAGGGCTCTGTTCATTCTTAACTTCCCTTAGCAATAATTCAATACCACTGGGATTCGTGTACTCTGCTAAATAGATCTATGCCTCTTTGGAGAATTAAGGCTGGCAGCTTTCCCCAGAGAAGACTTCCTTGGTTGATCTCATTCTTAATGGCACCATTCTTGCCCTCTTCTTCTTTCTCTTTCAGGAGTTTGATATCACTTGCACCCAATACCTTTGAAACAAACTAAATAAACATCTAGGGAGACTTTTTAAATTAACCCTGTTCAGCTGCTGCCTGGTAAATAGGCAGGATTTAGCAAATAGCCACTTTTCTAATATAGTCCCCTTTATCCTTCGGTTGCTGTCATTTATTTTCTTTGCTATTTCAGAGTCTTGGAACCTTGTTTTCCTCTCTTTAAACGACAGACTGTTTGCTTTGGCACAGCCCCAGAGCACAGCAACAGTTAAACTCGTAGCTGTGTGAAAGAGCCCGTGTTTGTTTAGAAGTTACTCAGAAGGCCGTGAGAGCAGGCGGCCTAGATTTTAGGAAGTAACCCCAGGAACCTGGGAGTATTTCCCTTCCTGTCTTCTTGCCAGAATGCTGGTTGTCCATTGGTCAATAGTAGTTTATAATAAGGTCAAGATTATAATAGCTGGGATCTCATCGGGTATCACATACATTGCTTTCTTATAAGCAATCACTTGCCCTTCGAGGTAGAAATATTGAGGGTAAGGTGGCATATTTATCTGAGAGTTCTCTATGACAAATGACACTTGATAATCTTCCCAGATCAATTTTGGAAGTGTAGACACCATAACAAAGGGAAAAGACCGATGCTATACCTATACCTCCATCATACTTGAAGAGAGATCCAGTTGGGTTGAAAACAGAATAAACTTCCAAAGAATACAGCAACTGCCCTCTGTTGAGTCATAAAGAAAAAAGAAACTGGAAATAGGAAGCTGAAAATCAGGTGGCTCAAGAATAAATTTGTGCCCTGGTAGGTAGATATTTTTAATGAAGGAAAAGCTCATATCATCTAATGATGACTGGCAGGGTGATTTTGGAGTCACAAAAGGCTAGAAACCCAGAGGACTGTGGGGTTCTGTGACCCAGGCTGGGGCACAGAGTTGAGAAATGAAAGTACAATTTGGTCCACTTTGAGCTTCATTATCAAAATGAACATTTTTCTGAGCCTCACAAATCGCACCCAAGAGCATTTCTAAACATAGGAGTATATTTGGTGTTAACCCCATCTGCTTGGACTCGCAAGAGTTGAGGAGAACAATCAGAAACTCAGAAATCCACCAGGGATTAAACTGGTGCCATTCACTTTGAGAATCTCACTGAAATGTACTTCGGAATGTACTGTTACTCTGCTTGCTTGTATCCACGCTGGCTCCTGCCTCCATATTGTGTTTTCCTTATATCTTTTTTTATTTTCTCTTCTCTTGCTTCTTCTTCCTTTTTCTCCCTCTTCCTCCTCTTTTTTTTTTTTTTTTTTTTTTTTTTTTTTTTTTT
>NW_022900949.1:24800578-24827443 GCF_012274545.1 Fukomys damarensis
TTTTTTTTTTTTTTTTTTTTTTTTTTTTTTGAGAAAAGATCTTACTCCATAGAAATCCAGGCTGGTCTTGAACTCACAATCCTTCTGCATCAGCCTCCTGAGTGCTGGGATTACAGGCATGAACCACAGTGCCTGGCTGAAACATTTTACTTACATCCATGACAACACCTGGATTCTCCTGTATCATTAGTGAATCCCAATCGCTGTTTCACATGTCCCCTTCATATTTATTTTGCTTTCTCTACCTCAGGATATAAGGAATAGCATAATTCACTTCTGTTGGGAGTGATTTTCAGTCTTAAGCATTTCTTTTAGCATTTTCATTCATTTTTATTTGTCTTAGGCCAACCAATGAGACTGGAAAATTATAAATGTCACCTTAAAGATATTTAAATCATAAGCAAGGCCAATAGAGGTTGACCTTTAAAAAGACTAGTTTATCTAGTAGTGACCAGAATTTAATTGGCAGGAAAAAAATAGAGTGAAATTGCACAGGTTCAAGGAATTTCCTTTATAAAATTATAGAGATAAAAAGTGATAATTGTCTTATCATTAGTGTCAGCAAAGATCTCTTTAGGAAGCAAATGGTATAATTTTAGAGGCTAAGTTTTAGTACAATCTCTCTCATTTCACCAGCACAACAGCCCTCTCATAGCTAAAATTCAAAGATGAAATCTTGACTTTTGAAACAATTTTTGAAATGGATATTCATTAAATGACAAGTTCAGTTGAACTATTTTGCATTGTATAAATAGAATGACCATCACAACCTTTTCTTGTTTAGCTATAAGTCTAGGCCATATACATGTAAAGCTGGAACAAAATGAGCTACTGTCACTTTTGGGCAGTTATAAAAGTTTCATTCTTTCCACTTAAATTACAAAAGAATGCCATATTTTCTGTATATCAAATCACCTTCCTCCGACCTGCAATGTACCTTCTGGGAATAAACAGAATATTTCCATAGTCACTGATATTTTTTTTTTTTCAGAATCAGGTATTGAACTCAGGACATTGCACTTGCCAGGCAGTCACAGAGCCGCTGAGCTACAACCCTGGCCCATTTATATTATTATTATATACTTTTCATCCTCTTCCTACTTTTCCCTCCATTTTATTCCTTTCTCTTGTTTATTACTTTCATATCTTCAGTGTTTAGAAAAACAAAACAGCATGGTCACAAGGCTCACCATTTCCACCAAGGATAAGTATAAGAACATGCCCGCAGTGACTGTTAAGATCCAGTCCTGGACGCACGGGTCAGCAGACACCGACAGGCCAATGTACAGTCCTACGAAGGCAGTGAGCGCACTTATAAAGTTCATCAGGATGGCAGTCTTCACAGAAAGTCCAGAGCTTAAGAGTACAGCAAAGTCTCCTGGAGTGTAACAGAAAAAGAAAGGGTAATTATCCTTGAACTGATGAGGCCTTTGTGCAGTTTTGAACTTCAGCAACTGGAACCAATTTCGGAAATGAAACTCATTGATCAGTTAGTAAAACTCTTTCCTATATTTTTCTAGGATTCACAGTGAAATCATTCTACTCTCAAGAAGTTGCAGTTTGGCAGAGTGCTACTCCTTTTGCTTCTCCTAAATATAGTCTATTCAGAGAAGTCTGTGGCATATTCTCCAGATCCTGATGTCCTGAGGTATTTTCAACTTAGACAAATCAAAATAAAGTTACCCTCTGGCCCAGGCCTTCTAAACCCTTCTTGCCTGGACTTTTGCCAGGGGAAATCACAACATGATATGGGCTTTTATGACTTAGGCAGGGACTGTTGTGGGGAAAAGGAAAACTACTTAATCGGAGATTCTTCTAATGCAAAAGTCAGGAAAACAAATTTTTCCTTTCAAAAATGGCTTTATCGTCTTGATATTTATAGAAAAATGATCTTCTGTCCATACCTTTTCTCCAAAGAAATGACCCACTCGTAATTTTCAGAGCATCTGCTTCTCACTTTCAGGGATTGAGACGGAAACGGAATAAAGAGACACCCTGGTGCTATCTCTCCCGGTTCCACTGCATGACTGGTCCCATAATGGGCCTGCTGTGGACTGTCACTCTGTCTCGTGATTTAGAGTTGAGGATCAGGTGCTTAGCCCCTCTTATAGTAAAAACAAAGCCATAGGACGTGACTCCCAGACCACCTGTATGTCAGTGCGCTTGGGAAGGACCTTAGGTAAATTCTGTAAGAAGCATGGGTCAATAATGTATTGGCGTCAGGACTTCAGAAACAGACCCTGGGTGCTCCAGGGGGCAATACAGACCTGAAAGGAAGAGGAAGCAGAGAGAATGGTTGCTAAGAGCCCTTCTCCCTCGGGTGTGTGCATGTGCAAATCCATTTCTACTATTTCTGGGCCTGTTTTCAACGTCCCTATTTTGTCCCATCGTAGTTCCTGGGAGGCAGTATGCCAATTACAAGGCTATTAAGATTATCCAGAAAAAGAGTCTTATGTGTATTTGCTACCATACGCCTGTCAATTCAATTTTATGCTTCACTTTAAACATTTTATATAAATCAGGTTGATGAAACCGTGGTTTGGTTTTAATTTAAATGTTATTTTATCTCATTGGCCTGTGTTCTAACATAATGGGAGAGTCCCCCTCTTAGTACTTTTCCCACATTTAATATGTAGATCTAAAAGTCCTTGCCAAAGTTCTTTAAAATGCAATTTCTCTTTATGACTCTCTCCCATACAGAATTCTCTGGGAATCAAAAAGAGTCCTGGCTGCCTCTGGGAAAGATCATTCCGGAGTCTACTGTAAGTTTTTCCTCAAGGTTCGGAAATTTGAGTCCTCTTCCTCTTATGGTTTAAACGAATCATAAATGGGAAGCATTCGTCTTTCAGTCCTATACTGGCAAGGCAATCCACGTAAACCAGAGCTGTAATATATCAGGATTTTCTCAAACGGCAGGAAAATTTCCAACTCACCCATTTCATGTGGAATTTCATGACACAAGATGGCAATTGTCGTGGTCACTCCCGACTCGGGTGATGATGAGAAGGCCGCTCCTAACACGAGGCCATCTGCAAAATTATGCAGGCTGTCGCCAACCAGTATCATCACCGCTAATAAGCTAATGGCCTTGGCTAAGGAAACAGAAAGGTACGAGAAGCGTGAACAAAGCACTACCTGTTTCATCCAAACACCATCAATTTTCTCATTTACTTTTTGTACCCTCTGCCGCATCTAATTAAATGGCTTTACTTTCTTTCCGCTTTCAAAATAGATCAGGACTAGAGTTGCAACCTCAAAATATAACTGATGACCTTCCCATCTGTGTCTTTTGAGATATAGTTTAAAGTAATTTAAGAACCTTGTTGTGTTTAGAATATTTATGACCCCCCTCACTCCAAATTCATTATATTGAAATGTATCCTACTGATGAGGTGGTTTCAGGAACTGGGGCTACAGAATTGTCATTAAAATGGAGTTGGTTTTCCCAAACTCTTGCTCTGAGTCTGATCATCTCATTTCCACCCGCTGCACTGTACTCTCTGCCACTGTGTGGATAACCATTGCTTTTGCTGGTTGGTGCGGATGACTTTCCTAAAGTACTTCATTCACGTCACAACCATGGCCACAAAAGAACCGTGAACTCCCCTTCTGCCCCTTACCAGATGAGCTGTGGAACAGGTACTCAATGAATTTCCCTTTCTGAGAAATATCTTTCAGGACTAGATCAGTTAGATGTTGGACAAAGCAAAACAAAGCTTCGGTTTTCGTGGTATTCTATTGGCTACTGCCCATTATCTGACTAGAAGAGAGTTGATGAAATAATTTGGATCATAACTGGGTTGAAATTTTTAATGGGCAGGATTCCTGATCTTAAAAAACCTAAGCTTTATGTTATAATTCAATGACAGTTGAACAACTCACAGATACAAAAAGCATTTTCAGGATAACACTGAGTAAGCGGCCCAGGTACCCCATTTAGTAAGAAGAGTCATTATCCAGTTAGCATGGGCAAACCCTTCATTAACTATTCAGCTGAATATACTCTGTGCAATAGGTGAAAGGAGCAGCTCTTGTTACTGTTAGAACTGAACACAGTATTCTAATAATTGTATTCAGGAGAAAGAGAAAGAGGTTGCTTTCTGGGTTCTGGCCCACATGTGTGCTCAGACTGAGGGAAGCTGCATTATAACGAGTTGACCTATTTCCTTTGGGGGATGTGATTTGGCACAACACAAATCCTACTTTAGAAAATAACATCAGGAAAGAGCAGTCATAGCCCAGATTTTCAACCAGGAGATAGCTGTGTTGATTCTGTTTAAAGGTGGCTTGTGCATTTGACTTGGAAAAATCATACATATTTGTAAATATCACTGTACTGACATATTCTTCTTCTGTTTTACTAATTCATTTTGTTCTTTGTTAAAAATAGGCAGATTTCAGAAACAGACCTAAACATGCAGATTAAATATCAAATTATTGAATTCGGGGAGTTTACACCGGCAGAGCCTAGCGCTCTCAGAGCCCATAACAGCCCCGAATCATTTCATTTTACCTGCCAGCTTTTATCAATAAAGTTCTACATTGTGCAAATAAAAATTATTTTAAAGTGACATATTTGACAGCATCATAGTGGGCAAATACAGGTGTGGTTTCTATGTGCCTACACATGGCTTTGATATTCACAGAATATATTCAAGTGCAAGATTTTTAGTGACTACACATACTCTGCTAGGAAACATGTGACCTATTCTGGTGTCTGCTACTTGATAATCTCTCATTATGGACTTCCAAATGTCAGACTATGGATATATAACAAGCCTGGAGGCAAACATACACATTTGCATGCAAGCCACAAAGAAGACATTGTGTATGTTCTTTAAGATAATTTAAATGTTATTTAGTGGAACATAGGTATTCACTGGTAATTTAATGTACTCATTACAGAAATAACTATGATATTTTACCTTTGCTCCTATTCCCAGCAGGCATATGTAAGTTCCACATTTCTGAACTATTCTAGCTTTTCCCTGTTGAAACATGGCCTGGAACTAATATGATTTGGTTTTTTATTTATTCAAACTGGAATGCAGATAGGATTTTCACATCCTGTCTTTTGAAACTCAAGTTAATATGAAACAAGTCATCAAATAGTTGAAACTAATTCAGTATTTTCCTGGCAAAGGGGCAGTTACATATTCTAACTTGGATTTGTTCACCGTTCATGCCCTATGCCAAGTTTGATATCTATAATGGGAAGATATGAAGATTGCAAAATATTTGTATGGGATGACTGTTACTCCCTGGTCAAATTTCCACTCCCTGCTCCTAATTTGACTTGGCATATCCTTGTCTCCTTTTCCTTTCTTAAAAAAAAAGTTCACTGTAGATCTACTACATGCCAAGCCTTCTAAATTAGTTCTGGGATTAGAACTTTAAAGGGAAAATTATTATGAGCGATGTCCTGAAAGCATAACTGAAACAAATATGTAATTATATATTTTAAATCAAATAAATTACATGAGTTAGTATAGCTAAAACAGAACAGTCATCACTAACAATAGTAACATAACTCTAAAAAGGGCTTGCTCTTCTTAGTTTTTATATTCCAAACTACATGACAAAGTATGGATGAAGAAAATTCTAATTTAATCCTGTATATATGGTAACTAAAACACTGAACACCTTCAGATGTTCCTTGAGTGTACAAAAGAACATAAAAGAATTAATAGATGCATGATGAATGAATGATTACAGAGAAATTGTCAGTGTGTCGATATTTCTTTAGCTCCCCAAACCTGGGGCATATTAGCTATGTGATCCTGAGCAAGGACTTCACCACTCAAACAACTGGTTTCTTCATTTGTATAAATTTGATAATATTTATTCTTGCTTCCTTAAGTTGCAAGACAATTACACTGAGAGACTCCATCTCAAGTGCTTAATACTAGGCGTGACACATAAAAAGTGTTTAGTTCATGGTAGTTATTTAACAAATGGTTAACTAACTTATTATGATAGAATAGGGATAACTAATCATGGCTGGGTTAACATTAGAACAGGAGGAAGTTTGTGTCACAACAGAGGAGAATAAAGGAGAAAAAATGGGGGAAGATCTAAGGGCAACTGGAGGAAACCAAAACAAAGCAAGACAAAGGACTTCAAAGAACCCTCAGAATCATAAGCAGAGGGAAATAAAGTTCGATCTAAAATTGGTAAATTAAATTCAGAACTAGCAAAAATTGTAGAAAAAAGGTTGAGGGCAAATAAAAGAAACAAATGAGTTGCAGAACAAAATATGAAAAAGGGGACGGACATCCTTGATTCCTACTCTACTATCTCAATGGCACAATCATACATGAGGTAGGCATTTGTGCTCACTTTTCCGGTATCTATGAGAAAAGTTAGAAAAAACTAATGATGTCTCCATATTTTGTGATGAATGAAAAGTTTCAAATATCCATATGGGAACAATTTTAGAGCCCTGATACCCACACACGTATATACCATAATTGTATATTTCAGGGGAGCAGTCTTAAACAACTGGGAGAAACAGATAGATAGATCTCAAATATTTTTGGCAAAGTTTTTAATAATAAAATATATACCCAATATGAAATCTATGTAGTTTTGACACATTTATTTTAAAGCACTTTCTATGGCACTTACTACATTTTAAAGTGTAGCTTTTGAAAGTTGGTACTCACATTTTCTGTTGGAGGTTGTCATACCGGCTACAGAAATTTCACCTGTCTGTGAATCTTCTGGGCCTTTCTATTTTAAATTTTAAAACAACTGGTCAAAAGTAAATAACAGTCACATTTGGTTGAAACATGAAACATCTTAAGAGCTATGTTAATTTTGTTTTTTTTTTTACAGGGGATTGAACTCGGGTCCTTGCGCTTGCAAGGCAGGCCACCGAACCTCCGAGCTAAATTTCTGTCCTGAGCTATGCTAATTTTTAAGACCTTTTCCTATACTAACTATATACTAGAACTAAGTTTTTTAAAATTAATTTTATTGGTACAATTTAAATATACATAAATCGTACCACATTCATCACAAGGAATTTGAACCTGAATAGGATGAAGTTGGAAAGACAAAATATATGTCAAACAGAAAGTATGTGAACAGAGCATAATTTTTGTTTGCACTATGAAATTTAGTTGAAAATAACACACTTGTGTAGATCAGTATCTTCCACAGAGAGCTGAAGGCTACCGAGAGACAGTAATTCAGACTTCAATTATGTAACCCTTTATGAAACCCAAAAGCTACAGAAAAAAAATAATCCTTGATTTAATTTGGCCCATTTCCTGTGTGGTGGGCTGTAGATTTAAGATTTATTTTTCAGTGTGTAAGCTGATGGGGTATTCTGCATGGAGAAGAAAACTGAGGAAACATAATACTTCATTTCATTTATTGCACTGTAATATTCTGTTCTTATTGCTTTTCCAGTCAGGAAAAGAATCTTGTCAATATGGAAAGTAGATCAACAGATTTACAAAAGACAAATAGATTTATTAAAATTTTCACTCTTCAATATGAAAGAGAAGATTTTATAATCGCCTTCATTAGGAATACATGATTTTAATTCAGAGACTGGCCTGCCAGTTTCCAGAAGACACTCTATGCTTACCATTCTCAACCAACTGTGAAAACGATCGCTTTCGAGCAGCGTTAAACACAGCGGAAAAGCGTGCTCGTGTGACTCTATCGCTCAAAGTTGTGGAAACTTGGACACAATATTGATTATAAATCAAAACGCTTTCAAAGCTTTCAACGCTTAAGGGGAGATTTTTTTTATGTTCCTATCTCTGTTAGCATTAGATCTGCAACTCACTGCCAGGCTTCTATTTTGCTCAGTGAATGTCACACAGAGAACTCAGTTATGGCTGTCAGTTAAAATCTACCCTTGTCCTGTAACCACCTATACCAAAGCCTGGGTGACAAGTGCCACGCTTACAATTTTTTACTGCTTTCATATCTGTCCTGTTCCTATGCTTGCTTCTTTAAGTAGAATGGGGATATTATTTTGAGCTTAGTTGGAATTACATTAGAATCTTAACAAGCCTTCATCTTTTTAACCATCCCATCAAACAATTTTGAGAATACGGACAATTTTAGTGTAGAAAATTCAGTAGCATCAAAGGCATTTACTCTAAAACAACTCATCAGACAGAATCAGTTCTCTGCTGCATTGTGAAATGATCACCCCAGTCCTTGACTAACTAAGGATTAATCCCTTAGTCAACATTTATTTGCGTCAACCTAGGGATGGTTAACGGTTAAGCAGAACAGAACTCATCATGTCAACTGCTTTACGAAAACTGGGAAACAAAATGATAAAAACTGATCGTTCTTCCAATGTTTCAAAGTGGTGCAGGGAGCAATGGTTTAGCTCCCCGGAGTGTGTTCTGTGCTCTTTAAAACAGCGTCTAGGTGACTGGCACAGATTTCCAGTGTTTATTGTGGTCCAGAATAGGCAAACGCTGAGTACCTTCTATTTCATCCACCCCACCGATGTCCATCTATGCGTTGAGGAACAAAGGAAAAAAGGGAATCAAATCAGTAGGATGCCTCAGAGCAGTAACCTACCAGCTGGATAGTGGACACAGACTTGCCTCTGCCCGGCTGGTCACTTACTTCAGGGTTGAGTGCAAGGTGATGGGAGTGGCCCATGTACCCATCAGCCAGGGTCAGACCCTGCTGGATGAGGATGGGTGAAAATCAGTGTGGAGGCCGGAGTGCACAGGCAACTCCGTGGTTCTGCTGAACATCTTGTTTACATACCAAAGGGTTGGGTGGCACGAAAGGAGTAGGCCTGGGAAAACTTCATGGCCATGAGTATTTGCTAAGATGTCTTATTATAGAGAAGCCCAATCCTGCCCTGAAATACACATGCTCCGAATACTTTCAGACTGTGGCTTCAAAAACCTCTAGTTGTGATTAAATTAAAAAAAAAAACAACAACAACAAAAAAAACCTTGAACAGTAGTAGTTCTCATATTGTCTTTTTCATACATTAAAATTTTGTACTTGCACAGAATTTAATTTTGACTTTGATTGCACTACCACAGCGATGATTATCAAAACTGTTTTAGTAGTGTAAGTACTAAATTAACACCTCCAGAAATGCATTCACCAAACACTTGCTGACAAACATTTGTATTCCTTTTATTTTGTGCAATAAGCCAAGTCTTGAAATTGTGCTCTTAAAACTCATTTTAAATTCTCAGAATTGCATTTTTGGATATTCAGAATTTCTTTCCTGAATTTCCATCCTGCTTAAATTTCTACCTATCAGGTAGAGACTATGTGAGCATTAGAATTTATTTTTCCTGGACCCCAAATGCCAATCTATTCAATACAAATAGGGATCTATTATTACTTTTTATGCTTCTTGAGATTAGAACTCCTTTTGTGGCAATTAATTTCCTAACCATTTCAGGTAAATTCTGTGACTAAAGCTTCTATTTCCAATTTCTAAATTACTATAGCATCCTAGCTTGAGCCCTAGAAAAACCCTGCTGTATTAAGACAGAATGTTTTTGCAAGATCTGATTTAAAATCTATTTGAAACTTGGATATTTATTTATTTTTGAAAAGTTTCAGACTTTCAGATAAGCTGAAAGAATTTTATTTTAGTTATTTGTTTGTTTGTTTTGATACCAGGATCAAACTCGGGTCCTTGTGCTTGTGAAGCAGGTGGCAGAACCACTGAGCTAAATCCCCAGCTTACTTTTTCTCATTGAGTTTATTGGTACCTTTTAGGTATACAGCATGGTTACATTCATCATTGGGCTCTGGCACCTTTATATGACTTATCTTGGTTCTTACTTTCCCCCTTACCCCTTCTTTACCCGCTCCACCCTTCCCTATTTATTTCCATTTTTTCCTTTTCTCTTATTTTTTCTTTTTCCTTCTTTTCTTTCCCCTAACCTTCCCACTTCCCCTACTCCTTTAGCCCTTTTCTTCCTATTTCACATTATCAATTATACAATTTGAACCTTATTTACACTTTCAGTTTTTCAATGTGATACTCAGATACCCAACTTTCTGGATTCTGTAATAACAGTTCACTACATTTTACCACATAACTGTCTGTCATCTCTTTATGCAACATTAAACACACTTTATTTTTTATAAAGCAGAATTTTAAACAAATTTAGAAATGATATTTTAAAGGCATTAATATTTTCCCTGGGCATAGGCATTATATCTACATCAATAGTTATTAAGTGAACAGCTAAAGGGCCCAGGAAAGGGAGGAAAACCATGAAGGACAATACGGTTCCACATCTCTGTAAGGAAATATTACTTTATTTTTCTCTTGGAGTCTTTCACAAGCATTTATCTTTTTTTTTTAAAGCACTTAACTTTTTAACAGTCCCACCAAGCAAGTAATCTCCTTTTTTTATAATGTATATAAGTAAAGGAAATATTATTCATGAATAAAACACAATGCTTTATATATTCATCATACACAAAGAAATTGATCAAATGCAGGCACAACAAAAGAAATTATTCAAGCTAGAAAGAGTCTTGCTGTAATTACATTTCTGAGCTTCTGGGGTCTCTAATTTTAAACACTCTTAAGATAGATGGTAACAGGTGATTTTATGAATTGTTGAAGTTTTCACTTTCTTATCTATTTGTTTTTGTGTAGAAAATATATTCAAAATACTAATTAGTAGTTTAAGATTTGGGGACCCTTCTTTCCCCAGACATGAAATAATGTCCTGTTTTGAACCAACCATGAAATTCAACAGAAGATTGTAACAAATACATTAACTGGCCAACAAGAAATGTTTAAAAAATAATAACTATAATTCAGAGGAATTTGCTATTCAAGGTGATTTATATATTCTTTAAATTAGAGCCCCTCCCTTACATAGACAATTTCATGAAGATGTCATTAGTTCTGAACAAGCATCCTCGAAATAACAAATATAAAACCTTGAAGCAAAAAAATAAATAAATAAACAGAACTTAAAATATACCTTGGCATCTGGTGATACGAGAAGAATAAAACATTTTTCTATCAAGAAAAATCCATGAATGCCTCCGATCAATCCCAAAAGTTTCCAAATATGACCTTTGCTTCCATGGAAATGTCCAAATTCTGGAGTTTCCTGCCTATGTAAACCAAGAACCTTAAAAAAAGAAAAAGGAAAGAAGGAAATAAAACACTTGTTGGCTTTAATATAAAACAGAGTAGGGGCTGGGGATTTAGCTCAGTGGTTCTGCCGCCTGCCTTGCAAGCATAAGGACCCGAGTTCGATCCCCAGTACCACAAAAAACAACAACAACAACAACAACAAAAACAGAGTAGGCATAGTATCTGCATATATTTTAAGTAGAGGGAATCTCATGACAATTGAGATTGTAAATAGCCCAGTTTGCTTCTGAATATGTGAATACATCCACGATACAATTTAACCCACTCAAATAAAATGTGTACTACAGGAGATCAAGGAGAGCTTTGAAGGGCAACGTGTACTAGGGAACAGAAACACCGAAGCTGTATTTTAGCTAGTGACCTAGATTTTCATTCATTCTGTCTTTTGGCTGAAATGTTTTCAGAAGTTCTATCTGCATCTGGTTACAGAACAATGCTTTATGTGATGTTAATATATTTTATATCCAGAACACGTGTAAATACATAGTTCATCTGAGGGTTCATGTGAGCTTTATTCTCCCCATTCTCCATTGCAATTAAAGTAAATTTTTAACAAATGCTCAAATAAGTAAGAAATCCACCTGGAAGGCATTCTAGTGAATGCAACTAGTGAATGACTGAATCAATTTATTGATTGACTTTATGATCTTCTTTTGGTGATGCTGAGCATGAAGCCAGTGAACCCAGGGACTGCTGAGTTACTTCTCAGCTTGCACCTTTTGTATTTTTATTTTGAGGTAAGATCTCACTAAGTTGTCCAGTCTGGCCTCACATTTTTGATCATCCTGCCTCAGACTCCCAAATAGCTGGAATTACAGGCATGTTGCCAATGCAACCAACTTCATGAATTCCTGCTAGTGAATCCTTTTGTACCTTATTCCTTCTTTGAAAGAAGGAAATTAGAAAACACGTCAGTGACTAGAAAAAAGAATCCAAAAATTCATTTGGAACCACAAGAGACCTAGAATAGCAAAAGCCATTATAGGCAACAGTCACATGGCACCAGGTGTAACAATTCCCAATTTGAAACTATACTACAAAGCCACTGTGATAAAAACAGCATGGTACTGGCAAAGAAATAGGCCTGAGGATCAGTGGAACAGACTGGAAGGCACAAAAACAAATGCAGATGTACTCAGCTACCTCATCTTTGACAAAGGAGCTCACCATCCTCAGTGGAGGAAAGATAGCCTCTTTAATAAATGGTGTTGGAAAAACTGGATGTCAACCTGCCACAGATTAAAATTAGACCCTTATCTTTCGCCATGCACTAAATTAAAATCCAAATGGATTAAAGATCTAAATATTAAAACAGAAACATTAAACTTGCTGGAAGGTAAGTTAGGCAGAACTCTGGAAGACATTGGTATAGGAAAAGACTTTATGAACAAATCCTCAGTAGCACGGGAACTAGCAGAAAGAATCAACAACTGGGATCTCATCTTACTAAAAAGCTTCTGTACTTCAAAAGAAACCATTAGCAGAACTAAGAGACAATCTACAATGTGGGAAAAAATTTTTACCAGCTGTACCTCAGACAAAGGACTATTATCAAGGATATATAAAGAACTCAAAACAATCAGTCCCCCCAAATATAAAGACCCGATCCAAAAATGGGCATCCGAAATGAACAGACATTTCTCATACAAAGAAGTGAAAGCAGCAAGAAAATATATGAAAAAATGTTCCACATCACTGGTCATTCGAGAGATGCAGATGAAAACAACACTGAGATTCCACCTCACCCCACAAAGAATGGCTGCTATCAAGAAATCACACAATAACAAATGTTGGCGGGGTTGTGGGGAGAAAGGAACCCTCCTCCATTGTTGGTGGGAGTGCAGACTAGTGCAACCACTATGGAAATCAATATGGAGATACCTCAAAGAGCTTGGACTGGAGGTTCCATTTGACCCAGCCATCCCTCTGTTGGGTATCTTTCCAAGAGAACTAAAAGAATCATATCACAGAGAAGTATGTGCACCCATGTTTATAGCGGCACAGTTTGTAATAGCTAAATCTTGGAAACAACCTATTTGCCCATCCGTTGGAAACTGGATAAAGAAGTTGTGGTTTTTCTATAAAATGGAATATTACTCAGCCATAAAGAGCGAGAGAATAGATTCATTCATAGGAAAATGGATACATATTGAAGATATACTCCTAAGTGAAATAAATAAGTCACACATGTGTAAATACCAAATAGTTTCCCTGGTGTGAATATTCTGCAACAATGCATAAGATTCTAATAAGATTACTGACATTTAGAAATTTGAAGAAAGGAGCTAAAGGTGTAGGGAAGGTGTGATGCGTAGGGGAAGAACAAAAAGGGAAAAGAAAAAAATGTGAGAGAATGAAAAGATGAAAATAAAGTGTTTGTAGATGGGGAGGGGAGGAGGGGGTGAAGGGAGGGCAGAGGCAAGGGGAAAAAATGAGAATCAAGACTTACCATGTAAAGGTACATGATCCCAACAATGAATGTAACTGTACTGTATCCCTAAAATGTACCAATAAACTCAATAAAATTAAAAAAAAGAAAAAGAAAAAGAAAACACGTCAGTGGTTTACAGATGTAGGATGTCCCTGACAAATTTGAAAAAGGAAAAAAATGATTATGTATGAGATTTGTGTTTATATATTCACAGCTGTGCGTGTAGGCATTTACGTGAGCACAAACACACTCAACCCTCCGTATCCAGGATTCTCCCTCTGCAGACTCCAGCAACTGTAGACTGAAAATATTCAGGGGGAAAAGAAAAGCACCTCTGCTGAACAAGTACAGATTCTTTTCTTGTCACTATTTCCTAAATAAAATGGTACAACAGCTATTTGCGTAGCATTTACATTGCCGTGGTATTATAAGTACTCTGGAAATGATTTAAATATAGCAGAATATGAACAGGCTATGTACTAATAATACACCATTTTATAGAAGGTACTTGAGTATTCTGGATTTGGTACCCTCAGGAGTCCTAGAGCCAGTCCTTCCTACAGAGTGGGGTAACCTACAGAAATGTGTGCACATTGGTGAGTATATACGTGCATCTGTATTTATACTTTGAGTACATACATAGGTGTAAAACATGTATCCCTCGATTTTGTTCCATGTGCACAGTAACACACACCCATCTATTGCTTGTGATAGCCTTTTTTTCCCACAAAATAAAACAAGAAAACTTCACAACCTCATGATAAAATGTAGATCTTTAAACTGAATGAATCTAGCAAAAAAAAAATATATATGGGGAAAGCATGACAGCAGTATTTTGCTCATTTCGGCACCAGTTTCGAAAACTTGGGTCATATTCAGGAACCGCTGATTTTTCTAGCTTTCCACCGCACTTGTGCCACATTGTTCTTCCTCTTTCCAAAAACTCTTGTCCTCACCTCTCTTCTCAAGCCCAAAACTTGCCTTCTACATCTCAGGAAACCAAGCTAATCTTTTAGGTTCGCCCCCGCACCATTTCCTGCCACCCCCAAATCCACCCTAGCTGCCCTTATTTGTGTGCTCCCCTTGGCATGAGACCAGGCAGCTTCCAGATCCTGTAGCTGTTTCCCAGGATCCCTGGCAATAAACAACACTGCAGCCACGGTGGTGACCTAGAAAAAGGCCTCAGCCACTGCCTCAAGCCAATAATGAGCTCTGAAATATTTCCAGAAAATTAGATTACAAGGGAAATTAAAACTAATAATGGCTTGTTTTATTTCTCCAATGCTCACACCGTGATTTTCCAAACATCAAATAATCATCAAGCCTCTCAGCAACAAGAGTGACCCTGTAGAAAAGTGCCAGAGGGCTGTGGAAAATTTTAACATGTTGGGCATTGCAAGGGTGGGACCATTGGTCCATTGTCCTCATCTATTATATTAAGAGATTTTTAGAGGGAAGAGAGATAACTTCCTCTGTAAAGCTGTCCACCTGGACTCTCAGCATCTCAGGTCTTCATGCTTTCACTTCCGGTACATGAATGAACTCTCAGAAGACTACAACATAGGGCTCAGCTTCCTGGTACTCACATTTTCCTTCTGAGAGATCCAGACACTATTAGTCAGGCAAGAAAGAGAAATCCACTCTAATGGTTCTCTCCCTCTCTCTCTGTCTCTCTCTCTCTCTCTCTCTCTCTCCCCTACCCTGTATTCTCCATTTTGCTTCCCATTGGCTGAACCCAAACAAAAATCCAGACTGCAAAGAGTTAGAGAGACAACACCTTCTGAGACAGAAAAGAGCAAGGAAAAGCATAAAGAGGATCTGAGTTGGGGAATGAGGGGAGGCCAGTGGAGCAAACCAGCGTGATGTCTGGCATATGCTTCTGTGTCTTTCTTAATAGGAATCCATATCTGATCACCTTTTTGTATAAATTTCAAACACAAGAATTGCAATTTTGTCATCTTTTTCTTTCTACAACTGTAGAGAAGCTTAGGGCAAATAATCTCTCTTTCCAAGGAAAACACTGACCCCTGTATCTATTACCGAAGTTCCCATAAAAGTTTGCATAGATAGCTCTGATAGTTAAATATAAAGAGAAATTGGACATACTGTGATTTTTTTTTCACATAAGAGAAATCACGTGGTATCTAAGTTTGTGTGTCTGATTTATTTCACTTAACGTTATGTTCACGAGTTGCATCCATTTGCTTACAATTGCCTCGTTTATCGTACTTCATGGCAGAGTAGTATTCTATCATGCAGAAATATCACATTTTCCTTATCCATTCATCTGTTGATGGACATGTGCTGGTCTTGGATATTTCCAAGATCTAGCTATTACGAACTAGGGTGCTATAAACATGGGTGCGCATGTTTCACTGCACTATGATGACATTAACTCTTTGGGGAAGAGACCTAGAAGGGGGATAGCTGGGAATTTCTACTTTTAGTTTTCTGAGAAATCTCCACCCTGATTTGCACAGAGGTTATGCTCCAAGTAATATTTTGGGCCCTCTATTAAGATTATGGTACACAGTTTATTAACTATTGTCATTCTTGAATTACTTTGCTATGAAAATTGAGTTTTTTGAAAGAAGTAAGAAGAGTGTTTTTTAAATATTTTCTTAATAGCTACATGTACTACCTTAAAATTCAAATGGTTGATGAGAAATTAAACACACTGCATCTGAACTGGAAAGAAACTGGTTACCTGAGGGATAAGGTGAAGTACAGCATCCCCTGAGAGCGTCCCGACAGCCAGGCCCACGAAGAGCTGCAGAATGAGGCCGTAGTTCTCCTCACAGCTGTGGAAAAGGACGAGCGCAGTCCCAAGCATGGAGCCCAGCGTGAGAAGCATCACAGCTGCTGTGCTGTAGCCGTATCCTGAGTCAAAGGAGGGCCGGGGGTTTAGGTCAGTGGTTCTCCCGCCTGCTTTGCAAGTGCAAGGACCTGAGTTCGATCCCCAGCGCCAAAATACTAGCAGACACGCCACAACCATCTGCCCGACATGGACAGGGGTATGCAACGGCTTAACCCCAGCACATCCCCCCAGAATAAAAGTTAAGAAAATAAACTATATGTTATATTTAACACAATTTAAATGAATTGTTGGAATGATCATATAATAACACAGGTTTTATTTCATTCCAATTCAGTAAAAATAATCCATTTTAGAAAAATTATCTCTAAAGATTTTCAATCCAGTTTTATATCCCATTCCTCCCTAAGTAGGCTCTACATGGGAGATATCATTCTTTTTATCGAAAACATAAAGATATTTGAATTTTAACGTGCGTACCTAGATGTCTAATAAAACGCAAAACTGTCACACCTTTTGGTTGCTGTAAAAGATTTAAAATGTCAAGAACACACAAGGACAAACTAGGGTGTGATATTTCCCAGTCAAGAGGCAAAGTTTCAAGTTCTTCTGTTTTTCAACCCCCCCACACACCCCAGTTCTGTGGGAGGCACTGTATAATACTGAAGAATCAATGGTTCATCACTCGAGAGCTTATGAAATCTTTTTAGGTCCTCTGTGAGTGTGGATTTGCCTATTGTCATGCGGAAAGGACAACCTGGAAGGCCATCAACTCTATTCGCAGTCAAAGGACTCTGCTGATTTACCCCAGGTCCCTGGATGGGTGCCACAGAGTCTTGACTGGAGTCAGAGAATTCGCAAATAGGCTTTGCCTAAGCGTTTCCCATCACTGCACTCAGACTTGACCTCCTTATTAAACCCTTAGCCACTCCTGGGCAGCTACTTTAAGTAGGTCTAAAATTTGATTTGTATACGGCGGTAATCGTCTTTCCTGGAAACTCAGCTGAAGATGGCACTTTGGGGTTGAATTACAGCACACTGAACAGTAGTTCCTGAACAGTATTTTCCTGTGTGAGCCCCTCTTCGATGCAATATCCTCCATTTCTGTAATTTTCCAATGCCAATACAAGCCTTTCTCCTCACTTGCAGCATTTTCAATTTGAGAAGAACGATGTTTTTCTGGATTCTTCAGTGTGCATGACTTGTGACTTTTGGTTCCTTTGTTTCAGGAGAACTATTCCCTAGAAACTATGTCTCAGAACTTCATTAAGTTCATTAAAACTTCCTTTATGGATCTTCAAAACGCCCTTCCCAAGCAGCCTGTCTGTCTCAGGCACCAGGCCAGGTAGTGGGAAGATAAAACATGGCCGGGGACGCTCAGAGTGCACAGGTCCGCCTCCTTCCATTGGTGGGCAAGACTGACCACAGATGCTAAATTATTTCACTGGTCCCTTTGAATGAAGCTTTTTGTTCCCCTCCCAGTGAAGGGGGAGTCTTCGCTATTTAGCCTGGGCATGTTTCTGTTCCCATACAGTCTTCTAGCTGGTACAGAATCCCCTGTGACTTAGAGGGGAGTAGCTGAACAATTCAGCCAAGCTGGCACTGCAGGCCAGCTCAAAGGGAAAGAAAGCGGCTCTAAAAAGATTACAAGGTCTTGGGATTAACTGTAATTTTTGGGGTTTACATGGGATAATTGTCACACTGTTACTCTATGCCATGGCATAGGTTTCAGGAAGTAGAAAGTGCTTGAGATCACAGGTTAGCTGGCAAGACTCAACTCTGCACTCCCGATTCCAATGCTGAAGCTTTTTTCTTTAATGCCATACCACTTCTGAACACGGATTTAATAACTGGTCCAGCTCTAGGGGGCAAAATCAGTGTTTGCGCATTATATACAAAATGTAACATACTCACTGGAAAGTAGAATCGCATCATAGCTAGAAATAAGGAGCCTGGGACCAGCTTGCTTGAGTATGAATTCCAACTTTATAGCTTACCAGTTGTGTGTCCCTGAGCAATTCTCTGGACATCTCTGTGCCTCAGTTCCCTCATTTGTAAGATGAAGGTAACAGTGATAATACCTGTACCTCCTTGTACCAGTGGGGAGATGAAATGAGTCGGTAAATGAACAACATTTACTCCAGCAAGCACCTCGTGCACGGTAAGTGTCCTGCTCCCGCTACCTCAACGGTGGACATCAGCTTTCTGATGAAGAACTTACTCTCTAGAGTGGTAGGTGGATGTTTTGTTTGTTGGTCCATGGGCAGCTGGCAAGAGCAGCTCAGGAGTTGCTGGATGATCCCTGGGCTGATCTGCTTGAAGTCCTCCTTAGAAATGGGTGAAAGGCTGTTCTGTAAAAATATCTCCACCAGCTGCCCAGCAGAGAAGCAAGTCTGTATGGAAAAGATGCACATTGTTACTAACACTGGGACTCAATGATATGCTCCCCACGGCCAATCTTGAGGACCCAGAACTAGGCAGAACAACAACCAAGTGTGTGTGAAGCCATGGCTATGTGCATTTCTTTGCTACCTTTTGTTCATTAACCTTTTGTTAACTTTCAAAGATTATTTTAAGTCTCTGATCAAAATCTACGGTACCACTTTTTTTTTTTTTTTTAACCAGGGATCGAACTCAGGACCTTACACTCTTAAGGAAGGCAGTGGAACCACTGAGCTAAATCCCTGGCCCCAAATCTGCAGTACCCCATGCCTACTCTAAGCATTATTTAATATTTCTTGTACCCTTTTCTCTCTCCTGAACGGACACATTGTTATTTCACACTGTGTTACACGATGTTCTAACCAACAGCCTAAGGCAGCCTGGATATTTTTGTGGTTTGTTGTTTTTCAACAAAGCTAAGACTTCAGATGATAAGCGGGAACTCAGTGGCGATGAGGTGGCTGTGTTTAATGCTCTGATTTAAAAATCTGTATTGGCAACACATTTTCTAAAGCAGCAGAAGGTTAAATTTGTAAAAGTGAATGCTGCGCTAACTGGCTGGTGTGCAAAGCAACACTGAATGTCTGGAACTGACATCCCTTCTCCATGAAAACGGTGGAGAGCACTGTTATTCTCTACGGACTTTCCCTATTTTCATCTGTATTTTTACATTTTTCCATGTTACACAGGCATACTTATAAGAAATAAGACTTATAAGTAAAAATAGGTGTGATAAGTCTCTAAAATCTGCCAGAAGGTATTTGTCCATCAGAGAAGTGGGAGATGACATTGGATGTGTCAAAGATTCCAACTGTAAGAACGGCAGACAGTTTCTCTGGCACAAATGGATGACTAACATCATCCCCTATTCAGTAATCCCCATTCATAATCTTTAGTTGTAATCAGTAAAGTATTTTGAGAAAATAAAATCAGATCTACAAGGCTGGCCTGATTTTTGTTTTTTTGAGACAGGGTCTCGCTATTAAGTTGAGACTGACAGGACTCACTATGTAGCCCAGGCTGGTCTCAAATTCACAGCGATCCTCCTGCCTCAGCCTCCCGAGTGCTGGGATTACAGGCGTGCGCCCCCATGCCCGGCTGGCCTGATTTTCTATGCTATAGAATGTAGGATTTCTGAGCCCATTAGTAATCAGGAAATAATGACACATTTGCTGGTGCCCGTTCCCCACAGAAAAACCTTTGGTGAGGATTCCACAGGTCAGAAAATTTCATTTGGATCGGGAAATGTTTGGTTATGTGGAACAGAAATCTCTTGAAACAGAAAGACAAGAGGATCCTGTATTGGAAGGGGTCAGAGGGCCACAGTCTAGAAGGCAGGGGCTGAAAGGAAAACTGCACCTCAGAAGGAACTGTGATCTGAAACAGAATCAGAACCAAAGATGCATGTGTGTGTAGGCTTGCACTCCTGCCCCTTGGTACATAACAATTTCCTCGTGCACTATAGTCCTCTCATTTTGTACACAAATGGTCATAGAAGTCCTAACTCCAAAGAAACCTTTAAGTCAAGGACCCAAGACTGGATAGAATCTGGAAATCCTGAGAGAGAGAGAGATTGGTCCAGAAAACTCATGGGCAGGCTCTCTGGAGTCAGGAATCTTTCTGGTTGGATCAGTACTGCCCATGTTGAAGGAGTAAGGAGGAAAGGGCCTGGGCAAGAGCTCCCACAGCTTTCTACTTTGAAAAGCATCAACAGAACGTTAAATTGTGGTCGTTTTCCCTTTATTAAAATGATGTATGCCAAAGACAACTTTCTCTTTCGCTCGTTTGTTACTGAAGGAATCCAATTATTTCACTGTTTAAAATATTCATAAGAAGAAAGGGAAACGAATAGCAAACTTCTGGTGATGAAGCTTTCGTAATAAATATTCCGATTGGAAAAGGGAAACGAATAGCAAACTTCTGGTGATGAAGCTTTCGTAATAAATATTCCGATTGGAAAATGTGTGACTGGCAAGTAAGAGAGTGGAGAGAGAGATGGGAGCAGCATGCTAGGCATCTTTCCCCCTTTCGTTGTCGAAAAAGTGGGTGGCTTCCAGTTTAGAAGACCATCTCACAGAGGAAGGTTATTCTACTGTGAGCTTCTGCATCCGTGATCTTTGCTTGCTGCTTCTGTGCTTTTGAGGTTTTGTTTTCAATTTCTTCTGAAATCACTAACACAAACGCCTCAATGGTGATTCAGTACACGCTATGAAATTTTAACACAAAACACACTCAACAAGGAAGAGGATAGAATGAGAATGTAGGTGCTCCGGCCAATAACTTTTTACACATCTTTACTTTTCTACAGAAAGCATCAACATATGCCTACACTCGTGCTGATGTCATCAGGCTTCGATGGGCGTTTCTGCGCGTATTCTAAATTTCCTAACTCTTAATCGTTAGTTTGGGACGCACTCGGAGGGCTTCTTCAAGACAGAGTGCAGGGCCTGGGGTGTGGCTCAGAGAGAGCGCACTTGCTTACCAGGCATGAGGCCCTTGGTTCAATCCCCAGCACTGCCAAATAATACTAATCAATATTAATACTGTTACTAATAACAATCAACTAAAAAAGAGGGCTGGGCTCTATTCCTAGGGCTTCTGATTCAGTAGCTTCTTGGGTGGGATGTGAGAATTTGCATTTCCACCAAGTTTTCAGCTCATGCTAATGCTCCTGTCCAGGGACAAGATGTGCAGAAGCATGAATTTCAATAATACAGGTAGGGTCTCTGCATCTGGTCCTCCATATTAGGATCCTAACAAGAGTCATGAACAAAATCACATGATGGGAGAAAGGGGAATCATTACAAGTAGAGGTAGTTTTGTTTGCTTTCCATAGTGAGCACCGACCATAATTATCAATGTTCTTAAGGTATGTATGCACTGGCCAGGAATGGTGCTGCATGGTTGTAATCCTAGTACTCTGGGAGGCTGAGGCAGGAGGACTGCAAATTCCAGCCCCTGCTAGACAATTTGTTTACTTAGTGAGACCCTGTCTGAAAATAAAAAGTAAAAAGGGCTGGAAAAGGCCCTGGGTTTAATCTCCACTAACATTAACACATATACCCTCACCACACACACACACAAACACACACACACACACACACACACACCAACATACACGCAGCACCACTTATAAATAATGCATGAGACCCTGTCTGAAAATAAAAAGTAAAAAGGGCTGGAAAAGGCCCTGGGTTTAATCTCCACTAACATTAACACATATACCCTCACCACACACACACACAAACACACACACACACACACACACACACCACCATACACGCAGCATGCCTTAAGTAAATAATGCCTAATTTAAAAAGAATACCTTCATCCTTTCTGCAAATAGTATTTCCATAAGGCAAATTTAATTCCTTTATTAAATTACTGTCCCTGAAGAAACACTTAAGAAGGCTTCACAAAGCCCAATTTCAAAGATAACTGGCCACCTTCAGTTGTGTATAATAAGCATTCATTTGAAAGCATCAACTGAGCTACACTTTGCACATGGCAAAGGCAAAAGACATGAGCTTTTTAAAATCTATAATAGCAAAAACATGTGGTGCTGTCTAATCGTGCATTCATAACTTGTGGGCATGGCATTCAGTGCTGTCGGGAATATGTGAGGACTTTTTCTGTTTTAAGGCACAGGTTGTGTTTCATAGGAATATTGCTTATTGACGATACAAATAACAAAAAAATGTAATTTGTTTTACTCAACAATTCCCAAAATTAATATAGTTATTAAGAACAAGAAATGTACCATCAGACAATGTATGTATGTGTGTATATATGTATGTATGTATATATATATATATCCTCAGTTTCTGTGAATTAAGGATTTTTTAGCTCTATATCTAACCTGTATGATGTAATAATATAAACTCACCTCCTTTTGTTGTTTTAAGAATTAAGACAATTTGTAGGATAAATAATACAGTGCCTAGCATGTAGTAAGTAGTCAATAAATTTAAGCCATTATCACAGAACATTCATTTTTGAAGATTTTAAGTGAAAAAAGGGAGGGAAGGATTCTATGATCAAAATTTGAGAAAAACTGGGTTCACTAAGACTTCAAAAATTTGTTTACTAATAGACCTTTCCAGGCTCCTTAGTATGGTACAGGAAAAGATAGTTTTATCCAGCTGATCTGATCAGCGCAGTTTTTTGTTTGTTTGTTTTGTTTTGTCAAAAAGCAAAGAGGTAGACCAGAGAACACACTTTGAAACATAATTTCAAGCAATACAAATCTGGTTGTGTTTACTTTTCTTCAAAAGCTTTCTCAGCGCCATCTTCAAAGCAAATTTTTTTTCTGTTGTTCACAGCCCAAAGTAATCACTTCCTGACCTAACCTAACTGTGAAGTGGTCATTCATCACTGTGATTATTTATGTAATGCCTATATCTTTCACTGCCTTGTAAACTCCCTAAGTGCTGGACCTATTTTTGCCCCATACCACATTCCTCAAGGCCAAGTTGGGGGCTGAAACAAAAATGCTCATGTTTTGTGAATTTATTTGTGCATTTAATATGGACCCAAGGGAGGGAAGAGCAATATATATAATTCTTAATACCTTGGCCATGTTTTTATGTCTATGGAGATCCACTTACTGAAAAAGAAAGCCACGAACTATCATAGAAACAGAACATTTTCTTACATCTTCTACAACTCCGGTAGAACTTTCACAGCTGGTCTTCCTTCCACAATAACAAAAATGCTATAAGATGAGTAGTGGAAATACCTGATCCCAGGAAACTGGACCATCATCTGATTCTTTGTCCACAGATACAGCTACAGAAAAGTTAGGGTGATCCCAATCATGGACCTTTATGTGGCCTTGTTTCCTTCGAGGTTGATGGATTTCATCCTTTTTGTGACAGATTCTTTTGGTCCAAAGAATCCTGAAGAGTTGTTCCAGTTCTAGAAATTTCATATAAAATCTGGTGTCACATAGACTAGATAAGTTCAGAACAGTTGTGATTTCACATGCCTACAACACAGATATTTTACAAGATAATGAAAAGCCAAAGTTTGATCTTGAGTAAAGCTAAAAATCATTTATATTTCACATATATATTGACTCCCTCACAAGATCCTGGCTAAACTTTGGGGTTGAGCCAGTTTTCACAAAAGTATTTTTATACCCTAAGATAATAAAATGACATTCTACCAATAAGAATGCTTTCCATTAAAACAAGAACTTTCCTGCTCGATGAAAATGTAGAAAACTATTCTAGTTTGAAGAAATGGATTCCTTTGAGGCATTCTATATATTTAGTAGGTTGACTATTACCTTTATATAGGTAAATCAAACAAACTGTTTTCCTGTTGAGTGTATATGGAGAAAGTAAAAATAAGTGAAAATGAGCTAAGGCCATAGACAAACTAGATCTTGTTTTTCTAAGCCTACTAATGCTGCTGCAACAGCTGTAAATTTATAGATTGCAATATAACTCTAGACTTCTGAGAACTGATTAATACAGGGAAGATTTAAATGTAACAGTTGAATTTCTGTGGGTTTTTCCTACCTGTGAATAAAATGTGTTTGCAATTTTTTTCAGATGCTATCATTCCTGATAGTTTTGTTTTAAATGATCAGCGTTCAACAAAAAGTTGTAAGACTCACTGAAAACAGAAAATGTGACCCGTGTTCAAGGAAAAGTCAAAAAAATATTCCCAGGTATTGGATTTAATAGACACAGTCTTCAAAGCATCACATATAAATACATTTAAAAGACTTAAAAATCATGTTTAATGAATTAAAAGAAAGTATGACAATAATAATTCAACTAATAGCAATTTCAAATGAAAATATAAAAATTACATATAATTCCCAATGGATATTCTGGAGTTGAAGAATATACTGAGATGAAAAAAAATCACCAGGGGCATTCAACAACATGTTTGATTAGGCAGAATAAAATCACTGAACACAAAGATAGATTAACAGAAATATTCCCATCCTGAAGAAAAAGGAGAAGAACCAGGACCACAGGAAGATGATGATGACAATATCACAAAAGAGACCTGTGGAGTAACAACAAATATATTGATATATATAGATCGGCAGTCAGAAGAGGTAGAGCAAAAGTCAGAAAAAAATAACTGGATACTATAATGGCTAAAAACTATCCATGTCCAATATAGTATCTTTATCATCATGTTTAAGAAGCTCACACACTAGTAGGAAAATGCAAAAAAAGATTCCTATACAGAAGTTACATTATTATGAAACTTTTGAAAGACGAAGGCAAAGAAGAAATCATGAAAACAACAGAGGGAAATGACTCATCACATATAGGGGGCCATCATTCCTGTTCATAGTTGACCTCCTTTCTGAACATCACAAACCAGAAGGTAGTGGGAGGGCATATTCAAAGAGTTAAGTAACCTGGAAAAAAAATCATCAAGTGGGAATTTTATACTCAGCAAAAGAATCCTTTAAAATGAAGGTGGAGAAATCATGGAAAAGAGGGAATGTATCACTAGCAGACCTGCTTACAACGTAAAGTTCTTTGGACTGAAAATCTGACCCAAATTTGGGAAATTTTTGCATTGTGCTCAAGTCCACTGGAAGAAGTGAAGGGCAGCGGAGATGTAAGAATATGGGTTGATGTAAAAGACTACAAACATATTTTGCTTGTTTGTTCTCTAAACTTAATGAAAAACTTCTACAGGCTTTTCTTTCAAAGCCAAAAACATATCAAGAAAGCTGATCACACCTACCACTATTTACCATTATAGTAGAATACATTGAATACGTTGATGCAAGTAGATGAGAAAGCAAATAAAAATATAACAATTATAAAGAAAAAGGCAAAGTATATTGAGCTGGAACTGATATAATTATGTATCCAAAACACCTAAGAAAATCAACATAAAGAATCAAATAATGTAATCATGGAGCAGAGTCTAAAAATAATATAAAAAAATCCGTACACTTTATAATGTCCAATTAGAGGAAAAATGAAATTGAACCTCTTTTAAAACAAGCAAAAAAAAAAAGGTAGATTCTTATATGTAAACATAACAAAGTTTTAACTGTGTATGGAAAATAATAAAACACTTCACAAAAAGACACCTGTAAACAGCCATGGGGGTACAGGCCTGAAATCCCAGTTACTCAAAAGCCTGAGGCAAAAGGACCTCAAACTCAAGACCAATCTGGGAAACTTAGCAAGATTCTGTCTGAAAATTTGAAAAACAGCTGGGCATGGTGGTGCACACTTGTAATCCCAGCACTTGGAAGGCTGAGGCAGGAGGATCACTGTGAATTCGAGACCAGCCTGGGCACATAGTAAGTTTCAGGTCAATCTCAACTACATAGTGAGATCCTGTCTCAAAAAACAGGGTTGAGGATGCATCTTAGTATTAGAGTCCTTGCCTAATATACACAAGGCCCTGGGTTTAATCTCCAGTCCCACAAAACAAACATAGACACAGGTAGACATAATCAAATGGAAAGACATTATGTTCTTGAATATAAAGTTACCACACATAATATATACTGTTTCTATGTAATTGTACAATTTTTAATTTTTATTTTTGGTTATCACAATAAAATTACCACAAGATTTTTCCTGGAGTGTGACAGTTTGATGATGGTCAATTAGGACAAACAAGTAAAAAAAATCTTGAAAAGTAGACACATGGGGAAGCCTAGCTCAACCAGACATTTCTTTACTACAAAGATATTCTAAGTAGAACAGTATGGCATTGGTACCTAAATACACAAGCTGTCAAGCAGAACAGAACAGAAAACTTACAAAGAGACTCAACAACATTTGGAAATGTACTGTGTTACTTAAAAGTAGTATTTCAAACCACTGGAGGAAATAGTGTATTTTAAATAAGAGATACAAGGAAAATGGGATAATCGTACAGAAAAATAAAGTAGGTTTATTCTTCACAAAACATACCACAAATAATTCTAAGTAGATCAGAATTGTAAAGGGCCAGGAATTTAGCTCAGTGGCACCATGCCTGCTTTGCAAGCACAAGGTCCTGAGTTCAATCCCCAGTACAAAAAAAAAAAAAAAA
>NW_022900949.1:24827860-24861855 GCF_012274545.1 Fukomys damarensis
AAAAAAAAAAAAAAAAAAAGAAAAGAAAGAAAGAAATGTAAAGATACACTAGGTGGGTTTTTTCCATTACCTGAGAATGTGGGAAGTTTTCTTAACTGAAATTTAAAAGGAACCAGAGTAAAATCTGATTAATTTAATTGTATAAAAATAAAACATATTTGAAGAAATGATTAATTCCAGATCTAGACAGAAATGTATAGGGCAAACCTGGAATATCATGTTATGTTGGAAAGTAAGAGAAATATAAAGTATTTTAAAGATTTTTGTCAGAAGGACTTAGAGTCAACTTGAACAAGATCCTACTGATCAAATAGTAGATCTAAGCACAATTGCAATAATGATACTAAATTAAGAGGTATGAAATCATAATATTTTTAAAGATACCATTGCTTTCCTGTGAAAGATGCAAGGAAACATTATTAATTAGAAAACTGGTTATTAAAGTATTAAAGTATTAAGAATTATTAAGAATTTATAGTTTGAGAACGACAGTAAAATAAAATAATGATGAAAGTTCTTCCATTGTAGAATTATTACACCAATAAATAAAGCAGGAATGAGAGGAATAGAAGATCACCATTTATAACCCCTAAATTATTAATCAATCTAGACAACAATCATCAATATCTTACAACTTCTCAAAAGGAGGAAGGGAAGATAGGAGGGAGAGAGAGCGAGAGAGAGCAGGAGAGGCGGGGAGGAGAGAGACATCCAAATGTTATATTTCTCCTAGTGGAAGTCAGTAACTAAAATAGTTCTTCCCAAAAATAGGCTGAGAAATAATCAGGCCTCCACATGTAATAACCAATATACATGAAATACAGCACATAGAAAAGCATGTCAAAATGATTATGAATGCAACAAAATACATGAGACGGAAAAGCCTGACAGTTATACAAGGCACTTAACAACTTCTCAACAAGTTGCATTTTATAAACCTTATTTGGATTCTGATCCGAAAATAATAAAAAATTTAAATTAAGAAAATGTAAACATTAGGCATTTTTATAATATTCAGGAATTATTGATTTTTTTTTAAGTTATGATACTGCTAATGTGATGCTTTCTTGAGAATCTGTCTCTGGCCATTTTAACGCAGACTTGAAAAACAAGGCATGTAATCTTCAAGATGTTTGTCTTATCGAGTTCGAAGAAATGTGCAAAAATAAACTTTCTGGTTCCTTTCCTGGCATCCCACCTCATCTCAGAGCTCTAGCAAAGAGGAGTCAGGAAGGTGAATAGCTCACATTACTTTTATTTTAAGTTCGTGACTTACTGACTCATAAGCAAACCTGTACTGACCCTCCTGAACATCTGGAGTTCCGCCTCCTCAATCGACGCAGTGCTATGATGTCGATCTAGTGCTGGCTGTGTCTCACTGGCTCTAATGCCACAATTTCCAGCACCCAAGAAGTTCACTTTTACGCCTCATTAATACCTTGATGTCATGGCACGCGACCCTTGAGAGGCCACCCGAGCTCTCTCACTACATGCTGAGATAAAACGATGTAAAACACACACACCCTCGGCAAATTCCTTCATCAAAACACTGCGGCCCTTGTTTGGGCGCATGATTTGTTTGGTAGATGACACCTGGAAGTTAAATTCATAAAAAAATATCCTTACCCGATAGGTGGAGAGCACTTGTACTGTTGAAGAAACGGAAAATATATTCAGTAAAATAGTCTGAGGAAGGCACGTTTCTTTGTCCCAAACAAACTCCTTGGAGGGACAGAGCAATGATGGCAGCGGCCAGCCGAGGAAGGGTGTTCTCGTCGGCCCCGCGGCCGCTCAGGATTCCCGATCTCTTCTGCAGCATTTTTGTTTCCATACACTGAAGTCAGACACAAAGTCAAGAGAAAATGTGAACCTCCGAAGCGATATCGCCTAAGACGTCTCTCTGCTCGTCCCCAAACACAGACTCGTTCACTTCGAAGAGGACTGAATTGTTTGTGGAAGGACTGCTGTCCTCTGCTCTCTGGGATGCAGCAGTATTTGGAAAATACTTGTTTTACCTGCCATGACACTGCGTTTTGAAACTCCCCACCCCGCTCTTCGGTTACCCACACTTTTTCATTAGCCTCTGCTTCTTATTGTTTACACCTGTCAACTGGGGACCCCTCTCCTGGCCTGCAGGCTCACGATTTCCAAATACACATTCCCTGCCCTGACTTCACACCATCTCTGCTGCCTGCGTCATCCCAGGGCACCTCCGTTTCCTCACTGGTCTTTGACCTCAAGTTCGGGGTAAGTCAAAGCTAGCACAGGGCCTACAGGCTCGGACTTTCTAAGGCATACGTGTGACACAGGGCCTTCTCCATCTGAGCATGTCAAGGTCCTCCATTCACCCATGAGCACCCGAGAGTCTAGAGTCTTGCCTTCTACCCTACTAGTGCCCCGTTCATTCATTTCAACATTTACTGAATGCTCAATGTGAGCTCATCGCGCTGAGCCCACTACCTGTGAAATGCAGACCGGGCTCACCAGGAGAGCAATCAAGGGAAACTTACTGTGTCAACGTTCAACTCTTGTGACCTAAGACAGGGAATAAAGAGCGCTTCTCGGGAAGGGAATGGGGGGGGAGTATGGGGGGGCGACGTGATTGAAAACGGTCCAGGTATGTTACATACATGTGCCGATTCTCTGAAACGAGCATCACTCTTCTGTATCAAAAACATCCACCAATAACTTTTAAATGCCCACTGGATTTTAATTCTGTAACTGCTGAGGTGTATAGGACCATAGTCATAGCCATTGGGGTAGCACGGTGGAAACTGGAGGTTAGTTACCAAAAGTTGTATAAATGTGGCGAAACGATGGGAACTTCCACGAGTAAGAATCACAAGCTGAAATATAATATAGCACGAATCTCACGGCAGTGTGTTTTCCATGGGGGTTGTGAAAGCGCACCAATCACAAAGCGCTAGCGAGGATAAAGGAGAATTCCAAGCACCATCCGCACCCTCGAAGTCCTTAGGGAGTGATCAAGAATACTCATCTGCTCTGCAAGAGGCGCGGCTAGTGGGAGCTGTGGACCCATCCGTGTTCCAGAACCATGGAAACCGCAAATCGGTAGGATAGGCTGAAGAGGTGAGAACACTCAGGGTCCGTAAGATGAACCCGAGGGTGGGGCATGCACCAGAGAGTGCAGGGAAAGAGTGGTGTGCATGTGCCGGGACCCTAGCGAATGGGTACTCGGGGATAAAGCTGTCTTTCTTTAGTGCCTGCTTGAGGCACTAAACTAAATCGGTTGACCGATTTCCTAGGAACTAGGGGCACTTCTGTCTCTAGGTCATTGGGATGGGTCTACAAAAGGCTTACGAAAGCAGGTGTCAGTTACTATTGAGGAAATAGAATAAATTAGTTCTCCCTGTAGCATTATTTTATTCTGTCCTATGAATACGTGATCTCACAGGCACTCGGAAGTGGATATTGCCAGGACATGTAGCATAATCAGAAACCTGACATATATACACCATCTGCTTCTAAGTTCTGGGTCCCCATTTCCATTTAATCTGCATCAAAGGGATCATGGGTAAGATGACTGAAATTCTACTGGCTCATTTAAACCGGTCTTGTGTTTCATAGCTGTTGCTATAAAGACAACAAAAAACTAAATTCTCTCAAGGAAACTTTTCCTAAAATGAAAACAGGAGCAAAGCTATGGTACAGGCTTGATATTTGCGGGGTTAGAGTTACTGTAGCGATGTTCTTAAAGCACTGGGTAAACATTTGGTCTGCCAGTAATAAAAGAGATTAAATATCTTTATAGCAAATTGGAGAACACGTTTGCTGATCATTAAGCCAGAGTAGGACTACGCAGATAGATACTTGTGGGCTCCTAGAAAGTATAATTGAAGCTAAGAACCAAGTTTGTGCATATTAATGAATAATTCAAGAGAGAAAAAAGCCAGTTGTAACCATGCTCCTCAAAAATGTGAGGTAGGGCCAGGGATTTAGCTCAGTGGTTCCACTGCCTGCCTCACAAGTACAAAGTGCCATGTTCGATCCCCAGAACAACAACAACAAAAAAAAAAAAAAAAAAAAAAAAAAAAAAAAAAAAGAAGAAGAAGAAAGAAAAGAAAAGAAAAGAAAAAAGTGAGGTAGCTCCTTAATTATTTTTGAAAACATGGCTTAAGTAAACTTTACGTTCAGGAACCTTCTTTGCTAAAACTCTATTACAAGTCAGAGAGCAAAAGCATCACTGATGCTCGTATGCATGAAGGTATGGGTTAAATCCCTGACATTAAATAAATAAATAGCAATGCTAAAAGGGCAGCTTTTTCTAGAATAGTAACGGCAGCAACACAAGATCAGGTGACCATTTCCTAAGACTGGAAATTGGGAGAGACAAGAAGCATTTGAGTGGGGTCTTTCACCTATACAGCACAAATCAAAAGCCACAAAAAGCATACAGTCTTGAATGCGCTATACTGAATAACACTTTTTTTGCAATCTGCTTCTTCCATGAAATAACTAAGGGTAAACTCATCTCTCTGTAGGAAGGCAAGGCAAATAGACACACCCACCTCCACACTGTGGTTCGGTCCTTGGACACTGATCAAAAAGCCTTGAGTCATGCCGCCTTGGGCCCTCAGGGGGACTCAAGAGGAAAGAGCTGCCCTGTCCCCTGGCTGGCCTGCCTACCCGCCTACCCAGCTTCTGGCTAAAACTCACCTTTCAGTTAGTCATTACATCTCCACTTTTGGACTCAGAATTTTACATGATGTCACTTGGCATGTCATAGTTTAAAACCATGAATACTCATCCCTCTTTGGAAGTGCCTAAATGTCTTAGGAATAAGTGACAAAAAAAAAAAATAAGGCCCTGACACTCTCACTTATTAGGAGACCTGGTTATCACCCCTGCCCTTCTTACCTGCCTCCCAGAAGTGTCAAAGTGCTGCCTGGTGAGAGCCAAGATATCTTCTGTCTCGTTCTGTGAAAGGAAGGAAGAGTCTTCATCCTGCCTAAGGCTCAGTAGGCTGTGTAGGTAAAATTTGTACTCTTTATTACTCATGTTGAGCTTTGAAGAACAGATCTCTTCCTGATGAGTAATGTAATAGAGGAGGAGAAGAGAAACCCTCTGGACCATCTCCTCTGGAGGCTGCTCTTCAAAATCTCCCCCAGCTATTAGTAACAGGACATCTGGTTCAAAACACTATGGGGAGAAAAATGAGAGAAAAAGAGGCAAAGTTTAATAAACTGCACCAGCACACTAACAACCACAAGACGAGGTCTCAGCTGATTACTTTAGGAGACGATGAGAAAAGTAGTCAGGCCCAATAGCAAACTGTAGATTAATGGGTCATGGTTACTCCTTTTTTTTTTATTTTATTTTTACTTTTTCAATACCGGGGATTGAACCCAGGACCTTAATAGTGAGCTGCATCCCCTCTTTTTATTTTTCATTTTGATACAAGGTCTAAGTAGTCAAATTGCCCAGGCTGAACTGGAACTTAGAATTTTTCTGTCTCAGCCGCCCGGGTGGCTGGGATTACAGGCAGGTGCCATTACGCCCTGCTAGATTGATGTAACAGTGATGCTCTTCTGGGGAGCCCTTTTGCTAAGAGCGATACCTCTGCCCCAATTCTGGTTGCCACAAGTCACTCATATGTCCCTTAATAAGACGAGCCAAAGCTTGGGCTTTTAAAATGATGCCACGATATACAAAGGATAAAATCCAAATTACCTGCCATTTTTTCCTCAGTCTGGCAGCTCTATACCCTAGCTCCCCTACCTTATTTTAGCCCCTTTCTACCGTCTCACTGAATCCCTTCACCTCTGATTTTCTGTCAGGTGCACCAGACTCTCTCTCACTGCCTTTCCACTCTGCTTATTCAACTCATTTCTCTAATCTCTGTTTAAAATGCTTCCCCCTTAGGGAAGCCTTCCCAAGATCTCTCAACTCTGTCCTCTAGGACAACGCTGTCCAGAAGAAACACCACACAAGCCACCTACATCTTCAGGATTTTCTAGCAGCCACATTTTGAAAAGTACAATGAAACAGGTGAAATTAATTTTAACTATATCGTGTAGAAATTTACATATCTAAGATAATCATTTTAGTAGATAACCCAAAATTTTAAAATTATTTAAATCTCCTGTGTTCTGTTTGTTGGACTGAATCTTCAAAAGCAAATACGTGTTTTCTACTTCCGACACATCTCAGCTCTGACGAGCCACATATTAAGGGTCCAAAAGCCACATACAGCTATAGCTACCAAGTTGGACCACAAAGCTCTGGAACCTCATCATTTTATTCTCTTCATAGCACTAGCATTGTAAAATTACTCTGCATGTTTATTTTTCTATTCCTTATGAGAACAGTGGTCCAAAAAAAGGTCAGCTTTTGTCTATTTCTTGCAGCACATCCTCAGCATACAGCAGAATACCTCACACTAAAGAAGTATAAAAATCCAGTGAAGGAGCACCATGCTCCCGCTTCCATCTTAGCCTTGTGAATTCTAAAGTTGCTTCCCCTGAAAGGAATCAGGACACATGCCCCAGCCGGCATACCCCAAATCTAGCACTTTGGCAACTGACTATCTTGAGCTGAAGGCAATTGAGAAACAGTAGATATGGGAGGCTCTCTATCTTTCCCTTTTTTTAAACCTAAATTTCTCCTGATAAAGATATCTTCCCTTCACCAAGTAACACAGCATTCTCATTGCTGGAGACTAGGAGTTGATGTGGGCAGTGGTGCATACAAACTACAAAAGCAATCCTTAGCACCCATTAGCACCTCATAATTTCCCACAATTTGCCAAACCTTTATCCCAAATCCTTTTCCTCTGTTCTTTTCACATCTCTACAATGTATTGATCTTTGTTAAAATGGTATAGAAGTTCCTGGGTCTAATCACTTTGAAGCTTTCATTTCTTTCTATGAGGCTCCCAATGCTACATAAAACTTTTTAGCAGCAAATAAAATGTGCATTTCTTTTTTCCTGTCGATCTGTCTTTTGCCAGTTAAGTTCACAATTCCCAGTCACGGCCATTAAGAGGGTAAAGGGAAAGTCTTCTTTTTCTCCCTCTCTCTCTCCTATACTATGATATTTTCTTTCACAAACCATAGGCAGATATGGCTTCTCTAATCTCAGAAGTTTACCTAGCATAAAGGGTTCCGATTAACACCTTGGGACACAGAGACAAAACTAGACATGGGAATTGGAGATGGGAAAGCTATTTCAGTAAAAGAAGAGCAGCTTTCTTCAGGACAGTTGGGAGCTCCTGAGGATTCTCCCAGGGTCTGAGAAGCAGCTTCATAACCCAACAAGAACCCCCTCAGCATTAAGCATTGAGGAATGTCCGCCCTGAGCCTGAAGGCTTTGTCCCACCGTGTGGACAATGTACTACAAGTTTTTTCATCTGTTCTTTCTGAAGTGGATGTTTTAGAGGTTCTAACTCCATGTCTCCTGGGCAACCCACTGGTTAACATCTGGTATATACCATCTGCTTCAGGGAGAAGCAAATTTCATCTGTCTCCAAAGCAAAGCATAGTGACATTATTCCCAAAGCCACACAAATTCTAACCGCTCAATTTAAGAACGTGACAAACGGAGGGGACACGGGGTTCACAACAAACTTTTGATGTGGATGTTAGGTTCCACCTCTGAAGACACAGCTTCCCTTTTCTGTCCCCTAAGTAAAAGTCCACTGCATTGGCTCACAGAGCTGATGCCAAGACTCACAGTGGTGACTCATTTGAAACAAAAGTGTAATAAAGGCATTCTTGGTACCAAATAACCCCTGCTACGAAATCATTGGCATTGTTAGCTATGGTTTAATGGCCACCACTATACTAGATGCTACGTGTTCAGGTTATTCTTCAAGATACAATCTCAGGGTTCTGGAAAATGTTTAGGATAATGAATTTTTAAAGTGGAAACTATATCTCATTATGTTAAATGAAAAAATGGAATATTCTCAGCTTACATACTAATCCATTGACCATTTCCACAAAAAGCATTTAGACTACCAATCATACAATTATGGAACAATATAATGTTTAATGAATGAGTGAATCTATCTATATGCAGTGCCCAAAGATACTGAACAGAATCAAGTGAGAATTTCCTTATATATATAAAAAAAAACCTATATCCATCATATAGGTGAAAAACAAGTTTAAAGGAGGCTAAGTAACTTGTCTAAGCCACACAGTTCATTGTACTTAGTTGTGCCAGTCTTGAGTCCTATTCTTCCAGACAGGCCTTATTCTCTGGTTCCTTTCTTTGGTGCCCTGGAGGCATCAGCTGTGGACCCTCCGTGTATTTAAAATGCAGCCTCCTCAACCATTCCCTTTCTCTCCTTCCTGTTTTGTAGGAGAGACGTCAACTAGAGATTTGGATGAGTTCATGTTATTGTACTTTTTTTTTTGGTTACCAGGGATCGAACTTGGGACCTTGCACTTGCAAGGCAGGCAGTGGAACCACTGAGCTAAATTCCTGGCCTTATGTTGATGTACTTTCAAGTGCTGCTCATGGTGTTTATAAAGCTGGGCCAGTAGAGAGAAGAGCATCTAAAGCACTAGGAGCAGATAGTTGTTCATGAGGCTACCAGACCATACATTTGTAGCCAGGGCTTGGCCAACAAGCACATCTCATAGCACCTGAGGTGTCTTGAGACTCATCCTGTTGCCAACATCCTTGCCCAGCACTAGTGGGCTGAGTGGCACCTGTGTCTTGCTTTCCATAATTCAGCTGTACTACTTTATATCAGGAGTCAGACCAAAGCTCTGCATGATTCAAATGACCATGTCAGATGGTGGACTAGACTGGACAAGTATAGCCCCTCCCTCAATGGCTACCACAGAAACCTAGGCCCTGCTCTGTGGAGTGGCCTGGCTCTGCTGAGTTCCATGCACCTGAGGTCAGTGTGATCCTTTCCCCTGAATTATGGCTTCTCCATGACTCGATGGGTTGCTTGCTAATTGCACCTGGTCCCAGTACCTGTTTGTTTTATCCAAGCAAGATAAGCTTACTCCCTAATAGCCCTGCCTGGTGCCATCATGCCAGGTATTTGGCAGTATTTCAGTAGATCCCTTCAAGGATACCCTGCTCCCTATTCCTTCCCATGACTGTATTCAATAAACACTGGATGTGCTTGAGGGTCTTTGTCTTTGCTGCCATTAGCAGCACGGATCAGGTCCCAAGAACCAGCTTCTTCATTCTAAGTCTTGTTTCTTGTCCATTTTTTTTAAAAATTCATCTTGTGGTGTGGTGGCTCATAGGAAGCCAGAAGCCACTGCAGAGTTTCTGGCAATGCCCTCTTCCCCATTCCCTACACTGTCCATTCACGGTTGCTCGTGTGTGTGTGTGTGTGTGTGTGTGTGTGAGGGGACAGCTGAGAAAAGGATATGCATTGTACTTGTACAGGTAAGTGCCTGAGAACTGGATTGTACAAAGCATACAATGTGAAGGTAAAACTGATTTCTGACAAGTTTAAATCAGTTATTGTGGTATCTTCTTTTACCTGACTATGGAATTTGATCATCTTGAAGGAACAGGTGTCACCTCGCCCTTAGTCTAATTATTGAGGCCTCCTGGAATAAAGCATAACCAGGAATCAAATGACTGTAAGCTGAAAGCTTTACTCCCTTTTGTATTTGAATCTTAGAGAAGCTGCTTTAATATGGAAGACAGCAGCTTGAGGAAAGAATATTGTAGGAAATATCAGAGGAACTAAATAAGAAAATACAAATTCCTCCCATGGGTAAATCTGACAGAAAAGAAGCACTAGTGGTAGGGAGGGGAGATGGAAGTTTTCAACTCATTACCACTACATTTGGCTTTGTCATTAAAGTGTTGAGCAGTTGGCTCGATCGTATTTGGGAAAGAACATTTAACACAATTTTCCAAATACCCCCATCCTATAGGCATCAAGATCTGGCCAAGCTGCTGACTCCTGAGAAGCGATTCTTTGTTAAAGAGTAATGAATTCATTCAGTAATAACCCACTGATTCTCCTTTCAGTCTTGTCAGGTGGAGGCATAAGACTGAAGGTGGGGGGGATCCAGGAATAAGTGTTAAAGAATTCACAAGAAAATAAGCTTCGAGAAAATGTTAGTTAAACTTAAATCAGAGGCCTTCCTTACAACTAAACAGGCTACTGAAGACACTTCATAGTAATTGTCCATCACCCCTGGACGACCAATCAGACCCTCCTGCTGTGCAGTTCCAGCTTTGCTTGTTGCTCACACAGGTAAGAGCCCCAAAGACAAAAAACAACATGATAGTGTTCTTTCGCTGTCTGTAAGACAGGTGGCAGACCTACAGGATGAACCGGACAGGTTTTAGCGCCAAAGATGTTTAACGTTTGATTTTGACTCATGGGTAAACCTACTGTCTTCTTTTAGGTTCTCAGATTTTTATAAGGTCTTTCTTAATGGGAGGGTATCTTTTTAAATGGATAATAATTGACTAAAATAGAATAAGTAAGTTATATTTCTTCCATTTCTTGGCAAACACAGGAGGAAGGATGTTGGCTGAAGGCAGGGGATGACTCTTATGGGTTCGTAGGAGATGTAATGGTTCTTCTGACAAAAAGAAACCTTAAGAGAATTAAGACTAAAACTCACTAGGTACATAAGATAAAGCTTGATGCTTTCTACATTTTATCTATGAAAATTAGAACAAATGAACGGAGGGGCAGACTGAATAGAGGGCCTGAAGACAGTGATTTTTCTATTTGAATGTGCCTCAGAATTTCCTGGAGAACTTAGTCAAATATCCCAAGCATCTGGAAGAGCTGAGAAGGGATCCAGGGGACAGGTGGGAGAGGGATTCTGAAGAACGTCACTGTTCCTGTGCCATTCTTTCACAGGAAAAGCAGCAGCAGACATCACTGTGAGGTACAGGGAATGTGAGGGGACGGAGGGAACTTCATTCCCATGCCCAAGCTCATGCATCCATGTTATCCCCACAAACCTGCCCAGCAACAGACTCATTACCTCAGTCCTATTGAGGAAGGACAAAAGGAATCAAGATAGGTAAAAAGGCAACAAGGAAACTCAAATTTTCATCCTCCTTATGAACTTAAAACCCTGGATCAGATCCCTGTTCAGTTCTGCATATAGGAAAAATAATCATTTAAGAAAAGTTGACCAGACAATATTCACACACACCCTACATTGTCATCTCCTTCGAGACCAAAGTAAGAGTAGCTAGAGGAATGCTCACGGTTTGCAGGGACACTCGATTGCCAGCTTATACAATGTCCAGTTCTAGACCTCTCCGGAGCATTGTCCCGAGGTCTCCAAACCTACAAGCACCTAAGGAAGAGCAGAGCCTTGCAGCCCTCCCTGGGATGAGACCACCTCCCCATGCAAGAGCAATTACCCCATGTCAGGAACAAAGGCAGCCCCCTCCCAAGCTAGGACAGTGATCTCTTGGGAAACAAATGGTCCCTCAAGCCGTAAGCATTCCTCCAGAGATAGAAACCACACGGAGATAAAGGTCAGCCAAATCCTGGCCCACTAGCTAATCCTTCTGAGCTTTACAAGGTGTGCTTTGCTAAGCAGGCCACTCTGAATCTCTTCATCAAAGTGAGCCCCTCCAGGTGCTGGAGCTGGAGTCCTCTTCCTATTGTCTCTCACTTCCAACTCTGCCTCGTGAACTTGCCTATGCCTTGAACTGATGTGTCTTGAAATTCTTTCTATGAAGTGAATCAGGAACCTACTCAGAGGGCCAAGTTGAATTTTCCATCTCCTCCTTGGACCCCATTCCATGACATTTATAGATGTGGAAGCCAAGGTTCAGCATATCTTAACAACTAGAAGTTTCCAGAACAGGCCACTTCTCCCCTCAGAAACCTATGTAGGACCATGATTCTCATCTTTACCGACGTGTTTATTCTTTTAGAGTTACTTCATCCCTCATTAATTCCATTAAGATTCTAACTCTTCCGTGAAGAGAAGTCAACATCATAAAAGAAATATCCACTTTCAAAGAGCACAGCCTGAATGGATTTATTTTTTATTTTTATCGTTGGTACCAGAGATTGAACTCGGGACCTTCAGCTTGTGAGGCAGGAACCACGGAGCTAAATCCCTGGCCCTGGATTTATTTTTAAAAGCTTAGTGTTCTCAGATATTTCAGACTTATTTTTTTCAAATTCCATTTTTTTACCTACCATCTAAAATAGGGAGCACCTTTTTCCCTCTTCACAAATTCAACATAAGACTTTCTTATTTTTTTACTTAGAAATATGAAATAATTTCTTTTCCCCTCTCTTTTTACCACAGAATTTCTATCATGAGCCACACCTGTTAGCAAGGTCCCAAAAAAACAACCGAGACTCCATAACAACCTAAAGCCCTGTGATTTGGGCCAGAACTCGGGTGCTTGTGAGAATGGGAGGGATCTGTTTCCACTGGCCGCCCACGGATGACAGGAAGACTCTTCCTAGGCTCCTCACTGGTGGGGGGATGCAGGTAACTCACAGGCCTTGAGCAGGTGAGGCTGAGATTCTCCTTTCTTTCATCTCAGCTTCTTTTGATGAGAAAGGGCAACGGGAAGAGGATGAAGCTGTTATACTGTTTCAAGGCCTGGGAACGGAAATAATTCAAATGCAAGCCAGATTGGCCAGACCTTTCATAACGTCACAGAAAACAGTAAATGCAAAACAATCTCTTCCTCCCAGCCCCAAATATGGAGAACAATTTTGCCTGTTTATATTCCCCAAGCAAAACTAATACTCAACCAGCCTTAATAAGGCACTTCATGTCATTAAAGCAGAACATTGCCCTGAAGCAAATTCTCAGAGGACATTAATAAGATATGACACCTGCTTATTTCCAGTGGGATGTCTTCTGTTGCTATCTAAAAATATATTAATGTCATCACAGACGTGTTTCCTATTATAACATGTTTCCTCCAGGAACCATTGGGCATTTTAATAATTATCGAATTATTTGTGGTTCACAGAGAACAGAGAAAAATTCTGTCTACGAGCAAGACCCCTTCTGCCACCAAATAAATAACTACTTTAAAAAACAACAGTTGGACAGGCAATGTGCTCCCAATCCTATCCCTTGAACTCCGCATGATTCAGGAAATCCGCCAAAATTTATTTAGGAAGCAGTTAACTTGCTTCTGATTAACTTATGTTTTTACATATCTGTGTTTTTGTAGGTTCTGCCTAAAAAGCATCTCATCAGTCTGGAATAGGTGGTGCAGAGCAATTTGGTTGAATTTTGTTTGTGTCCTTTTATGACCCAGGCTTTTCCTTCATTTGCTGCTTTTATGTAAACCTCCTACTGTGCCACCAAGTACCCTGAAGAGTGGATTCTCAGCCCTCGCTCACTTCATACTAAAGTAATCCAGGGGGACTTTTAAAAGTTCCATCCCAGACCAGCCAAGTCTCAGTGCGACAGGAGGAAGCCCTAATACGGGTGTTCCGTGAAACAGCTGACAGGGGAAAGTTGTGGAGTGGGCCTCTAAGAGCCATCGGTCTGATTTCAGCTCTACCTACAGAACTGCTCTTTCCCAGCTAAAACTCCTCATCATTAAAAAGATGATTATTAAAGCCATTAACCACATATCATGCAAAAATACTAGAAAACACCAGTTGATATCTAGGAGAAAATCTGAAAACCTGAACATGAGACAAATATCAGATTGCTATGATTGTGCTACAGAAAATAGCGCCTAATCACGTACACATTTAGCATAGGAAAGAAAGGGAGGGAGGGGGAGAGGAAGCAAACAACAAGCAAAAGTTCATGCTTACAAATAGATACCGTACCTCTAAACATGCAGTAAGTGTCTAGGGAGTTTAAGGTGGAAACACAAAATGCACCATCTGCAGAATGCTGAAAGGTTGCTGGATCCCAAACACAGACGTTATTTTACCACAATGCATTGACCACTTGGGTTTTGGAAATTTTGTGTTTTCTGAAGGCAGTGGCCCCAGAATCCCATTGCTCTCCTTTAAGCACGCCCTGATACCTGATCCCATTCCGTCACTAACCAGGTGACAATCTCCTTGCACTCCACGTGACCGTGGGCACCCAGTCTTCTCCAACAACGTCCTGATGAGGCTCCTGGAGTGGTTGAGGGGTGGGTGGTCACCAGCGCTGAGAACTCGTAGTATTTTTGTCAGTTGATGCCCAGTGCTGTTGCTGTCCTGGGTTGAAGGTTTGTCTGTCGCAGTACAGGGGGCAAGACTGAGTAGAAGGAACAAAGGCACCCCAGGTACCAAAAGCTTTGTCCAGATGCACATTTCCATTCTTTCTTTACCTTGAGTCTGTCTTGGACAGGGATGAGTGGGTGGCTGTTAATGGGATAAATTCATAAGCAGAGGAATTTCTGTGGTAAAGGGGAAAAAAATAAAGCCTTCAATTATTGTGCCTAAAACACATTTAAAAGGACTCACTAATTGGGTGGCTAAGCCGATTTGCTGTGACAAGCTGTTCCTGAACAACAAGGGGTCTGGAGGTAATTTATAACCCCAAACATCAGGCAGAAAGCTGGTATGGCTGTCCACCTTCAAACTGCAGGACAGTTAAGATGCCTGTTAGATTGTCTCTGCTGAATCAACCAGAGAACAAACACCAGGAAGAGTGTCTCCCTTCATCTATAGGTGGCCCAAAACAGGACTCAGGACGAGAACAGTCTCATCCTATCCCATGGGAAAGAACTCCACTAGATTTGTGGTTCTCATCATTAAATTAAGCAAATAAATGTAAAGAGAAAAGAAATGTGAGTGAACTACCAATAAGTAAAATAAGTAAATATGTTTTGGATAAGGAAAACATATACTGGAAGAAAATGATAATATTCAGGAAATGTGTATCTTTCTTTTTCCTTTACTGATAATCAAGATTCTGGAGAATGAAGTATCTTAGAAAAACAAGGAGATTTCAAGACCTCATGAGCCTCAATAAATGTTTTTAGTCAATGGTCACTAAAAAGGGCCGGAGATGACTATTGAACCAGTCAACTTATACGGAAAAAAAAAAAATAAAAGCTTTTCAGTTGATTGTTTAAGGAATACAAAATGTTAGCACCATCTCATGTCAGATCCTGGTCCAGAGAAGAGCTAAAAACAGTAACAGAGATGCTGGGATTACATTTGTGGCTGAAAAAGAGGGTGAGGGGACAGATGAAGTTTAAGATTCTTATGTTAGCATTTAAAATCTGACAGAGGTCGATAGAAATATTTCCAAACCCAGGACTTACCTTAAGAGAGATAAATGATTATTTATCTGAAGCTCTGCGGCCTTTGAAATCTCAGAGACTACTTGGTGGTTTCAAAGTCCTCTGTTTTTAAAATTCCTTGACTGTGCGCTGGGAGCTAAAGAGGATTATTCCAAAGCAGGGACGCTGGCAGTTGCCATGGAGAGCTGCTCTGAAGGTAACAATGAAGGTGGGTAAAAGTGGGAACTTTCTATCCGGCAGATTTTCAGGAAAATCAAATCAACATGGTTAACGAATTTGCCCCTTTATATCAATGTTGAACCAATTTCAAAGAGAATCATCTATAGTCCCCTGCCTTTCCAGAGACAGAATCTGGGTCCAAAAATATGTCATCATCTTGCAGAGTGGAAAGTCTTTAGTATTCCACCAAGATTTGCTCTTTCCAGCTGATTCTGTGATAACTATTTCATCCAGACCTAAACCCGGGATTTGTTGAAAAGATACACTCTTTAGAAACCTATTGATTTCACAAGGTGCAGACATTTAAAAGATTTAAAGCATTTGGAAATAGAAGTTTTCAATCCAGGCAGGGTGGCATGTACCTATAATCCCAGCACTCTGGGAGGCTGAGGCAGGAAGAGAGCAAGTTAGTGGCCAAGCATTTCAAAAAGTAAAAAAAGGGCTGGGGATGTTAAACCATGTGAAGACCCCAGCTTTAATTCCTTGTACCAAAAAAAAAAAAGAAAAAAATAAAGAAGAAAAAGGAGGAAGAGAAGACAAACAAGATGATGATGAATAAATTGTTTTCAAAGAAAAAGTATTTGTTAGATAACTAAAGTTCTCTCCTATGGAGCAAGTAGACCCAAGCGGGGAACTTTATTTAGCTGCACAGATCTGTAGAAGAGTTTATTATGTCAGGCCCTTTGGGTCCTGCAAAACACAGCCTCTCAATACATTAATGAATGAACAATTTAAAGAACAAAGTGTAAACTTTCTAGAGAAGTTAAAAACCTCTGATTTCAAAGTAGACAGAGACCATACGAATAATATAGAGTTCATGGAAACCCAGAGTGATTTCAAAGACTGCAGACAATGGATAGAAACTGCTGAGTTCAAGTGTGTGTGTGCACAGGAGATAAAGGCTGTTGATCAAGAAGCCAGGAGAATCAGGAGAGAAAGTAATTGGAATAATTGGTCCCGTCGATCCCTGAGTGTGAAAATCGGGAGCAGGTGGGGTAGAGGACAGAGGCAGATGGCACTGGACCAAAGCTCCCCACCGACTTGCACTAGCAGCCTTTGTCACACCCACTGTGGGGCCCCCGCGGGCATCACTCCCCAGCCTGGCCCTCCTCTCATCTCTAGGATGTCGCTAAGAAGTTACTGCGGAAAAACAGCTCCGTATCTATTCCATAATTAGCTGTTCCTCTAATACCTATGCCTTGCCCTGATCTTTGCAATTACCCCTCCCCGCCCGGCCAGCTGAGCACGTTCTTAAAGCCACTCCAGTCCCTCTGCTCGTAACCGACCTCAGGACTGCAGAACGAGGTCCTAGTTTGCTCTGACCAGCGGTCCCAGAACAGCAGCTCTGCTGGGACACCAATGGCCTGTCTCCTGCTCCCCTGACCAGTGTCCGGCCTGGAGGTCACATGTGCACCCAGGTTCTCTGACTCAGGGTTGGAGCTGAAATCCTTCATGCTCAACCTGTTTGCCCTAGAAGCTTTCCAGAAACCTATCTTCAATGTGTTTATATTTCAACCCAAATCAGCTTCCAGGGATAATGAGTGTCACATATTAATGGTGGAAGGAAGGAGCCACCACTCTAGATTGACACTTGCAAGGTATTGGATCCAAATTTGGGACCAGTATTTCCCAGAGTGGAGGCTCTTACTCATGCTGCCACAGGAGCTGCTGTAGGAAAGGAGCAGATCCTCACTCCTCGGTCCTCCCTTCAGTCTGTTTTCCTTCCGGTGTGTTCTGAGCTTCACATTCATTCCTCATGTCAGTACAATGTGTTTTACCTGTGTACCCTGCCTCAGTCCAGAAATAATTTTAAAGGGACCACCAGATGAAAGAGAAGAAGGCACAAGGGAGGAAATTATAAAGATCAGAGCAGAAGTTAACGCAATGGAGACTAAGAGACTAATACAAAAAAATAAAAAATAAAAAATCAGTGATGCCAGGAGTCGGTTCTTCGAAAGCATAAACAAAATCAAATCAACAAACCCATAGCCAACCTTATCCAAAAAATGGAAAGAAAATGCCCAAATCCATGATAGTAGGAAACTGGGTTTCAACCTGCAAAAGATTAAAACTAGACCTATATTTCTCACCATTCACTAAACTAAAATTGAAGTGGATTAAAAATCTAAATATTAAAACAGAAACAGGGAGGAGGGGGTGAAGGGAGGGCAGAGGTAAGGGGAAAAAATGAGAATCAAGACTTGTCATGTAGAGGTAAAAGATCCCAACAATGAATGTAACTGTACTGTATCCCTAAAATGTACCAATAAACTCAATTAAAACTGAAAAAAAAAAAAAAAACAGAAACACTAAACCATCAGGAAGAGAGGTTAGGTAGAACTCTTGAAGACACTGTACAGGAAAAGACTTTATGAACAAAACCTCAGTTGCACATGAACTAGCACAATCAACAGGTGGGATGTCTACTTATTAAAAAGCTTCTGCACAGCAAGAGAAACAACCAACAGTGTAAAGAGACAACCCATAATACGGGAAAAACTTTTCATCAACTTTTCCTCAGACCAAGATCTACTGTCTAGAATATATAAAGAACTTAAAAAATCAGACCTCCCAAATTTAAAGACTCAATCCAAAAATTGGCATCTGAAATGAACAGACATTTCTCAAAGGAGAAATAGAAAATAAACATATTAAAAAATGTTCAACATCACTGGTTATCCAACAGATGCAAATGAAAACAACACTGAGATTCCACCTCACCGCCAAAAAATGGCCGCTATCATGAAATCAACCAATAACAAATGCTGGCAGGGCTGTGGGGAAAGAGGAACCCCGCTCCACTGCTGGTGGGAGTGTAGACTGGTGCAACCACTGTGGAAATCAGTAAGGAGATACTTCAAAGAACTAGGATTGGAGGTCCTATTTGACCCAGCTATCCCCCTGCTGGGTATTTTTGCACCCAAATTAAAAGAATCATGCCACAGCGATACATACTGAACCCATGTTCATAGCAGCCCAATTGTGATAGCTGAAACTTACAAGCAGCCCAATTGCCCATCAACAGGAGGCTGGATAAAGAAAATGTGGGGTTTTTTATTAATAAAATGGACTACTACCCAACCATAAAGAATGAGAAACTAGAGACATTTATAGCTAAATGGATGCACATTGAAGCCATACTCTTAAGGGAAATAAATAGGACACACGTGTAAATATTCTCTAGTGTGAGAAACTGAAAGTGTAAATAACTAAAAAGTATAATAGATAATGTGAAATAGGAAGAAAAGGTGCAAAGGGGAAGGGGAAAAGGGTGGGGGGAAAAGATGGGAATGGAATTAACATGAGAAAAAGAAAGACTTTGTAGTTAGGGAGGGGTGGAGGAGTTGAAGGGAGGGCAGGAGAATGGAGAAAAAATAAGAACCAAGATAGATAGATTATGTAAAGGTGTAAATTTCCAATGATGAATGTCATTATATTGTATACCTTAAATGTACCAACAGAACTGATTTAAAAAAACCAAGATGGCAGCAAATGGAGATTGAAATAAGAATGGAGGCATCTCGTGGCTAATTCAAGGTGACTGTGTAGAGTTTTATAGGGATAGCACTACATAGCTCTAGGGAGCAACATTCATTTCTTCAATAACCATAGATTTGTACATTTATTATGACAACGTTCTAGTGGATGTCTTGAGAAAAGGAGCTTTTGTTAACTCAAACACATGCGCACTTTGATCCAGTGACAGTCATGAGTGCTTCTCCTCTTTATTGTGGGGACAGCTCTAGCAATAATAAGAGGTCCCACAACTATGAGCTACTTTTGGGTCCTGCTACTCTCCCTAACAGCCTTTGCCTGAGAAGATGAAAATCCCTCTAGGTAATAAAATTTATTAGCATTTGAGTATCTTTCCTGCCTAGGCATCGTGCTGAGTGATTCTACATTTTATCATAGATATCAGTTAAATCTAGTGAAATTATCATGGTCCAATTAAAAAACACACAGGGTCACATAGGTAGTAGGAGCCATAGACATCCAGGCCTGTTGACATCAAAGTCAAAGCTTGTATGACTAAGCAACTGTTTACAGTAACATGACTTCTGTTTTCATTTCTAAATATTCTTTCTACAGTAAAGGGTAGGAAATACACAGGGGACTCAGACATGTCAAGGAAGTAATCTACAGATTTCCCTTCTTGCAAAATTCTCCCCAAAACTCCTTTAGCTGAAATATTGTCTGAGGAAACAAATAATTAAAAGAGTAGAATTTTCAAATAGAACCATAGGCTCAACCCTTCTGTAATTCTTGCCAACAGTACTTATTACCAGGCACTTGAATCAAACATTGCTATCCCTATAACTGTTTTCTCTGGGTATAAACATAATATCCAGCTAAAAAATACCTACATGGTAATGCTTAGTGGTAGATATCTGTCTCTGCCTAAATTGTCATATTTCCAACAATGAGAAGTCTTATTTTGAATTTAGTTCTATGCATTATCATTGATTTGGAAAATGATGGTAAAAATTATGAACAAAAATTACATGTTTCATGTTTAATTCTCAAACAATATTTTCCCTTTTCTCATAAAATTCATACATAATAAATACCTGAGTACAAGAAAAAAGTTTCTCGACCAAAGATAAAAGAGATTATCGTAGTCTTTTGGGCTTTCTCCCTTTATTCTTTTAACATAATTTATCGTATGTGTACACTTTTGCAATTCATTACTCTCCATTTCCTATACTGCACCAGTTTGTTAGATATAGATCATTGTATTAGACATTTCAAAAGTCCACCCTTTCATGAGCATTTGGGGGTGCACACTGGGGATCAAACTCAGGACCTTGCACAAGGCAGGTGGTGGCATCAGTGAGCTAAATCCCGAGCAAAACTCCACCTTTCATAGAAAGATGGTGAAAGAAGGTAACATCCAAGTCACTCTACGAGTGCCTGGCTACCTATCTTTGGAGTCTGAGGTGAGTCCAATAAATCCCCTTTCTATGAGATCATTTCCATCAAGTTTCTGTTGGGTTGAGCTGAATGCAAACACGGCTACAGCTTGAGGACACCACATATGTCCTGTCATTCTTTTTCTTGTTATCACTCAAAGTGACAGAAAGGTAAAGATACTAATGGAAATGAAGAGCTGGTGTCAGGAGGCACAGTGGGCACTCGACATCGCAGCTCCCCTCTGAGTCCCTCTGAGCCAATCTCTGTGTAAACAAGCTCTGAACTGTATTTCCATATAACAAACCGGCACGAGTTTGGTCTCTTAGAGGAAGACACATGGGTTGTCTCACAGTTTCTGTGGACCGGGTGTCCTGGCAAAGCTCCTGCTCCAGGATCTGTCACAAGGCTGCAACACAAGTGCCACACAGCATCTCTTGAAGACTTGCCTGGGCTGGATCCTCTGTCTAGCTCACATGATGAACCCAGTGATGAGAAAGCTACTGAGACACCCACCTTTGGCGATACGATGTGATTCAGCTCCCACTGTGGTTTTCCCCGTGTACTTTCCCCCCATATTTTCTTCCCTGACTACACCATAATCAGTTTGTCTGACTCAGTCCATCACTTTCAGCTGTACATCACATTCTAAAGCCTCCCAAGATTCCCAATGTGCACCTTCCTGACCTCCTGTAAACACGCATGGTTGCATTTCTTCCCGCAAAATTTAGAAGCTACAGAACTGTGATCAGAAAGTACGGCGGCAGCTGCTGGGTTCTGTCCAATGCACAGTAAGGATCTTCCGTAAAAGAAGCAAATGACATGGCTTATTGAGCCTCGGGGACAGGGTGTGATACATTTCAGTTTGTTCGTTGTGAGCTGTAGTTGAAAGGTGTTGAGAAATGCATGATGATTTCATACTCCATCATTACAATATTCGTGTTGCACATCATTTCCAGTGGTGCAGTTTCTGTCAAATAAAACATTACAGGGCCAAGGATTTAGCTCAATGTTTTCGCTGCCTGTCTCCCAAGCGCAAGGGCCCACGTTCGATCCCCATTGTGTCCTCTTTGCAGTGGATTTGACGTGGTGCAACTTCTGCCTTTTGCCCACAGTGGAAATGACCATGAAAAGTATACATTTTGAATTAATTCAGGACATGGAAGCAACCATAACAGCGCAACTAGAGTAGCGTTTCAGGATAGCTTCAGCAAGCAGCAAAAATAGGATGACGGTGTTCAAAGTGCAGAGGAGTACTTGGAGGGGGGTTAGTGACAAGCAAGTGTAATAAATTTTTTTAAAATGTAACACTCACCGTATTTTTAAAGTTTGTCTCCCATTTACATCATAATTTGTTTGAACTCTGTCTGATCTACAAGGCTGTAGCCTCCACAAGGAGAAGGGACTATGTACGTCTTTTTGCCACTAATATAATACCCATTTTCACATAATGCCTAGCATTTAGTAGTCTCTCCACCATCATTTTATGAAAAAAATGAATAACAAAATGAATCAGAGGACAGAAAATTAATTAGATTGAGGCGATCCCTCAATAAATAAAGGGAATTCATGTGATCCAGAGACCTGATGCTGGGAGAGGAAAAGGTTGGCTTCAAGAACATAACTCAGATTCTAGAACAGAAAAAAACCATGGCCACCATGAGAACATGCTGAATGAAGAAAATGGTAATGTGGAGAGCCAGGCCCTCATTTGTTGTGCTACTAGTAATACCCTTTGTTTCAAAAGAAAATGGGAAGGGCTAAAGGTGTAGGGGAAGTGGGAAGGGTAGGGGAAAGGTAATGAGAAAAGAAAAGAAAAATAGCATGAGAAAATGGAAATAGTCTTTCTAAATAGGGAAGGGAGGAGGGGGTAAAGGGAGGACAGGATAAGGGGAAAAAATGATAACCAAGACCTGTCATGTAAAGGTACAAGATCCCAATGATGAATGTAACTGCACTGTACACCTAAAATGTACCAATAACCTCAATGAGGAAAAAAAAAAAAAGAAAATGGAGAAAGAAGCTTCATCTAATGTCCGAGTCTTACTTGCTGAACTGAGCACCTTTGCTCTCGGCCCCTAGGATTTCTACTATGCAGGGGGAAAGGCAAAAAATGCCTGTCAGACTTTCCTCGAACCTGAGAGTGCTGCAAAGTACAGGAAGAGTACTCACTGGGGTGTCATAGCTGCTGACAGAACACCCTAAAACCGTAAGAGTGGAGGTAATCGGCCACACGGACTGCACAACTCTAATGATACCATGCCAAAGCCATGTTGTCTGTGGTACTGCCTACTGGCATGAGAGGTTTGGTGGCTTCGTGTGAAATTACGCATGACCTCCAGTTCCATGGAAGGACAAGGGGTGGGGATGCTGCTGACTGAATGCGTGTGTAGTTGGTGATGACCGATGTCTTAGAGATGAGTCTATGGGGTGATGTGCCGAACATCTGTGTGAGTATAGTTTTGGTGCTGAAGCTCAACCAATTGGAAATAGTTCTGATTTCTCCGCTAAGCACAGAACAGTCTGATAGAATCTCTAGGCGAAGACCCTTTGCAGAGGTGCAAAATATTTCTGGAAGTTTGATGTTATAATGGTTGTGTTCAAAGGAACGTATTTGACCAAATGCGCTTGGGCTTGAAGTTACATTGTGGTCAGTATTCTACTTTGGTTCTTTGCATCTTACAACTTAATGTTCACTATTAGATGCAGAGGAACTAAAACTCCATTATTTGAAGAGAACAAAGAGTTAAAAAGTTCATGGATTATAGGTGTTGTTGGCTATGGGTGTTGAACCTACAATCGCTCTGGAAACACCACATTTTCTTTTTTGTTGGACATTTTTTTTTTTTTTGTAAGTTTCATGGAGCTGGTGGCAGCTACCAAAGTAATTTTTAAGGGCAGATAATGGGAATTGCTGGAGAAAAGCTGGGTGGCCTTTTCCAAAAAGAATACACTTTTGTAGACCTTGGACTTTTTTTCAGTTTTTATTGTAACCTATGTGAGATCTGTTGGTACGGATGCCCTGTTAGCTAAACCATTCAGCTTCTTATGATGGAGCGAGTGTTTTGTAAGCAGTTCTTTGACATCCTGAAGCTTGGCACTGTGCGATACTCTTGGTGGAAGGCAGTCCAAAAAAAACACAGTGGCTTGGATCCTCCAAAGATTGACTTCAGTACAGGTCACCTGATACTGCCTAACCTCCACCAGCTTGCTCTCCTTGCTCCTCCCTCTACCCACATAGAAACTGCAAGAGTTTGGTGCCTTTCAAGGAAGACATATGGCATGTAAGAACAGCAAACTTCAAAACAAGTGCAAAACCGTACACATATTGAGGCGGAGTTCAGAGGGAAACTGGGGCTCCAGAAATGAGTTGGCAGAGACACCTCAGAAATCCTGCCAGACTCTTCGCCACTTGGCAATGCATTTCAAATAAGATGCTCAGGCTTAAGTCTCAATAGGGTCTGTTTCTTGCACCCTACATGTATGACCAGGGTGAGGTGTGGCCCTGTAGACAGTGAAACAGGAGGCCCAATACCTGCTTTGTGACTCATATCACAGGTGCTGAGATCAAAGGCAGGTGCATCCAGCCAGGCTGCCATCTGCACAGGAAGGGGGCTCATGGCACAGGTAGTGGGCTCATGCACTACTGGAACAGACCCTTCTGACAAAAGCATCCTTGTTGTAATCAGTCTGCAGCTGCAGCCTACTGTCACATGGTAGTAAGGGACCTGAGAGAGAAAACCAGAACTTGTAATAAAACTCCAACTCAACACAGAGAACAGAGATTGGAGAAGTTTGGCCCATCTCTCAGACAGAAACTTTCCTGAAAGAGTCAAGCTTTGCCAGATAAAACCATCACATTCAGAGAAGTAGTTTCCTAACACTGTCAATTCCACACCCTACCTTGTCTCTGCTGGAAACTTTAAATGCCTCTTCTCAGTCCCCCCATTTCAGGAGAAAGGGCCTGAGTTTCAGAATCAGATCTTATGGTGGCATCTGATAGTCAGCAGAAGATACTTCAGGACTACTCAGAATCCTATTTTGTTCCATGCCAGTGTACATGGCTTGGTAGATGCTTAACCAATTGCAATTATACCACAGTAAGAGCCAAGCACTACTGTGATTTTCAGAAAATTGAAAGAAAAGGGATAGCAGCCCCTTACAAATATTTATTGCAATTTTCCTCCTCCACTGATATATTTTCTGTTTCTTCTGGCCTTTCTCTTCTCCAGAGAATAAAACTGGATTACTAAATTATGATGGCCATGAGTATTAGACGTTTCCATTTAGTCCCAGGAGGTAAACAAAACTTGAGCCAAGGAGGCTGGCACTTCCATGAAGTGGGCATCTCTATGGGGACACTACACTTATTACCCACAGCCCAGAGAAATAGTTATTTTTATAAAGTCTTAGGTTCTGCCCAGAATTATAGGCTACCTGTCCTTTCCTACTTATAGTTCATATTTCAAAGTTGGACAGGTCAGACAAATGTGCATCAGTGGTCCTGGTAAATAAGAAGACGTAAGAGAGGGCAGGGACAAGGGGAAAAAAATGAGAACCAAGACCTGTCATGTAAAGGTACAAGACCCCAATAATGAATGTAACTGTACTGTACTGTATACCTAACATGTACCAATAAACTCAATTTAAAAAAAATAATAACAAATAAAAACAAGAAAAATATGTGAGAGAGGTACAGCACTAAGAAAGTGGAAAGCTCAGAGAAAAGAACTGTGGTAGTCAGCTTTCTCACACTATAACAAAATACCTGAGATAGTCAACTTATGAAGAGAAAGTGGTTTACTTTGGCTTGTGAAGGAGGTGGATCCACTGGCTTTGGGCTTGGATGAGGCAGCCGTCCATGGTGCTGATGTGCAGGAGAGTAAAGTTGGTTACATCACATGCTAGGGAGCAAAGAGGAAGGAGGGCTGGGCTCACAGTCCCCTTCAAGAGGAAGCTGCCATGACCTAAGGCTTCCCACAAGGCCCTGCCTTCAAAATGTCACACCTGGGACCAAGGCTTTAACACTAGGTAACAGGGTGATATTCAAGATGATAAATTCAAAAATGAATTTGAACATCAATGGTTCCTGGTTAACTCAACCAGAAATAATGAAGAAGCTATAATTTTACTTAACTACTTACCAGTTTACCCCAAGCAACACTGGGGCGGTGTCTTTGTTTACATACTGACCCTCCCGAGTGTTGCTCTGGATGGTGTCACTTCAACTAGTCGATTCTTGTTTGCATGAGATACACTCATACGTCTGTTTTACATCAACTATTTTTGTGTAGTTTATGTGGAACACCATATTCTCCTTTCATGTTGTTTCTAGTGAGATCTAGTCCATGTTTATTTGTGAAACATAAGCTATAATTTTGTGGTACAATCTATAAAAACTCATCATAAGTGCATTAGGTGTAAGCGTTAGACTTCTCTAGAATTCAGTGGCATTCTTTCTCAATACAAAGTGGGCATATTTGGGACACTGGGACTGAATAGGAAGGAAGTGCCGGAGATCTACAAAAGAAAAAACTGAAAAGAGAAGAAATACTAGCGTATCACAAAGGAAATGTCTGTGTTGTGAAATGGAAAGACGAAAAAAAGTCTCCTTATTGTCAGCTATTCATAACACAGAAGTGATAGAACATGAATGAAAAAATGAAACTAGAAAAATTCCAATAATGGTCAATGATTATAATAATTCTATAAATGGTGTGGGCAGAATTGACCAACATCTAACAAGATGTCCTATAATCAAAAAGTAAGGAAAATATTATTATAAAATATTTATGTACCTTCTGGACCAAATAATATGGAACTTATTTATTATGTATTCATAACAGAGGGGTTCAAAAAAGTCACTTACAATTGAGATTAGGTCTACTAGAACAGATAACTGAAAAATACAGAATAGCGAAACACCAACCAGGACATCCATCAATGACATCTCCTCCATTACATTTAATGGTAGACATTTTATTGAAATTATACCACCACCCACAGAAAAAAAGAAAAGCTCAACTCAACAGTATAAAGTGTGCCATTCAAAGGTAGACAATAATACAAAAAGAATTTGGAAAGAGACTGGATACTTCTGTCCAGATTGTAACATTGCATTGCGTATTGAATGTTTTAAGATATACCATACACTGAAAAAGTATTTAATAAACTTGATAAAATTGTCATTTTTATACCTCCTGTTATATTAGCTAATAAAAATTAATGAAAAACATGTAATTTTTGGTCATCCTCTCTTTAAATAACTAGATTAGTGGGTGGTCAATCCCTATGCTGTCTAACTATTATTTGAGATTTCTAACAGGCTTATTTCAAGGCAAAAGAGCTTTAAAGTACTCACCAAAGTCAAAGGCTAAGGCTGCCAGCCTCAGAATCTTCTGGAAGCTCTATTGAAATGCAGATTCCAGGGCTCCGTCCCAGGTCTACTTCATCCAAATTACAAGCATGGATTAAGAGGAAAGCAAGTTTGGAAAAACTTCTTCATGCAGTTCCTATGCCCAGTGAAATCTGAGAACTTCTGACAACACCTCCCCCAGAAAAGGGCAGACCCAGAGAGCTGTCACTTTCTTGCTCTGAAAAGAATTAAATCAGCAGGGAAGTAAATCACAAAAGAACACGGTAGGTCTGTAGAGCTCTTTAGAACTCCCAGTAATCAGACCCATAAGGAGAAAGCTGTGAGAGGAAAGATTTCTGCTCATTGATCCCAGCTAATTGAGTGAGACTGATTATCACATGAGCTTCCACGAATAACGCTAAGATTTTAGAGCTCCGCGTTACATTCTGGTCTCCAACTCAGGCAGCCCTTGTGATGTTAGTGTCATTTTCCGTTTAGAGGTCCTGCCTGCAGGGGGAGGCTTCCAAATAAAATACATGATTTACAGAATGCTAAAGAAATGCTAATACCAAAATACGTGTTCCTGGTACGTGGGTAAGTGGTTTCGGTGAAATTTCCAGTTGAAACAAGCCTCCTGATACATTTTTATGCTAACAACTTCTGAGGCTTACCCAAAAACATTGTTTTAAGGAGAGTTTTTTTTTTTTTTTCGTATTTGAGCACAATATGGATCCTAACAAAAACCAGAAGCGAGAAAAGACAAATCATAATGTGATAATTTGGGGTTATACACTCTCTTTGGTTAAAAGGCGCTTAAGTTCTGTGCCAGGAAATTCACCAGCTGCTCTTCCCTAACTGACGGAGAGGACTATATTCGGGTTCGCGAGAATCTGACCCAGGAGGGAAGCCTGGGGAACAGTACCGCCAACCCAGTGCTAGTTAACACTGCTTCCTCTCGTCTTAGTCCCTTCTGCAGTTTTTGAGAGACCGAGGAAACTGAGAGAGCAGAAAAGCTCGTGTTCGCACAGTGGTGGAGGCTGAAAGAGGCGCAGGTGCACCTAGAGGGAGAGACCTTCCGCAGCCTGCTCTGGAGGGGAGGAAGGCTGTGGCCTCCTTGGCAGACAGCAGGAGGAGAAAAGAGAGGCCCCCTGCGCACTCCCTCTCTGTAGGCACCTTAACCACGTTCACAGGGGAGGAGCCTTCTTGGTCCAACCACTTCTCAAAGGCCCTGTCTGTCAATGCTATCTGATTAACTGGTAAATTTCAGCGCCCGAGTTTAGGAAGAGCCACAAACTAGAGCACATCATTGCCCAGCAGAAACACCTGGAATATCCGTTCGCTGGTTCTGCTAATTAAGGCAATGCCTACCTCCCACTCCCAGATTCTGGGTCTGGGCTGAGGTCCAGGTTACAAGGTGCAGCAAAGCACCCACAAGCAATGAACTTGGTTTTCCATAAGACATCAGGAGAGAAGAAATTCTCCCCAATATAAGTGCCTTAGTAATCCCAATGTTTCCAAATCAAGATAGGATTTTCTTCCTCCTATTATGTTATAGAGAAAAGATCATTATTCTCTACACAGTTATATGACCTAAATCCAAGCCCATTTCTCCACATATCTACTATGATAACTTTATGACCCAAACTTTGGATGCTGGAGGGTAAAGGAGCATTCTTTCAGGCGCAAGTTACACCAGGTCTCATGCACAGCTTCGATGATGCGGTGAGTTATGTTGTCTCTGCTCAGGGCCCCATGAGCACAGCCTGACAGCAGGGTGTTGTGAATGCTCTGGGCCCTGTCACCGCCCCACCTTACACCCAGCTGCCTCTCATCTCAGGGGCTTTGCTCAAAGTCTTCTTCATCCATTGTCCTCCTCTGCCTTCCTCTGCCCCCCAAGATGCTGCTATCTGCTCACTTTAAGGCTCTGCTCAGCAGCTCCCTCTCATACACAGCTCCCGATATTCACAGGGATTCAACAGCAAAGCGAACAAAACATGCTCCAGGGCACTTGCGCACTCCCTTCCAAAGACCTCGCAGTGTTTTCACATGGTCACGTTTCTAAAATAATTTTGCATTTGTGTGTGTGGTTCTGGGAATTGAACCCAGGGGCCCTCACCCTGACCTATATCCTCAGCTGGTTTTTATTTTTTATTTTGAGACAGGGTCTTGCTAAGTTGCTAAGCTGCCTAGGCTGGGCTAGAACTTGTGATCCTCCTGCCTCAGCTTCCCAGAGTGCTGGGATTATAGGCACACATCACTACATTCAGTTTAAAATAAAATTTGTATAAGATATTTTAAACATGGTTGCTTTAAACTTTTCACTTTAACTCTCCATCACACTTCTAGCCTTGGATAGCGTTACAGTAGCCATGAGCATTTGGGGGAATTAACGTAGACACCTGTTGAATTTGAAACACATTTGGTGTGGGTTTGAATGGAATCATTGGCAATGTGATTGCCAATAACAGAACTGTAGGTGACTCCGGGTCTCTGGCCCCACGCTGGGCTCCACCTGAGGTGCACTCACCAAGCAAGCCTTGCTCCAGGACCCAAAGCCGCTGCTTTGTTCCTCCCTGACCCAGAAGCAAATGAGGGTGAGTAACAAAGAGATCCATAGTCAGCTCAACAAGCAGGCAGCCATGGGGCCCCTATCTCTAGCAGGCAGAGGAGCCTTTGGTTCACCTGGTTTTTACTCACCCAGACTCGGGCCAAGCAATCAGAGTAACACAGGATTTATCCAGTTTCCAATAGCCATTAGTACATTCTCTGGTAAACAACTTAACCTCAGTTGTCTTAACTTTTCCTCACCCTTGAGTGCAGCCTTTCTCCTTTGTGCTCACAGAGAGGCCAATTAGGCCTTAATTCTCCTCAACATCAGAATGGCATATCCGCTAGGTTTCAACCACAGATATAAAACAGATACACTGATGGTCACAGACACACACATGTGTACAGATAGGGACGTGTTACAAGGCATTGGCTTATGCAGTTGTGTCAGACTGGCCAATGTGAAGTTCAAAGATAGACTATCCAAAGGTAAGACTAGGGATCAGCTAGAACTTTATAAGGCAAAACTCTGCTCCACAGGCAGGGCTCTCTCTCCCTTCCTTCCTCTTCCCAGGAAAAGTCTAAGCCCATTTTTAAGGCTAGTCATCTGACTGAATTAACTTCTCTTCTAACTTATTAAGTCAGGCCCATTCCAGATTACTTCTCTAACATAAAATCAGCTGATCAGGGCTTTCCCTCTGCAGTACGCCTCCAGCACACTTGGATTTATGTTTGGACAAATAGCAGCACCATAGATTGGCCTAGAGAAATGGGCACATCAAAAAGCCACCTTACAAAGGGCTCCTGGAGATATGCCTGTCATCCCCACCCCCGACAAAATCATGAATTATGCATGGAAAGGTGGAGCGCAAGGTTTATAGAACAGTTTTAACCTATCCTTCTGTACCCAGGACCAAAGCAAGTGGGAATTAGTGAAGAGACAAAGTTAGAAAGGTGTGTGGAATCTAAAGCTACTTTGGAGAAACTCACCAAAATATAAAATAAATAAACAAAATGTGAGTAGAAATTTCAGTCATCAATTCCTAGTTGAAATAAAAGAGTAACAACAGAGACGATTATAAAACGTTACAAGATTTTCTATTCTACTCCAATGAGAATGTAACACTGGCACTTTACCAAATAACCATTGAAACTGTGAGTTGGAAAAACCTTCTTGGAACATCTCAATCAAAACAAATCAGAAATTCTTCTATAGTGACTGGTGGACTGCAGTTTTAGATGGATAGAAAGTATACCCGTTCTATCATTTTTTAAATTTACTAAAAACTTAGGAGAAAAATGTCAATACGATTAATGGGAATAGGAAATAAAGCAAAAGGATTAGCCATAAAAATAAGAGAGGTGATTCTGAATTCAGGAAGAAAGTAGTAATGAGAGAATTTTCAGACCATACAAAAGGTTGCAATTTATGATTTAAAAAAAAAAAAAAGTTCACACACATGAAGATACTCTTAGGTTATATGACAATTTAGTTCATAAAGGTAAACAAATCTTATTAACACATTGGGAAAAGATCTAAGTAAAAATCTCATCAAAAACCTATGTTGCCCTGGTGTGGATAGGGTGCCCCCCACAAAGGCTCACACGCTGGGGCCTCGCTCCCCAGTGTCATGGCACAAGATGAGGTGGGAGGTGACTGGATCATGGGGCCCTGGCCCTCCTCAGTGGGATCCTATCTTCCCGCAGAGACTGGTTAGTTCGCTGGAGTGGACCAAAGCTCTCTGGAGTCCGTTAGGTCCTGTAGGACTTGATCAGTCACCACGGAAATGGGTCTGCATCTCCTCTCTAAAGTAGGCTTCTCCTCTGCATGCACCTTCACTGCCTTCTGCTTCTCCACCAGGAATGGAAACCACACCAGGATCTCACTAGACTCCAAGCAGATGCCAATGCCAGGTCTGAACATCCCTACCTCCAGAACTCTGAGCCAAATTAAACCTCTTTCCTTCATAAATTACCCAGCCCCAGGGATTTTGCTACAGCAATGGGACATACTAAGAAATGTACCACTATAAAAAAATCAAGACCAGATTAACATCAAATCCAAAGCTAGTTAGGATTATTCATTTATACACACACACGCTCAAAAACCAGTGACCTAAAATATTGCTTGTAAATAAAAATACCTGATATTTTAACTATATTTGAAAATAATCCTAAACTGTTACTCATTATTAGACTTTTGTATGCTACCAAATATTTTTAAAATGTCTAACTGGATAAACACAGAATTATCTTTCTATTCCCTCTACCAAAAAAGAAAGTATTACCACATAAAGGGATATGATGGTTAATTTTATGTATCAACTTGGTTGTCTCATTGTGCACAGATATTTGATCAAATATTATTCTAGATGTTTCTGTGAAGCTATTTTGGATAAGATTAATATTTTGATTGGTGAATTTTCAGTAAGACAGATTTCTCTCTGCAATATGCTTGGGCTTAATCCAACTCATTGAAGACCTCAATAGAATAAAGACTGACCTTCCTCAAGTTCAGGTACAACACCAGCAATCTCTATCTGCATTGGAAGTCTTCCTTAGTAACCATCTTGCCAGCCTGGCCTATGGATTTTGGAATCACCAAGCCTCCAAAATCATGTGATCCAATTCCTTAAAACAACTTTCTCTTGATAGATTATAGGTAAGTGGATAGATACACTCAATCTCTCACTCTTTCTTGCAATGTCTCCTATTTATTTCTCTAGATAACCCTCATAAATACAAGGCACAATCAAAAAGAAGTGTTAGAGAAGAATATTATGGACTGAATTTTGTACCTTTAAAATTTGTAGGTTGAAGCTCTAATTCATATTAATTCAGAATTATTAATATCTGGCTTTTAAAGAGGCAACTAAGTTAAAATGAGGCAGTCAGGTGGAGCTCTAGCCCAACCTGTGTCCTTCTAAAAAGAGACTAGGGGACCAGGAATGCAGCTCAGTGGCACTCTGCCTGCCTGAGCATGCCTTACTCCAGACTGCACTGCTTGGGAACAGTCACTGCTTGTTATCTGTATCTGAATCTACACAGGGTAGCTCAGTGCCTGGCACATACATCAAATGCTCAACAGACTGACTTATTTGATGAAAGAATGGATCAGTGTACAAACAGATACGTGAATGAATACAGACAAAAAAAATATATAGAAGAATCTACAGTCTCCCAGTCTCCATACACATCACCTTTATTTTTAGAGTTCAAGTTACAAACTAGTCACATTATTTGAGCTCCACTGAAGAGAAATACCCTTATGTTATCGTCTAGCTATTGGATTCTGATGAAAACCTAATTCAAATGCAAAGCCAATGAGGAAAGTTTCAGCACTTAAACATTCAACCCCCAGAGAGAACATTCAACTGAAAAAGAAGTCAACAAATAAATTACAACAATCAAATACAAAAACAAGTGAATAAAGCAAACAATGAAAACATTGCTCTTCTCTACCCAATACCTCATCCCAATATATTTCTGTGATAGTTCAGAGCTGTGATTGGATAGGTATGTAGATACATGTGACTTATCTATTTGATTATGTGTTCAAGCAGATAATCTGAGAGTGTGAAATACAATACTCAGAAACCTTGTCGAACACTCACTGCTTCCTGAAGTGATATTTCAGTCTGAGATGTGTGTTCTTTGGAGTACAAAATATTTTCTGTGAAAATATAGCCCTGAATTATAATCAAAACACTTGTATAAATAACTTGTAAACCATGCCCTTTTGTGAATTTCTCCTTTATTCCATATTTCTAACTCTACCATGTATTTTGAGGGGAGAATCTCACACACAACCCCCACCAAACACAAATTACTTCCTTGGTACAATTCACCATACACGGCTTTGACAATGTAGCCATTGTTTTCACTGGGAATTGTCCAACTGGAATATGCTTTCTTCTCACCAAGAAAAGTAAAAAGCAATTTGTTTTCTATTATTTGAGGTGAAGAAGAGAGTTGTTTGTACCCAACAAATTTTCCCAAAATTGTACACTTCTCATTTCCTGTTTTCTGCCATCTATCTAAGTTGGGGTCAGGGAGAGACGATCATAAGGCTGCTTCTTAATCTTTTTTTGAATTACGGACATTCTTAAAAATTTAGCTATCCACTTCCACTCCCAATAAAAGGCATACATGCAAATAGACGCAACATTTTCTATCTCCTTGTCTTTTTAATGTCATCTAAGAAAACCTGCCTGGTGACCCCAGGTGAAGAATTTCCACCTAACTCTACTCATTAAGAAAGTAAAAGAATGGGTTAGCAGGGTGGAATGAGTGTGGGAATGTGAGACCTACAAGATATCCCATAATATACACACAGCTTTATCTCAAGCAAGATTCTTAAGCAAAAAGGAATTGCTGGAAGGAGGTAAAGATATCTCTACAGTTTTACTTCTCAAAAAGAGTGCTTTCAACTTTTGAATTATGAGTTGAGTTAATGTTTCAGGAGAAGAGCTGGGGAAATTACAATTTATGATGGTTAAAAAAAAACTCATTGGATGTATAGTATTTTAGCAACATACCTTTTTCAAATGGGTGAAGAGTTCAACTTTAAAAATTCTTCTACTAATAATGTTATTTAAAAGGAAAATGTAAAGTAAATCTTATTTCAAAGCAAATTTACATGTAATAATATCACCAAAATACAAATCTATTGAAAATAGACCTTGTCTTGCTGCCTGCCTGCCTGCGATCACCCGGCGGCATGCGCGCGAGCTCCCGGCCTGCGCGACAACAGACCCAGGAAGGCCCCAAAGACCCCGGAGGGGGTTTCTTCAGCTGCCTGCCT
>NW_022900949.1:24867078-24923739 GCF_012274545.1 Fukomys damarensis
AAAAAAAAATAGACCTTGTCTTTAATGTTTATTTCACATTATCTAAGTACATCCAGATACGCAAATTTACATTTCTATTTCACATCTTTGCCTTCCTGATATACATATAACAGGACAAAAAAACACATCTGTAATATTTGGCCTATAAAATCTTGCCTGGGGAAAGTAAGATTCTCTGACACCTTACTCTTCTGCATATGGATACAATACAATTCTAAATAACTAAAGGGATTTCAAGACTGGTAAAAGAAAAAAACATGACTGGCTTTATTCCATCTCAGAGTATCTGTCCTTGCTTTTATAGTGGTCTTCTAATTGTTGAATTACAGGTTATTAGAGGCATTATCTTTGGGAGTTCCTTAAAATATTTCAAACTTTGGATTATTATTTCTGCAACTCTTGTGCATGGTACGATGTTGACAACAGTTCCCCATCAATGATGTTGAAATGTTGGCATTGAGGTCTTGTGTACGCACCTAAGGTGTTTTTAAAAGTAGTCATCACCATGACTATCCCTTTTTTTTGTGAAAATATTTTGCCAGACTAGAAGACAAGCAATTATTTCTTCCATTAGGTAAAGAAAAGGGACAGACCAATACAATGCAGTACTAATTTTGAAAATAAACAATCACATCGAATTAAAGAATCTAAAATTTAGTTGTAATTTTATGAAACCCAAATATAACAAAATCACATTGCAATACTAGATGACTGCATGTTCGTTCTGTTCAATATTTCCCATGAGATCTTTTGTATCACTAGTTCCTGGACTTGAATGACTGTTAAAGTAGAGAGTATTTTCAAAGGTGGTTTCTTGAGGTAGGTGCCCCCGTCTCTTCTTATGAAAGTAATAGGCAGCGAGGCCAGCACCCATTACAATCAGGAGGACCACGACAACCACAGCTCCTGTGGCGCTGGAAGATTTTTTGGAAGGCTCCATCTTCCTGGAGTCAGCTATTAAGAAATAAAATCATTAGCAAACAAGTGGAGGGAGAAAGAGGGTTGGACGTGATGGAAACAGTATAAACTGCCTTACTGTATAGCTAAAATGCATGAGTATTCTCTTCATTTCCAAACAGAAATACAAGACATGAAAAACAGGAGCCCCCCCCCGCCATGACATGCAGTTATGTAAATGGATAAGATGATTATTCAGTTACAAGAATATTTTATCTGTAAGGTGGCATTGAGATAATATTTTAAAAATAACATATGTTTTATGTTATATGTGTGTGTTTATATAGATAGATATGAAAATAAGGGAAAATAAAATAAAGTAAGAATAGTGGAAATTTGAATTCATGAATATAATTAGTAAACAAATTACATCATTAAAGTAATAAAAGGGTTATGGGCAAATGACAAATCTCAACTGAGTTTTGTTTTGAGTTTTTTTTAAAGCAGTTAACAATATGAATAAAATAGGATTAGTTCCCGAATTTAAATCATCTATAAAACTTCAAACAAAAAAAACTTTGCTAAAAATGAAAAAGACCCACAAAGATTCCTAATAGAAATTTCTTCCATGGGCTCCCAAAGAAGGATGCTTTGTAAAATGGCAAACAATGTCTTCAATAACTTTTAAAACAAAAACCCCAACCCGTTTCGAGTCCTGTTTTTCTAAAATATTATGTAAGGTGGGTGACAGATCTGACCTCCATGTGCCCCACCCTCATCCCACTGGCCAAGCTCCTGAGCTCTGAGAACAATCGCGGCCTGTTCTCACACTCTGCACCCTGCAACTATGCCCAGGAAGGATGCCTGCTCTGCTAAGACTCGACACTCCAGCCCCACCCACGAGGTCTCCGTACTCACTGCTGTGGCCCACGTACTCCGCCATTGTCGACCCCCCAATCTCACGCCCTGCGACTTCCTGTCACCCCACCTAACCCCCACCCACTAAGACCCCTACCCTACCCACAAAAGACCCAGCTCAATAAGCTGGACTTGGATTCTCTTCTGGAGTTCCTCGAGGAGGTCCTACCCAGAACCCCCAAATCCAGGCTGGCTGAGCTCTTCTTAGGGTCATCCATCCCCTAGCCACGGAATAATGATCTACAGTAATGACAGAGCCCTGTTAGCTCAAGGAACTCGACCAAAGCTGCAGGAGGAGTAGGAAGGGACTATTACAGCTTTTAAAACTTCAAATTTCACAAGAGTCTTACCTTTCGTTGTGATTAATGTCCGAGTCGGTTCAGGATCAATAACTGTAAAAAAAGAAATCAAATAGTTATAAAAATCCATAATAACTGCAGGTAGATAGTAAATTTTATTACCTCCGAGATACAAGAAATCCTCTCTATTTCACTTATGATAGCATACTACGAATGGGAGGATCAATAGATGGATGGATGGAGATACATGGATAAGACAGATAAACTGATTGATCGGCAGAGCTGGATAGACAGAAAAAAGATCTGCACACTTACTATCTATCCATCCTCCATCCTTCTAGCTATTGCATTACAGCAGCGACTGACAACCCCATAGTGAGTTTGAATACATTGCAAGAGCTGAACATGTGTTCCTCCAAGTTGCATCTGAGCAAGGATACTTCTTTTAAAATGATACTGCTCCTCTACTGACAGTACTCAATCTACCCACGAGTGAACTACCCAGAGTAGGCTGGGGGTTTTGAAATTGGCCCACTGAATCCAGAGGCGTTAGAAGGCATCTGTGTAACTAGTGAAATAAAACTACAACATCGTACCAGAGGGGGTGAAATGTTAAAATAGAGTTAAAGAAGGCTACAAATCTAATAAAACCTACCGATGGAACCTAACTTTCTTATCTGATTCATGTAATTAACTTTCTACCGCATTAATAACTTTCTCTCTTAGGAAGGATAAGACGGCATTGCCGTATTACTTAAGACCACACTGTGAGCATTTAACACTATTAATTTCCCCCCTCCCTCTTCTTGTCATGGTCCTTCGCGCCATCTCACATGGAGACCCAGTTGGTCTCACATGACTTATTCCATAATCACTTCTGAGGACTTTCCAGCACTGGCCTCTTCTGCTTCTCCTTAGCACAGTAAGGCCTGGAAGGTACCTACCCCCAAGTGCGTGCAGTTTAGCAAATCTGTATTCAAGGACATCCCATCGTAAGAACACCAATAACCAAAATCACTGTGTCAGCGAGGCAGGTGGAGAACACCCCTCGCTCACTCACAGCTGTAGGCAGCAATGGACTCAGTGAAATGGATTTTCCACCCACACAGGGAAAGCTCGACAAAGCTTGAGTGCACCTGTGTCACCCCACACCTGGCATCCCACTGTTTGAAGGAAATGGGGGCCTGTGAACATATGTAACGTGCAACAAACTTTTTACTCACTTTTTGCTCTTTTACAGATAAATCCTTTGTAGGAAGAACAATGAATATTACTCCAAAGCCCAGTCGAGGCAGCCAAAGCTACACAATCATTTCGCTCAGTAGAAGGATCTCCTGAGTTCCAGTTGACAAAGGACAATGGGCTGTTGTTTATCCAGAGCCATTTTCCTGATTACCAAATAAAATCAATAAAAGCAAAAGTTTAAAATAACCTATTTTAAGAGGTGGGGGGTATCATGTACAGGTGTAAATCCCCTAGGATGAGTGTTATCATTATGTATGTCTAAAATTTACCAATAAGTATTTTGTTATAAACAAAACAAAAACCTCTAAGTTGTTTCCTTATTGGCACAAAATTTCTAAGTATATCAGTTTCAGTTTTTACTACAATTAAGAGTTGTTTAAAAGTAGAATTTTAACAGGCAAGAGTATAAAAACTTATTACAGGGAAGAAAACCAACAAGAATATGTTTATTATATAGTTTTAGTTGAAAATGTATTTCTAACTTTACAAATATTTATACTTATCCTTTCCTAGTTTTTTATTCTGCCAAAAAAAAAAATGAAAAACACTCTTCAAATAGTCTTTAACCTAGCTACAGAAGAAAATTTTAATTAGCAGGTTTGAGAATAATACAATATGTGAGTCATTTAAACTTGCAGTTTTTATCTGAAATAAAAATGAGTTTGAATTTTCAAACTCACCACAAATTAACCATTACTTAAGACTTTCTGGAGCTGAACTCTTGTTTTATATACAACATTTTGAAATAGCGACAATTACATGGCTCTTCAAAAATTACCTTCAACATTTCTGAATAATCCTATCCAAAAATTGGTTTTACTTCTAAGAGGTTCAACTAGGTATGAAATAAAACTGGATTCAGCAGCATTTTCAATGGAAACCAGGTAGGAACCTGCAAAGTATAAAAGGATAAATACGATGAGAAGACTTTAAGGTAGCTAAAGTACTTTTATAAACAATATTGATATTAAGAGCAATAAAAATCATCCTAATATTTAGGGAGGCTGAAACAAGAAGATCATATCTCTAAAGCCCAGCGTGGGTGACCCAGTATTCTTGTGAGACCCTGCCTGAAAAATGAAAAATGAATAAGGGCTGGGGATGTAATTCAGTGCAAATGCCCTGAGTTCAGTATCCAGGGCTGTAAAAATAGCGGGGAGGATAATTTCAGTAAGTGGGTGTTTGTCTTCTCAAAATATTAGTATCCATTGTGAAAATATGGCTTTGTAAGCACCATTTTTGTACAAGCATGCAACGAGTTCCTGCCAAATATGAAAACACAAGTGAGATATAATAGGACTTTAATGACATTGTGGCTCATCTGTCAGTAACAAACAGATGGAGAGTGCAAAGGAATGTAACGGGGAAAAATAGGTGCGACAGGCTATGGTCCCGCCCAACACTCATGTAGGTGACGCAACTGATGGGGAGAATGGGCAGGAAGAGAACTTAAGTAGAGAAGAACAGAATTTTATGTAGCAGAGACAGAAACTGATTCCAGGTAACAGTAATTAAACCCAAAGAAGGAGGACAGCTTAGAACTTGTTTTAGGACACGGATGGTTTGATCTGGCTGGAGAATCATCATAATCCGGTCAATGTGTCAAAACAAACAAACAAAAAGAATTAGGTTAAGCCTCACTGCAGGAGATGAGAGTTAGGCCTCACTGCAGGACACTGGTATTTAGATCAATGGCACAGATGGTAAAGAACACTTAGTTCTGTGGGACAGCAGAAAAATACAAGATACTATAGGAGCATTAATCCAGCTGTCACGTACAGAACATTCAAAGTGAAGAGAGAGAGAGAGAGAGAGTGAGAAAACTGGAATGTAAAGCAGACAACTGTGGAGTTGCCACTAAATATATTCAGCATTAGATTATTATAGTAAACATCTACAGCTTTCTAATAATAACTAATATATTTTGAACATTTCATTCCAGGCATGAGATTTTGCTTTGGTCTTTACAAGCATTATTCCATTAAATTTTTACAGGACTTCAGTAAGTGGGTTCTATTGTCAGATCCTCTTACAGATGGGGAAACTAAAGCACAGACCGAGCTCAGGAACTTGCCAGTGTCCTCACACTAGCAGAGCAGAGTCATGTGATGACCCTGACAATCTGAATCTGAGGGCCTACACTTAACCATAGGCCTACATCCCCAATCACCGTGTTCCGGCCTATCCCCTTGCTAGCTGTTTTCTCTGCATAATTACATAATCCAATATTAAATGTATTTCACAGACATTGACCATTTGTGTCTATTATGGTCTGTGTCTCGATGTCCCCCGCAAAGCCTCATGTGGTCATAGGTGGGCACTTTAGGGTGGCTGGATCTAGGGTGTGTGATGCTGTAATGATAATGTACCATTAACTGTAATTAAAAACAAGTTTTTTACATATGCATTGTAAAATTTTAACATACACTTCTCGACATGGAAGAAACATTTTCAACTAACTCAAAAATACACTTCTCATGACATCATCAGAAATGGCACAGTAGTACTTCCAAAAGCGCTTTCCTTTACAAAAGCAATGAGAATACTGCTAAATTTGTTAAAATCGATTTTTGTCAAAATCAACTTCAGCATGCTGAAAATTTACTAAAAATTTATAAGACTCCAAGGAACATCTGTACAAGAAAAAATGAATAAATCTTGGTAATGATGGTGTGTTTTGTGCTATTTTAATTTGTCTGAATACCACTGCCTTCTCACTAGCTCTGTGGTATTCTTAAAATTATCAGCCCCACACTCATAGAACCAACAGCCCAGATGTCACTGCAGGGGTCAGAATGTGGCTGGAACTCCTAAGCTCCATTCTCAAAGAATTTCCATTGTTTCTGCTGCCTGATAGTGTCCTAGAAAAGGCTACTTGCAAAGCTTGTCTTTGTTTCAGAAGTCCCTCACTGCAGATTGACTTTCTCTTAGGAATATTTGTCAAGAACTATCATTGGCAGTGAAAGAAGGTGAGGAAAACAATAAGCTAACAAAGAACTGATGTGCAAAAGCTGGGGAATGAAATATCTCTAAGGGACTTTTAAAAGCATTGATGCATTAACAAAGGTCACTGATATGCAGTAAGATGCAAACATGCCCAGGAAAGACCTGAGCTGGTCCTAAGCTCTCTTCTGTCTGACCTTGGACTTCTGCAAAAGCAGGACATGAAGGCTAAGGTAGAGTTTCCAACTGCCTGGATGAGTGTTAAAAGCACATCCTAGACAGAGCCCTTAGCAAAACCAGGGAGACTTAGTAGCTCTAGACACATGAAAACATCTGTGTCTATCACACCTAGGGGAGCCGCGTCTAAAGAGATTTAACATACAGTTACATAACACAAACAGATTGTAATCAAACTGTTAAAAACAAAGAGCCTTAAAATTGGCAAGAGTGAAATAACTCATGATGTACAGAGACTTAACACTAATTTTTAACCAGAAATCATTGGTGCAGGAAGAAATCAGATGAAATACTGAAAAGGCTGCAAGAAAATGACTTCACCAGGGATTTTCTATCTAGAAATACCAACCTTCAAAGATAAAGGAAAAGCTAAAACATTCCTAAGTAAACGAAAGTGACTTTCTTACTACAATAAACATGAAAGAGACTCCTTCATGAAAAAATGGCAAAATAAAAGATGTACTTAGACATATTGTCTTTATCAGTAATTTCACTGAATCAAACATTCTAATTAAAATGGAGGTTCGTAGAATATTCCACTTAATTAATTAGAAAGGTTTAACTATATGTTTTTTGTAACTATATTTTTCTTAAAAAATAAAACACACTTTCAATCCAAAGACACGAATAAGTGAAAATAAAAGCATGGAAAAAGACATACTGCTATGTGGACAATAACTTAAAAAGAGCTGCAGCAGCTATGCTAATAGTAGACAAAATAGCCTTTAAACAAAAATTAATTCTGGTGACAATGAAGACTTTCTATAATGATAAAGTTTCAGTCCAACAGGAAAATTTTGTAGGTAACATATATGTACCTGACAACAAGGCTCAAAAATACATGAACAAAAAAACTAATACAGCAGGCTTCAGCTGATGCAGAGAACACAGTTAAAAATTAAATCTGACTTCTGAATGAACCTAAATGAGAATATAACCGTTGCATTCCACTACTGGATGAAGAACCCGGAGTGAGGGTTAAATACATATAAAAATGTATTTAAAATAATTCAGTAAAATGTGTGGTAAGATTTAACTCAGTAGCTTCAAAATGTACCCTAAAAAAAGTATCTTTATTTGCTATTTGTCATTTCAGAGGGAAAATCATTCATATACGTCATGTGTATTTGGGTTTTGTTTTTGGTTTTCTTCACAAATACAATAACTAGATGTAAATTCATTTTAATTACTTATCAGCTATAAAAGGCAAGTAGAACACTTGAGATAACTGAGGATGAGAATCATAACAACTTAGAACATTAGGGCAGAAAGAAAGACTTGTTGAGCACATGATTATTTTTCATGTGAATTTAGTTTACAGTGTTAGAGATTATATTTGGAGAGCCTAGTATTAACTATTCTATTACCAAAAAACTCGTTGAAAAATAAACAAGTATTTTACACTCCTTGTATTTTACATGTTAAGTCATTAGCGTCGTGGGACCGTGGAATAGACACCTGTGGGATTTTTCTTTTAGGAAATGTGGCCCTTACTCATTCGAAGACATTCCAGAGTAGCTTGGCCCCAGTTCCTTGTGAATGAAGATTCGATGTAGTAGCAGTGACCGTGGAAAGGAATCCACGCATTGAGCTCTGACTCCGGACACCTGCCGGGCAGCTGGGGTGGCTCAGTGGCTGGAATCTCTGTTAAAATAAAGCAAAACTGAAAGTGTCAATGTGATGCAGAGCAATATTTTCACAGCTATGGGAAATGATATCAACTATCACTATTCTAAAAAGCCTCTAATGTTTATCATTCAAATCTACCATTTTTATTATAGGGTTTTCATTTACTTTACTATTTTAAATATATTGCAATAGAACACACAATGACATAGCAGTAATCATTCACAGACAAAATTTAAAGCTCTAGATCTATTAATATCTGTAAGGATGTTGTAAGTTTTTACAAGTCCCAAAATAATTTATAAAGAAACTTCCTTCCAAGTCACTCTTTCCCTTTCTGGGGTCCTAAACCCTATAAATTCTTCTTGGCTAATAATGGCATCTACGATATAACTAAATATTATAGTTAGGATTCTGGGACTGTGTCCATAATATCTGCTAGTCTGAATAAATTACATGCATAGAATCTGATAGGATTCTATTAATACAAACTTGCTGTTTCTATTGAAAGGGAGCAGAATTTCTTGGGTAATCTGTCATTATAGATTCAGAGGACACCCGCAACACCAACATGCACAGATCTATAAAGAGAAAATAAATTCTAGAAATAAAGACAATTTACTATCTTCATTATTCTGACATGTATTTATCTATATGTATCTCAATATCTATATCCAAGTTAGTCAAATGAATGTTTTGATTTCTCCTTAGCCACCCGAGATACAGCATGCCTTAATAACATTGACAGTGGTGTGTAGTAACTTATTCAGAACATTTCAGATCCCTCAATTGTTGTCACGTATCCAATTACCATATGATCTCTTGCAGAGAAAATAAAAACTTTCATTGCAATATGAAGTCTTCCAGAAACCGTCAACATCCAGATAAACACAGGCCGATTTCAGCCTGGGCTCGTTCGCTGCCCAGTTATTGTACCTCATTCTCCATTTATCAATCCAAGTGTAGTCATTGTTGGTCTGCAAGAACAAAAATTGCCATGAATATAGGGTTTTGCCTCATTTAGAACATACCAGAAGAACCTTGCAGAGACTAAAGAGTACATTTTATGGCTGGTTCAACACAGTGTCTCCAACATCTGTGAATAAAAAGATTATAAATCACTTGTACCAACTCAAATTCAGTGAAAGAAAGAACCCTTTCTTAAAAATGGTAATTTCTTGGAAATCTCTAGGAACACATCCTTGGGAACAATTGAGAACAACACCACTAAAAGGTCTAGGGCCAGGGATTTAGCTCAGTGGTTCCACCACCTGCCTTGCAAGCACAAGGACCCAAATTTAATCCCCGGTATCAAAATAAATAAACAAATGTACTATGTCTTCATCCATGCAACTCTTTTTTTTTTTTCCCAAAGTTTTTCAGGTCCAAGGGAAAGTTTGATTTCATAGCAAATAAAATATGTATATTAAACTGGTTGTTTCATTCCATTTGCTCACTTACTTTCTCATTAAAATTGAGTCAAATTTATGGCCACATACAAAGTAATTGATAACATGAATATCTGTCAATAATATAGTATCATTTTAACAATTTTAAATATATTTTTACAGATTATACCTAAGAACAGGTGTTATATACAACATTGACCAGAGATAATTTAAAAATTGAACTATTTTATACCTTTGTAACTGCATCATTTACCAAGACAATAACCAAATACTCAATGAGAAAAACGAAAATCATGTGTTTATCTCAAGTTAGAATTCATTTTGTGTTCTCCCATCTTTAATCAAATATGCCTACATAATCATGAAATCCACAGATATAGGAAAATAATAGTATCGTTTTAGTCATCGATATTGGCAGCATGGAAAAACTATTTAGACTTTCTTACAATAAATAAGAGTCTACCTATAGGAGAATTGTGCACACATCCATAAGAAGATGAATAATCGAACAAATCAATTGTCACAAATAGTCAACAGAGATGTAAGAATACCTTGCTCATGCTTAGTCCCAGAAATGATTACAGAACTAATTTAAAATATGCACTTTCCTACTTAGGAAATACTAATTGTGTAACGTCTCTCTATCTCTACCTCAGGGCCTTAGGAACTCTATAAAATGTGACAACAGTCTACTTAGCAGCTTTCTCCTCTCGATGCTTTTCTCTCTCGGTACGCTCACCTTATGTCCTACCACCCCAGACTACAGTACTTCTGCAAAGGCTGACTTTCTCAGAGAAAGCTGACCCTTTCTCTCCTCGGCCCAACTGTCCCAGGGACACTGTCTTTCTCTCCCTAACACTTCTGTGACTATCTCTTGGCTGCCTACTGAAACCTCCATTTCTGCAGTTTGTAAGTTCGCTGGTTCACTAGCTAGCTGAGTGCAGAGAGGAAGGGTAGGTGGTTCGAGAGGCGTCTGAGAAGGCTCATTTTAGGAATAATTTGGCACTTCTATCACCACTTAGGTCCGGGCCTCATCCCTCACTTCACACCGTGCTCACCCTTACCGAACTTCTTTTCTCTGTTAGGGAACACATGGAAATTGACTGCAAGGAGATACTTCTCACACATGAGCGGAAGCTCCACACTTTCAGGACCTGTACCAACTCTGGAAGAGCTTGTCACAGAAAAACGAAAGCATCCTCAACACCCAGTAACCATGCCTCTAACTCCTTTCTTGATTCCTGCAACCTGCTTGTAATCATGTCACTGGACAGAAATAAGCAAATACATAGAAACTAGTTAGATTCAGAATATAATTTTGATACTCAAGACAGTTCTCTAATTCTTAGGTTGATTCCTGATGCACAGCTTACAAAAAGGCAGTGGCTCCTTGAAAGATGGGATTTTGTTAGTGTTTGTACCATTTGTATTGCTCAAGAGTGTCCCTGTCACATAACTGTTCAGCAGGATGGACAGGAGAATCACATTCAACCACAATTTACACATGGCAAGTTGTGTCTTTTTCCAGCATCTTACCAAGTTACTGTTCAGGCCAATCCACACAGGTACATTCAATGGCTGTATTTTTAACCACAAAAATGCATTCGTATAGGGATCCAGAATGCTGGCAAGAAGGGAAGTGTAGCCCTTGCAATATTTCTCTGCCTCATCCCATGTTAATTTATTTTTAATGAGTGAATAGCTGCTTTCACCGTATTTAACAAAGCCACCTGCTGGAGCTGTTGTTGGCGAATTAGGCAGAGCAGGATCTGGAAAGAATAGATTGTTTCTATTAGCATTACCACTAAATAGTAATTGAGCCATCAGTATATAACTCCTATGCCTAATCCATCAACAAAATAACCAGAATAGCAAAAACCCAAACTATCAAGTGATAAAAATATTTTCGTGAACCATTTTGCATCAAAAAACAAACTATTTTTTAGTCAGCATGCCTTATTGAATGATTTTTCATTGATATTTAGGATAAGGTAGATATCTGATAAAGATTCTCAACTAAGATAAGATACAACTGCTACAAATCTGTTGTTATGTAGTAGCTAGATAAAAAGAATGTCACAGTTTAATTATAAAAATCAACTATCTGTCATCTTGTATTATGAATGTTTCATCTTCTACCTTTGCCAAGTTTCAAGTCCAGAACAGGCTTCCTCTCTCTCTCTCTCTGTTTCTCTCCACTCATAACCTCATCTGTTTGTACCTTTTTGCACCCCATATGAGTAACGCACTTTCAAGACATGCATAGGTTGGAAAGAAATCACACACACACACACACACACACACACACACACACACACACACACACACACACACACACAAGAGTCCTTGGTTCCTTTAACCTTGATTTCAGGCGCATCTTACAGATAACTTCCTGTGTTCACGTACGTCTCCCATCACTGATCCAAACTGACCCGGATTCTGGAACCGGGCTAAGTCAGAGCCCCTTCCCCTTTATACCTTTCCTCTCAGACATCCTAGCATGAGTTTCTAATCACTGCTTTATGCCCATGCCTGACTCTGCCATTTAATCAAGACACATAACCAGTGCTTGCTTCTGTTTTGCCTATTGTCTTTTTTTTTTTTTTTTTTTTTTTTTTTTTTGGTAGCCCATGAGTTACCAATGGCTTTTAAATGGTTGGGATTGGGGGTGTGGATTAAGAATAATATTCCTTGACACTGTAAATAGTATATGAAATTCACATTTGTGTCCTTAAATAAAGTTTTATTGGAATACAGCCACAGACATTTGTCTGTGACATTCTATGACCAAGACAGAGTTGAATTGTACCCACAGACTTTGTGCATCCATACAACCTGGATATTTACCATGTGGCTCTTTATGGAAAGTAACCTTAGCCAAGAGTTCTAGATATCTTTGCTTACCAATTTTCCCCTTGGCCAACTCTCTGTCCTGTTCTACTTTATCCTAACCCAATCTATCACCTGGCTCCTTCTGATACTATAGACTGCTTGACTGTATTTGGTTGTCACTGATAAACATTAAATTCATTTCAGCCTCCCTTTCCCCTGCTCCTGCTGCCCTCTTGTGTTGGAAAGATATCATTAAACCAAGAGTCCAGGACCAGACCTTTAAAACGTCCTGGTTTATGAGAAACTGCCTCACCGAGTTCCAGCTTGTGAAGGTCTGGGTTTAACTTACTGCCATCAGAAAACCTGGGGACCATTACACGTGGCAAATGAGGCTTGAAGTAAGGTTTAAAAAAAGAGAAAATAACAAGACAGTTGCACAGAAGCCTGTATACAATTAGGAAACTCAGCTGTACCTACTTTGCTTATTCATAAAATCCTTCCTAGAAAATACACAGGAGAAAAAAAAAAAAAGAATTGTTGACAGGTTGTCTCTAGGTGGCAATTTTATCTTTTCTTTCTGACTTTATTAATTTTCTAGCTTTTCAGCAAAGAACACAGTCTATATATTTTTAGTAAATGTGCTGCCGAAGCTAGCACGATATTCTATATATTTTTAAAAAGAGTTTCCTGCTGGGTGCGGTGGTTCTGTAACGCCAGCACTCTGGAAGGCTGAGGCAGGAGGATTGCAAATTTGAGTCACGTGTGGGCAATCTAGTGACTTAGCAAGACCCTGTCTCAAAATTAAACAGTGTTTTTAAAAGGCTGGGGATGTTGTTCAGTGCAAAGGCCCTCGGTTCAATCCCCGGTCCCCTACAAAAATTTTTCTTTAAGTTATTATATGTTGGAGACCAAGACCTATGTGCGCCTCCACCCTCCGTGTGTGCCCCTCCACCTTGTGTGTGTGTGTGCCCCTGATAGGAACTTTACACCCTCCCGGGGGCATTCTAACCCCTCCCGGCGACATTCTGGCCATGCCCTACCTTATCTAGCTGGACCAGCCTAGGTTAGGTAACCTAGCAACCGGAAAAGTCCCTGCTCATCCCTGCCGGCATAAAAGCTGCTGTGTGAGAAATAAAAATTGTCAAAATTTGACCACTAAAAGAGCTCTGTCTGGTTCCTGTCTTTGTGTGTCGTTCCCGTTCCCGATCCGGGTGCTCCCCTTCTTGAGCCCTACTAACAACGAACCCCGCTGGCCGGGGCAATTATATATATGATACATAGTAAAATATATTACATAATAAACATACACATGTTTTAAAGTTATTATATATGTTTTGAAAAATGCAGAAAACCAAATTGAAGGAACTAAAGTCCCTCTTTGTCACACTGTTTGAAGAGAACAACACATTCCTATTTGGATGCGCTTCCTCAGAATTTTTGTCATTCTTTTTAAAGGGGAATTGATAGCGGGTTTTTTGCTTTCTCTTGTTGGGTACCCGGGATCGAACTCGGGCCTTGCGCTTATGAGGCAGGCGGCGGAACCACTGAGCTAAATCCCCAGCCGGCCGGCCCTGATAGTGCTTTTTGATAATTTATAGTTTTTACAATTTTATCAACTGCCTTTCTTCACCTTAACAATGTAACTCTTCCTTGCGTCATTACAATATTTCCAGGATTATTAAGCATCTCAAAAGATTCCATCAGAGATGTTTAGAAGAAAAAGAACATTTTAAACAGGCGGTGGGTGCCACGGTTCCAGTCGGGAAGTGCGCTCCCCTCCACACCCCACGCTACTTGGTATTAGGGCAGCCCAGGAGTCAGAGGCACTGCACCCCTGGTGCTGGGTCCTTTGGGGGCCCACGGGGAGATGGGTTCCAGAACAGCCTCCCCCTTGCTCAGACCCCCAACTCTCTAGCTGCTTAAGTCTCTTGTATAAAACAGCTCCGAACCTAATCTAAACATTATACAGCCGATACATCTATCAAAACGTGAGGCGCTACCCTGTTAACATCTACAGGTTTGAATATTTTATGCATCAGCTAAAAAGTTAATTTAAATACAAAATTAACAACTGAACAAAAACGGGATGGCGCTTGTGCTTAACTTACATGCATCCCCCTGTATACTTTAAATCATGTCTAGATAATTATAATGCCTCCCACAATGAAACTGCTATAGAAACAGTAATCACGCTGTATTGATTAGAGAATGGTGACAAAAACAGTCTGTATCTGTTCAGTGCAAAGACACACAGAAGGGTTTTTTTCCTAAATATTTTCAATCTGTTAACTGGTTAAATCCAAGGATGTAGAAGTGGTGGATACAGAGAGCAGGCTGTATAAAGAGAAAGTGACACGGCCAGGACTGGATTTGGGGCAGGGACGTAAGAACTCTGCAGTGCCTTTCAAACATCGGAAACGGTTGGCAATGATTTTCCAGTTCCTGTCATGAGTTCACATCAGGTCCCTGATTCTCCAGAAAGTGTGGAGAAACCTGTTAGGTCCAAGATAGCAAAGATCTTCTAACTCACTTGTGCTCTGAGGACAGTGTTCAGGGTGACACCTTCCCATCCTCAACCCTCACTTCTAGTCCATTTTTTTTTTTATTTCTGGCTCTTTTGGGTAGCTGGACATCATTGTTCTAGTTTCACTAGACACTAAAACTGTACACAAACATCATATTGATTCACAGTGAATATCCACATCTTCTGTTTTATTTTATGTAAGCATATGCCTGATTTCTAAGATGTAAAGAGAAACCCAAGTTAGATATCTACATTTTTTTAAGACACAAAACAAAACAAGCTGGACACAGTGGTGTATGCCTGAAATCCCAGCCCTCTGGAAGCTGAGGCAGCAGAATCTCTACGAGTTTGAGGCCAGCCTGCACTACATAGTATGAACCTGTCTCAAAACAAAACAAAAAGAACATAGAACAAGGCATGTAGGACATTTTGTGCCAATGGTTCTCACATTATATGAGCACACTCCTCTGCTGACACTTAAAAAAAAAGTACAAGTAGACAAATATTTCACATTTCCTACAAAAGTAGGAAACATTTTAATTTCAAATTTAATCTACCCAAAGTTCAAAACTTTCTGTAGTGCTAAGGAAGTAGACTCGTGATTACAGTCTAGGAAACATCACCCCCGCTGTCACAGGCTCACACAGACTAAAGTCAGAATCAAGGCGCTGGCCTATCTGAGAGACACATTTGAAATCCACCGCGCCCAGACAGGCCAGCCCAGCAGGACTCACCCGGCAGTGTCTGGCATATGTAGCCTCTCTTGCTGTCACAGACATCGTCCATCCATTTCCCCGCGTCCCTTGTTTTCCCTCCTATAATCACAACGCAGTCGGCCTGTGTATTCGCGGGTAGAGGAAGACAAGATAATCAACAATTATGAACATGAATTCATTAAAAAGCAAAAATCTCCAAGGTTCCTAACTTTCAAACTTTATCACTGTTCTGCTTTATGGGTGCTCAGTCCATAGCCATTTTGGGTCCTCCTGTTCCCACTCTGCATGTGGATCCCTTGCATTTCACTCTTGCTCTCCGAACCAAAAATCAAATAGATGGGGATAAATTTGAGACCTAAGACTGGAAAACTCTGTTATCTGAAATGGTGCTAATTGCTACCAAAACTCAGGAACCAAAGACACTAGGAGAACACAATCTTTCTCCACATGAACCCTCTCCCTCCAAACCCAGAAACAGGGGTCCTATTGTTTAGGGAAAATGAGCACAATCCACATTTTATTGCTAACTTCACTTATAAAATAACTATTACAGTTTTGGAGTGAACTGCTATTATAGCTAGAAAGTTTCCTGTCTTCTTTTGGAGGAGATTATGCCAGTGCTGGAAAAATGCTGGACTGTATTTAGTTGTGAATGTTTGTATTTCCATGTTTCTGTAAGATAGCTTAACTGCCAAAAGCAAACCCCAAAGAGTGACATAAAACTCATACCGACCAGGGTTGTCATCCAGTATTAGAAAAAAATTGTGATTACAACATGTACTGGGCTTTTCTAACCTATCAGCTGTAATAATTATAACTCATACTCACAGTATCTGACATGGATCTAAATGTTGCCCATGACCGGTGCAACCACTATGGAAATCAATGTGGAGACACCTCAAAGAGCTGGGACTAGAGGTTCCATTTGACCCAGCCATCCCTCTGCTGGGTATCTTTCCAAAAGAATTAAAAGAATCAGACCATAGTGATATATGCGCAGCTATGTTTATAGCAGCACAGTTTGTAATAGCTAAAACTTGGAAACAGCCCATTTGCCCATCAGTTGAAAACTGGATAAAGAAGATGTGGTTTTTCTATAAAATGGAATACTACTCAGCCATAAAGAATGAGAAATTAGATTAATTCATAGGAAAATGGATACATATTGAGGATATACTCACAAGTGAAATAAATAAGTCACTCATGTGTAGATACTGAATAGTTTGTCTGGTGTGAAAAACTGTAATAGTACATAAGATCCTAATGGGATAATTGACAATGTGAAATAGGAAGAAAAGGGCCAAAGGTGTAGGGAAAGTGGGAAGGGTAGGAGAAGGGTAATAAGGGAAAGAAAAACAATAGAAGAAAATGAAAAAATGGAAATAAAGTGTTTGTAAAGGGGGAGGGGAGGAGGGGGTAAAGGGAGGGCAGAGACAAGGGGAAAAATGAGAACAAAGACCCATCATGTAAAGGTACAAGATCCCAATGATGAATGCAACTGTACTGTGTACCTAAAATGTACCAATAAATTCAATGAGGAAAAAATAAAAATAAATAAATGTTGCCCGTGTATTACTTCAAGTTCACATCAATCCTATAACGTAGGATTGTATTGCAATTGTACCCATTTTTTCGATGAAAGAAATGAAGCACAGGGGAATGAGGATGCTCTCCCAAGGTCACCCAGGTAGTTAGGTGAAAAAAATCAGCATCCAAGTCCCAGACACGCAGTCTCCAAGCCCACCTGTGAACGCCCTACTATAGGGCTCTCCGTGAGAAGGAATCCAAGGTACCCAGGAAAGGAGCCCTGCTTGATAAAAGGCCACAAAGGAAGGAGACATTGAGTACCACCTCTATTGAATGTGCTGCCCACAACTTTCCTAGCCTGCCTTCGTGGAGAGAGAGGGGCCGGCATGGCAAGAACGCAGAGGAGAAATGGAGAGAGCGCCACCCCTGGTCATGCTGGGGAGCTACATGTCACACGTCACCAATCATAAACCATACGCACGCCATATCTCAACATTTCTACAACAAGAGGTGCCTATCACAACTGGCAGTATGACAGAATGTAACAGGTAGAGTCTTTGGTGACACATATAAAGATAGTGGATTTTTCAATCAGTGGTATCTTAGGTGTGATGAAATACTGTAATTTGCCTCAGATCAGACTTTTGTCATGTCAGTATTAAACATTCCTTGCCGTTTCAAATGGCTGAATTGCGCTCGACCTGTACTTGTCTATCGAAACTCACCCTTCCACAGAACTGAGCTGTTGGAGCCACATAACCATAGGGAAGTGGAACTGCCAGCTTCTGGGGCCAGGCTCAACTCTACAAGAAGCTGGCTGCTGATTGTTTAAGTGTCACCTGTATCTCCCTTCCATGGAAATACATATGTATTTCTGCACTGACTTAAACTGTTTTGAAGTCTCTCCATTTTAAGTCCTAAAATTGTAACAAAACATTGTGTATTTTTATTCCATTTTCATGAAATGTAAACTTTATACATTTATACATATTCTGAAAAAATCCACAAGTAAATGCAACAAAAAATAAACTGGTAGGTGTTTTTTTTACCCCCTGCATGGTAAGATTACAGATTCTTTGGTTGGTTGGTTTTTATTGTTTCTCATTTTTTTTAACATTCTCAAAACAACAGAAGTGTACATTGATGATTCTGATTTACACTAAATTCATTTCTCTCCCATTTATCTTTTTAAGCAAATCCTAGCTCACTCCATTTTAATTTCAGTAAATTCTAAGCCTTAATTTATGCAAAGAGGGTCAAAGAATTTTTCCATGGAAAATCACTTACCCATCAACAAAATATATCAAGTTATCATCAAAATCGATTCTGATCAGATCAAATTTTGTCTTGAATCTTACTTTTTTCTATCTACCTGACAAAATGAAAACTCAAAGAGCATCTACAGCTCTCTAAATCCTGCTTTCAAAACTTACTTGTACTTCTTTTATATACGAAAAAGAAAAAAAAAAAAACCTCCTGCCATATTCAAAGCCATTTCCTCCTCCTCCCCAAACATACCTAGGAGTCTCTTTGGAACACTTTGCTCACCTGGCTCAGCTAGCACGGCCTTTCTCATCCTCCTGTGTATTTCCTCTCACGATTATGTTTCTAAGTTTCTCACAGAAAGTATTCGTAGTTGCTTCTCTTTTGTATTCCCTCTCTGTCATGTCACGCACAGACGGTGGCTTCCACAAAGAGCCCCGTATTTAATATCAGCTGACTGAATGACTGCACATTATGCCGAATCTTCCTCTTTAATACAGTACATGAGAGTCGATCACATCTTTCTACGCTGTCATTTCTCTGCTGTCTCCTTCCTCACCTAAGACTTGCTTGCAGTCTGGCTTAAGTGTGAGCCTTTTAAAGGTAAAGACAGATCCTTACATTTTTCCATGATTTTCACAATCCTCATTACGATGGTAGAACCACTGACTGACTATTCAACTATGTAAGAACAAAAGTAGTAATATCAAGACCGTCCCTTAGGATACTGTACAAAACCACCCAGCACCATCTGTGGCACTTCATAAGCACTCTATGGATATGATCTTACTAGTGACAACGGTGGTGTGGATGACATCTTTATAAGCAGTGGCACTGTACCGTAGAAGCTTCCAGACCTGCCATTCTACAACAGCTGCAAGGGACAAAGGGCAGCCGATCCAGAGAAAATTGATAACCACAGGCTGATGACGTGTTTGCCTTGATTACTCACTAGGCTTAGCACGGAGCTTGGTCTCCCTACACTACCACCAATCCTACAAGACAATATATGGCCCTTCTCTCAAGGTTGGCTCCGTGTGACACAGTTAAAATCTGCAAGGAAGTCCCACCTCAAAGACTACACCGATGGACCACTCACAGGAGACTGGTCAGAAGTGAGATGTCAGCACGCAGGTGATAGTGTAGAGACAGGAGATCTGAACGCGATACTCACATCTTCGTAAGAAAGGCTGCTTCTTCTTCCTCCAGGGAAACCTTTCCCCCAGTTCACATACTGCACTCCTCGGCCATCTGTCCAAAGGAACTTGTGCTCTGAATTGACATCATTCATCCCAATCCAGGCATTAAAAGTGGATTCCTTCATGTGAGAGACGAGAAATGCTAAAAGAATAAAAGAAAGTTTCACAAAATGCGTTTAATTTGGGGGTTCATATTCAACACAGGGAAACTATTTAAAAACATGTCAACTTCAGAACACTGCGCATGGGATGTGAGTCTTTATTATTACTTAAAGGAACTTACTATGAAGACATTTTAATCTTAGCACCATATCAAGCTTTGGATGTTGGAGAGTTTCCTACAACGGAAGTCTACGTTTTATCCAGGCCACTCCAAATGGGAATGCAAGCTGTACCCTGTGCAAGGGGCACCAGGGCAAGGGGAGAAAGGGAGGCTGAAGTCCTTCTGGTGCCCCTCTCTGCTATGTGCACCCCAATTTGGCCGTGCCTGCTTACCAGCCTGTAGAGAGGAGTACATTTCCTAATTCATAAAAGCTCGCCCTTTGAGTTCGAAACTGTCCTGATTCTGTAAATCAAATAATCCAGTTATAAGAATTAGAGGAGAGAGGCCTCTGAACTCAGAAAAAAGTTTTGCAAAATCAAAACAAGAGGCACTGGGCTCTCACATAATAATATCTCAGAATGCCAATCCAAAGGAGCTACCCAGTCGGGATTCCTCCTGGACCAGCACTCTTGGGGATCACTGACTGTCTGGGCACGTGCCTGGACCCAGGGTCCATCCTGATGCTAAAGTGATCTCCTCCTCACTGGGCGAAGGGATCTGGAGAAATTGGGAGCATGTACAGCAATGTAGCTTCTTCTTCTTTTTTTTTTTTTTTCTTTTAACCGATTCTGTAGCAGAGGATGATGGCAAATACTCAGAGGCCATGCACGGTTTAACTGTACATGCGCCCACTCCTTTCCTTTAGCTCATCCCTGTGCCTCCTCTAGCCTTCAGCTGCTAGTGACTGTGCCCAAGTCATGAACTCCAAGCTGCATAACCACCTGCTCAGAGGAAGAGCACTATACCCTTAAAGGTGTCTACCAAACGGAAGCAGGAAGCAGTGGCCTCACACACGGGGTGACCAATAGAAGACGCAAATCAAACAAAACAATTTATTCATAAGCAATTTCCACAGAGCAGTCACGGCGGATACTTATTGTGCAGAACAGTAGAAGTAGCAAACACCTCGTGTAGAGATTCACTTTTTCTCAACTAAAGAAACAAAACAACCCCAAAATGACTCTTCATCCATCATCAGGGAAATAAGAGCAGGGGGAGATACTTGTTTTGGTCTTATCTTGTTCCTCAAATAAAACGGTAACTTATGCCTTATCCCTAACTGGAAATAAAATGTGCAAAAGTTCCACCTGCCAATAGTCAGCATTGAATTTTTTTTTTACTGCCAACAGCCACAATAAGAATTCGGCAACGTGTGTGTGTGTGTGTGTGTGTGTGTGTGTGTGTGTGTGTGTGTGTGTGTGTGTGTGTGTGTGTGTGTTGCCAGGAATAATGTTATTTTATCTACAAATTGTTTCCTTCTGCACATCTCTACTACCCAGGTTCTAATTTTGTTATGCCAGGATTCAGCATTTCAAGGTTAAGAGAAGAAATTAATTCCTGTGTTTCTCTGCTGGGTAGCTAAACCCCAGAAAGATGGCAGACCAGTCAAAGAAATGTGAACATTTTATATTCTGGCCTAATATGCTATGGTTTGACCCTTTTCTTCCCAGTATCTAGCAAGTTGTTGAACTTGTCAAAGGTTCTCAGTGAAAGGTTTGTGGTTTATTGGACGAAGTGTTCTAAGAAAGCAGCGTGGCAACATTCACAAACACTGGGGAGACCATTATGAAAATTTTATCTCTTTCTTATACTTTGGGGGATATATCATATTGGGTAGTAAAGGCTTTTGGAGCTCAAGGAATCTTGGAACAAAAGAATATTCAATAACTTCTTCTACAATATCCTCGTGAATGTATACACATGTCAAACTTCTACTGAACATCTTTCCTACACCAGGTACCAGCCATACATGGCTCTAGAGTATTCATCTCAGTGACTCCTGTTCAAGCATTTTCATAATTCCTTCCTCATCTCCCTCACCAAGCAGCTCATCTGATCACTTCTAGCTATTGAAATGACCCCTCATTTTGAGGCTAAATCTATTATTTCTCTGTAACTACCACTACCACTCCATGGCATTAGATTTTCCTTCTGGGCCATACATGAAGACCTTTTCAAAGTTCACTTCCTCTCTCTGCCAACTGTTTAATCTGAGGGTTTCTGTCCCATAATTCGTTTGCAGTGGTTTCTTAAACCTTCATCAGTTTAATCTGAATCTCCTGCAGCTGGCCAACATCCTCCTTCAAGTGCCAATCGCAAATTTAACTTAGTATCTACTTCACCAAAGGTGGCCCCCAAGAGACTACACAGCGTGGTGGGTGCCTTTCTTTTGACAATAAATGCAATGAATGTTGACAATCTGCTATACAGACACAGCAAGTTTTCTCCTTCAGTGTTCTTTGTAGGTCTGGCTTATCTTTATGTTTTATAAAAAATGTTTTTCTGAACTTGTTCAAAGTTCATATTTATCAGTTTGATTGTATCATAAGTTATATGATCAAGCGACAGAAAAAGAAATAAAGGTGAAGTCAGCGATTTTTCATTTCATTCTTAGCACTACTCTTCTGTGATTCTTTAGGACATGAATATTTGGTGGAAACAGAATGGAATGCAAGCTGGCCAGACCTAGGTTTGATCCCCAAACCCACCTCTTATGGGGTAAGTTTCCTGACTCAAGTCTCTCTAAACACTGTTTCCCCTCTGCTTCATGGAGTTGCCATGAAAACGGGAAAGAATTCTATATAAAGAGCCCAGCAAATTGTGCCTACAATTGAATAACCATCCTTTTTAATAAGTGATATTTTCTACTTAGACTAAGAAAGCAAAACAGCAGTACAGTCAGCAATGTCTTACCATTTTATGGGCAAACATACATATTTAAATTCATCACTCATGGGAGGATGGCCCACATACCTTGCTCCTTTTCATTGAGTATGGAAGCCAGATTCCCCTTAAATCCTATGCAAGCTTTTCGTGCCTCTTGCCAGTTTTTTTTCTCTTCTTCAACAAATCCAAAGATTTTGTAACACTGAGATGGAATTTTTTAAAAAAGGGGTTAAAGCTGATAAAGCTGACTCTAAAGAAATTAAAGTTATTCCAGATGATTAACAGTTATTACAGGTAAATATCAATTTTCTCACAGCCAAATAGCAACTTTAAAAATGAAGTTAGCTTTACAACTCAGACTGACTTTGCTAAATTTTAATTCTTCCCTGAGATAGATTACAACTATTTGAATAGCATCTCAAATATGCTTTCAATTTCCAATAAAAGATAATCTTTGGGATCTCTATTTATTCTCGCCAAAAGTCCCCTAAAATGTTGAGGTGGGCAAAAGTTCATTTTGAGCTGAAAGACTTTGCTTTGTCATACTCATTCTGACCAGTACCTTGTTGCTATAAAACTTCCAACCGTCCTTACAGCCCCCTGGGGTCGGGGGTGTGGTGGGCACGGCTGTGGCATTAATGCTGCTGTTGTGCCTCTGGCAAATGAAGGGATTTGGATAACCACAGTTAATGTCGTTCCACAACCCTGGTGAAGAGCAAAAACAGTTAAATTACACTTACATGCTTATGCACAAAAACACTTTTTCAGAATTACGTAAGGATCCTCAAACACTATTTAGAAAGCAATCAAACTTTGTGCGCTGCACAAGTGACTAGAAGAATCCATGCTATTTGTTTCAAGCTGATAACAGTTGAACTCTATGCACCAATTTCTATCTATGACTACGTTCTGTTGCAGAAATATTATCTAGCGAGTAATCCCTGGCAAGAATAATCTAATAATACCTAAGCATCTGCTCAGTTTTAGGTGCATTATCTCATTCATCTTCTCAGCAACAGGTCAATTAAGTCATTGTTCCCATTTTATAGAATAACAAGAAACTGGAGAAACATAAAAGTGATAGACAAACATATTCTAGACATTTTCCTCAAGAACATGAAAAAATGTTTTCCAATTTGGAAAGAAGTGAGAATGCTACGTCACTTATTAGGTTAATGGCAGGCATCCTTAAAATTGAACACTCATTCTGTTAAAACTAGAACCCTCTTCTTTTCCTATATATTGTAAAAGCACGGCTTGTCACTTTTACCCTAAGGCTCAGGAAATGACACATCGCATCACAAAGCACGTTCAAGAAGATTTATGTACTGTGTACCTGAATCTGTATACAAGGTTACACAGTTTTCATCCTCATTTGCAAAATTGGGTTCACCTGGGGCCCAAGACACATAATCCACTTTGCTTCCATCCATCCAACTGGAAAAAAAAATGCAAGAAGTTTTGCAAATATCCAGTCATTAAAAATAATCAGCTATGGCCTAGAAACGGGAAAAGGCAAGTCAGAACGAAGGGAGCACAGGACACTGAGTGAACAGAAGAGAGCACCTAGAGAGACTGACAGGACAACCCCGAAGGCCAGCACACTGGCTGCCTCCTGGGGCTCTGTGCTTCCAAGTAACAACTCTTGACACCTTTTGGGTCCAATTTACAAATAACCCCAGATCACATTTAATCTTGAAAAATGTCACTCGTCCTTGTTTTCAGATATCATCAGCCATCAGTTAATCAGTCACTATCAGAAAGATATGAATATTAAATATTAGTCTGCTTTCTTTTCCCTCCCTGGAAGAAACTGCCTTTAGTCCTGAGGTAGGAGAAGAAATGGAGACTCCAGTGACTCCGGAAGTGGCCCAGAGTCTGAAGTTCTCCCATGGTCCTCCTGGGCATGATTCCCCCTCACCAAACCACCAAGGAGAGGCAGTGAGTACAGAGTTACTCACTAGGCCCTTTCTCTGACTCCTATGTTGATTCAGGTTTGTTTGAAGGCAGATGGGCCAAGCCTGTTTTCATAAGTTCCAGAAATTCAGAGACAGGGAGAGCCAAAAGAAAAAGAGACCATCAAATATGGCCTTCTCGTTTCAGAGATGATAAAATGGGCGCCTGTCCAAAAGAAAATCAAATGTTCCTGTTCCTTAGAAATAACAAGCCTGAATGTAGCTCTCCATTGCTCAAAGATGGCCATAAACGTATCATAAAGTGTCTGTGGCTAAGACATGTGTGCCTGCTGTTCAAATTTAGGAGAACATGTGTACTAATAAATGAGGAAAGAAACCTCAAAAATGTTCTCATTTCTCCATTTTTCATCACTTTTTCTGGCCCTTATATTTAACAGAAAGCAAAATAGTCCTTCTTTTGAACTAAAGTATATTTGAAACCATTGCTGCTAAGCAATGAGTGAAACAGCAAGAAAAATTTTTTAAATAAATTCAAGATACGTATCTATCAAACACATCTTGTCAGTTATGATTTACTGAAACCAAAGATCTCCGAAAATAAAGACAGGTGATATATTGAATGACTAAATCCAATTTTGAATTGTTTAAGAATTATTAATGTTGAAAATACTTAAAAGGATTAATTTCAATTCTTTTTTTTAGAGATGTTTCTTAGAGAATGATACAGGGGTTTTAAAATGTGTTCAGCAAAGCAAAAGTCTCAAAATAACTCAGTATTTTCAGATTGGTTTGTCTGAAACAAACCAACGGATTTACTTACATAAATGTCTTATCCATGCTGATCAATAAACCAATAAAATATGCTGACATTGACGGGGCACCTTTTCTGTTTACCTAGAACACGAAATTTGACACACAGTTTAATTTATAACCACATAATAAGCAAGTTCTTAAACAAAACCCATACATCAATGAAATCACCTATTTGAAAACTCCTCTAAGGAGGAATTCATGCAGAAATATCATGTGTACTAAATTATGTTTCTCATAGAAGTAGAAAGAATACTATGCACATAATTTAACAACAAATATTTGTAAAGCAAATGCTTTAAGTTATTTTCTATAATATATGCCTGTAATGGGTGTTGAAGACATCTTTTCCAAAACAAAAAGGAGCTGGTGAGGATTGTGCCTCAAAAGAAATACTTTTCATCTGTATGTATTTAATACATAACATAGGTTATAAATATGTAAAATACTGCATAGATATATTTTAGGACATGTCCTTAGAATTTCAAAGCAAGCTAAGTTCACACAGATAACAAGTTAGACCACATGATCATACCACTGTAATTAGATGAATTTTTTTCCCTTCAATGTTGATCAACTTATTTTTTTGCTGTTCTCCCTCCTACTTCTCCGGCAAACAGTAACTATGCTGTAAATATTTTTAATCAGGAAGACAATGGGCCAAGCACTCTTAGAAGCAATAAATTAGACCTGCAGTAATAGCTGATAATTTGGGTACAACCAAGAAATATTTTATATGCAAAATCATGCTCTATGTATTAGCTGATGATTTGATCCAACAACTCAGATACTTTAATTAATAACGAATCTGTCTGATATCCACAGGGTCTCTGATGTATAACAATTAGTTAGGAATTATAAACTTTGAACAACAAATTAATAAACTCAAAGCCATTAAATATGGAGCCTTACGAAGCCCAGACTAAAAAAAATGTTTCTGCATTCTACAGTTCTGGCCTGAATATTCAAACCGAAAGGTCTAATTTCCACAAGGGCTTTCTCCTTCAGACCGCCACATCAGTACCACTGAATTTCAGAGCTTCAAGTTCAGCACATAGGTAGAGATTATATCACTTGTAGGCATGATCTACATTTATAGCATGTCACTATACCATTCGTAACCATATTCTTACATATTTCCATAGAAACTTCTTTTCACTTTCACTTTTAACAGTAACAAGATCACCAAAGTTCCTCTTGCAAAAAGCTCGGGCATTGTCCATGCTTTCCTTCTGTTTGCTAAAATAATACTGGTAATCTTTATAAATAACCCACCCATCTTCAGTGACTGGTGGATCTGAAAACATAATGAGAAAAAGTGATGAATGTTACATTAAAAAAAATTAGGATGGGCAGAATAGCTAGGTTAAAGATATATAAAATTCTGAGAGCCCAGAATAAGGAGAATGTCTAGGGCAACTACAGACTAACGTGCCTAAGGCCAAATATCTACTTTCCACCAATCCTCTTAAAACCAGCCAGCTTCTCTTCCCAACCAAGCTCCATGTGTCCTTCCTGGGTAAAAGAATTCCCAGTATCATTTTCATCAATCAGACAGCACAGCTGGAAAGAGCTACCTATGTGAACCCATGGTGTCCTAGGTCCTACATGAGAGCTGTGGGAAATTGGATTTCTTCCTTGTGTAAGAAAGAACCTCTTACAGACGGACTGGACACTTCAGAGAAGAACTGAAGAACCAAGGAATTCACATACCAAGATGTCTAAGGCTTTTGTCTAAATCATGAAGTTTTATGGTTCTAGGCTGTGGGAGGCTAAAGACCCTCCAAGACATTTTGATTCTAATCCCTGCACCTGTGAATGTTATCCTTTAGTGAAAGCCACTTTGTAGATACAATTAAACTAAGGATCTGGAGATGGACAGGTCTGTCTGGATCACCTGGATGAGCCTTGAATATTACCCCAGTGTGTGGACGGAGGGTCGCAGAGGGAGATCTGACTACGTCAGCAGGCAATATGACAACTGAGGCAAGATGCTATACTGCTGGCTCTGAAGACAGAGGAAGGGAGTGTGAACCACCTTTGTGGACTGTGAGAGCTCCCAAAGCTGGTAAAAACAACAAAACAACATTCTCATCAGAGTCTCTGTGGGGAGCTGAATTATGCTGACTTCTGTCTTTTGGCCCAGCGAAAGTGATTTAAGATTTCTGACTTCCAGAACTGCAAGGGAATAAATGTACATTTCCTTTAGCCAAGTGCAGCCACTGGCCATGTATTAAGAAGAGGAAACCTGGCCAAACCTGGCCCTTGAATTTGATTCGTGGACCCATGGGAAGTTATACTAACAGGTCTTATGTTTGTGCATGTGGGCTCCTCTCTGGAAAGAACAATCCAACCTTTCACGAGATTCTCACAGGAATCTCGTTAGGAATTGCTCTCTACCTTCCTAGGGTATTTTTGTTTTCATCAAGATAGGAAAGAGGAGAAAAAGGCAACTCATACAGAGATCAAAAAATACAGAAACACCTACTTTCTTGTGGCGCTGGTGTTGGCTCTGGATTTGGCGTTTTTCCTGTAACACAAAAGAAAATTAGATATAACTGTGCTCCGATCCTTATATTCTTAGGGGGCAAAAGTGCTAAAAATGTTTACCATCTACCCCCTGTCACCCACACACAGGCTCCTATTCATGTGCACCATGGGGAAGGGAGTAAAGGAAAAGGAATTAGGAATTAATATTTAAACAAAGTGTGTACAATAATGGCCAGCAGATATCAGAAGACAGTCTCTAGGCACGAATGATATCATAGAAAGGAGAGAGAAGGACAGGAGCTTTAGAATCAGGAATCCTGCCTCCAAATTCAAAGGCCAGATTTAAGTTCTTTAGCCCTCATTTTCTCAGCTACAAAAAGGAATGAGTAAAATGTGTAAATGGGGTAAAATACAGCATGGGAGTTATTGGTATATAGTAAGTGTTCAACAGATATGAGTTTTCCACAGAACAGAGGATGCAAAAGCGACTCCAGGGATATTTAGCCATCTGACCTTTGACAACAGGGCCAAAAACATAAACTGGAGGAAAGACAGCCACTTTAATGCATGGCGATGGGAAAACTGGCTGTCCCGATGTACAGGATGGAATCTAAATCCATATGATTCAGCATGCACTAAAATATCAAAATAGATTAAAGACCCAAATATCAAAATAAACAACCTGAGCCGGGTGTCATGGCTCACGCCTGTAATCCCAGCACACGGGAGGCTGAGGCAGGAGGATTGCTGTGAGTTCCAGACCAGCCTGGGCTACATAGTGAGTTCCAGGTCAGTCTCAATTACATAGTGAGACCCTGTCTCAAAAAATAAATAAATACATAAACAATTTGCTGGAAGATAAAATAGGAAAAACTCTTGAAAATATAGGGATGGGCAATTAGCCTCAATTGCAAAAAATAATAATAATAGAATATAATAACATCAAGAATCAATAAACAGAGTAATATCAAATTACAAAGCTTCAGCACTGCAAAGTGAAGCTATAGCCTACAGAGTGGGAAAACATTTTGCCGACTACTCCTTGGTCAGGGGACTAATATCTAGAATATATAGAGAACTCAAAGGAATTAGATATACTCAAGTAAAAGACCCAATCAAAAAATGAGCGACTGAAACAAAGAAACACTTCCCAGAATAAGAAGTACAAATGGCCAGCACATTAAAAAATATTCAGAATCTCTGGCCATTTGAGAAATACAAATTAAAACAACATACATTTAATCTTAGGGGGAAAAACCTGTAATCATCAAGACATCAAATAATAAAAAATGCTGGTGAGGCTGCGGGGAAAGGGAACCTTTCTGTGTTGGGGGTGCTGATATAAACTAGTGCAACCACTATGCAAGTCCATATGGAGATGCCGAAAAATACTACAAATAATAATTTCATTCAACCCAGCTATTCCCCTTAAATCTTCCTGAAAGAGTTACAGAGACCTGTGCATACCCTTGTTTATAGCAGCACATCTCATAACAGCTAAATATTGGAAGTAGACTACATGTCCACCAATGGATGATTGGATGGAAAAGGTGGTACTCAAACACAATGCAGCACTACTCTGTTATAAAGAAGGACACATGAGAGGCATTTGTAGGAAACTGGATGCATCTTGAGACCATAATACTAAATGAAATAAATCAGGCACATAAGCTTAAATATGGTATGGCTTCTCTTAAATGAGAAACACAAAGTATAAATAAATTAAAGCGAAAAGTAGAAGATAGATAATGGGAAACAAGGTGATCGATCTTTTATAAATGGGAAAGGGATCAAGAGCTGTGGGAGGAGAGGAAGAGGACATAAGAAGAGGTAAGATGTGGTAGGTACGTGCACAAGCTCCCCATGTGAACGCAATCATTATGTGCTGCAAACGTGCTAGTAAAAATTAAAATTAGAAAACATACTAGTTTTCCAGTCGGACACTTTATTATTAGCTGTAAACTTACTTACAATTACATTCTTTGAAACCATTCCATGTGAACTCTTTGCTTATACAACACCAATGTATTTTCTTCAAAGAAGCTTATTAAATGTATGTTTTGCTAAAATTTAAATAAAGTAGTTTTCTTCCCAAGTAGTCCATAACATATCTAGATTTTGTTGGACTCTGACAAAAAAGGCTCAGGTTACCTAGCTTGGGGCTTAATATATTAAATATCCGTGAGAACAGAGCAAAACTATGGTTGATATAAAAAGGATACTACCAGTCACTGGTAGCTAGGAGACCTTAAAAAAAAAAAAAAACTTGGCCCATTGGAGAAAGAATAAGGAAAGAAGTAAGGAAAAAGGAAAATATGGGGAGAGAGGAAGGAAAGGAGTAAGGAGCACATGCAGATAAGACAGCAGGAGGTCAGTGAGCAACTCTGCCAGGACAGCTGACCATGGACAGAGTCCCCCATCATCATGGGGCAGTGCAGAGCCCTTTGTCCACTGACAGTGGAGAAAGTTGATCTATCTTTTGGTCCAAGAATAGGTCTGTTTATTTGCCTGTTTTTCTTAAACTAAGACCCCGGCTCCTCCAACTGTGTCGCTGGACTTGGATACATGGAACTTTCTGAGTCACCCACCATCCATGAAGGGGTGGATCTAAAACCAACAGGAGCCTCCGGATGTTGTCTGTTCATAACGCTGAACATTCATTTCAGAAATCAGTGCTTAAAATATTCAGACTTGGGGACAGTTTTCCCTATCTGATAACTAGTCTGGAAATCCAGAAGGTAAACGTTCCAAAAAAGAGACGGCATTGCCTTTTCCTGACTTCGCTTCACAGTGCAGGACACGCCCCTCCCGCCCAATCCTGCCATGGCAGACCGTGGGCCAGCGTAGCTGCTCATGAGAACAATTCTAATGGACGTGACTCTTGTCCAGAATTCTGGGGTGGCCTTTTGATCTTCTGTTCCTTTGGAACGTGTATCTGTGCTCAGCGGTTTCCTTCTTATCGTATGAAATAGTGACCCCTAACAGTTCCCTTATTCTGTTATTTTATTTGGTTTCACTAATCAAAGGAAGATTCTGGGGTGTCGGGTTGGTTTTCCAATCTGAGAGGTAGACAATCATACCTTTTTGTATCTGACAAATCCAATTGTTAAGATGTTCACAGTTAATGTCATTCCAGAACATATTAGGGTCACCTTTCATCTCACCACAGTATTCAACATTATTATAATTATTGGGTTCCCCATAAGCCCAGTTTTCATAGGAAACCTGTGTTGGAAACATCACACTTGATTTTAGCCAAAAGGCCAAGAAAAAATACACTATCAGAAACATTAAATCACAATTTTTATCATTTATGTCAGGCCAATGCCAATCATCTATTCAAGCAGAGAAAAAAGAAAAGATATGTTTGCATTTTTCTTCCATTTACCCATTTTTTTCACAGTTGCTTTGCTTTGAAAACAATTTAAGAACATGGGTGGAAAAGGAACAGCCTTTATTACACGGAAACTTTTGTAGCTAATGAGAGTAGACAATTCGTTATTACAAGATTTTCTTTACTCTCATTAAATAGAATGAATTCAAGCACCACAAAAATAGGATTTATGTATAGGAAAAACTTGGCAAAAGAGTTCTACTTCTCAGCATTGGAAGTTGCTAAGTTGGCAACCCATTCTTATAGGGTAATATTTCAGCAGTTTTCTGGAAGCTTTCTCCTTACTGGATGAGTAGGAAAAAGAAATACAATTAATTCTTCTTATAGGAGAAAAAGACCTATAAAATATTGCTAACAAAGCTGCCAAACTTTGCCAAAATGAACAGTGGACATAATGGAAAGCCCTGGGCTTTCAGAGACTACAAAGTTTTGGGCTAAGCATCATGATCTATTTTCTAGAGATATAAATACAAAATCCAAATATTAATGGAGCCATCAAACAGACCATTACCCCACGTGCCTTGAAAAGTGGGAAGATGGGTTATTCAGGAAGGCAGAACTGAAATTATACGAAATCATTTCCTGTGGTGACTGCAGAAGCTAAATATCGCCAGCAATGCCAATAACTTCTCATTTCTCCAATTCTGGGAATGGGGAAGTTACACGAGCCCTGATGGTGACCAGAGGGACTGGCACGTTGTGCCCACTTGTGCTGACCTAGGAGAGGCTCGGTTGTGAAGAAGCGCAGCACTGTACGCATCAGTGTCGTACAGAATGGAGATATTTTAGATAAACTACTGAAATATGTTTCATTCCTTCTTTTGCATCCAGCCAACCATAGCTATGCTTTGAGTAAGCAGAACTAAATGAGGCAAGGACAAAACAGTAGCCCTAAATTTGTGTTTATTTTGTATAGAAAAATAACAGCTATCACAACAACCTGTCTAACAAAAAAAAAATTTTTTTAACTAAACCGAAGGATAACAAAAATAAATATGTGGTAAAGAAAATGATATAATAAATCAAATTATTCACCGGAGAACCATCAGTCCAGGTGAATCCTTCTGAAGTACCTCCATAAGTCAGTCCCAGCCAGAACATCTCATGATAACTCACGGTACTCCTACAAAACATAAAGCGGGCATATGCTACTGAACAGAACAGGTCCGGTCACCTCCAAGAATTAACCAGAATCGAAAGTTACCTCCAAAACTAAATCAGATAGTGCAGGAGTAAGTAGCTCTAACAACCAGTGATAAAATGCAAAGATGTGCATCTTGGTACAAACCATACATATCTTGAAAACGGTCCTGTGTGACAATAAATTACTGTAAAGTATTGGGAGATATTCATTCATTCATTCTACAGATATATAATGGGCATTTTTTTTTACCTTTCCAGATTAATACATTGATGGATTTACATGTTTAAAATTAAAGAACTCTGAACTTAAACTCAATTTAAAAAGGCCCATGAATTTGAGACATGATACAGGAATTCAGAGTAGCATCCTAAACCAATAATTTCAGAAATATTGGTATTTTCTTAATATCATTCTCACATAACAGGTAAAAGAAAAAAGCGTTATATGGAAAAGATACTCACGTTATTAATCTCCATATTGTTTGCTGTTCCTCTTTACTCTTGATAGTGGCTAGCTCTCCACCCAGGGCTCTACAAAAATCTCGAGATTCAAACCATGTTTTCTTCTCATGTTTTGCTTTTGCAAACAGCTAAAGATGATATGATTTCAGAAATTATTTTATACTTCACAGCTAATCAAATTGGGAGAAATAATCATTTCCTTTGGATGAGATTTCATCGATAGAAAAGCAAAGCATTGCCATGGCCTGAAACAATGCAACTCTCTTGATTTAAAGTCAATTTATTAGTGACTGTTTGGGTTATAAAACTTGGGACAGTTTTGTTGAGGAAAAAAAAAAACTTAGAAACTGTAGGAATGTGGATTAGGTAAACAGCTTATTGTGGAAGGGTTCATTTGGTTATGTGGGAACCGTAGCACTGAACTGCCAAAAACAAAAAAAGTGCTGATATGGAGAAGATAAACACAAATAAGGGATATTTTAGGGAAAACGGCCTTCCTAAAATTGTGCCACAGTCTGTTATCCTGTTTCACTTGAACAATGAACAATCTGGCAGCCTTTCAATACACTGCCAGGAACGTTCTTCAAAACTATGTCTTTGTTCCCTCCAGTTGCACATTGTAAACAAGTTATTAGAGCACACGCTGTAACAGAAAGTCACCTGGCAGAAATGGCTGTTAGGCCACACTAAACTTAGCCAATTTCATAATTTAGAGACTCTATCATACTATCCAGAGGGCTACAAATGGAACCACAGATGGGATTCACGGTAACATTCTGGGACATACCCATCCCAGCCACCAACTTTCATAATTATCATTCATTTCCCTCGTTATTCACGGCCCCCACCAGCATAGGTTTGTGGAAAAAAGGAATTTGCTTCCAATGGGCTACGGATACCCAGGTAGCAACGTAAGACAGGTTTGCCCTTGATCTGCACTTGACTTGTGCTCACTGAGCTGACTGAGCACATTTCCATATCCGTAGCTCCCAGGACGCCTGTGAGTACTTCAACCTACTAGATTATGATCTGCGATTTTGTTTTCTCAAAGAAACTTATTTCCAGCTGAATTTTGTTGATTTTGGCACCTTGACATTTACAAACACGGTATGTAGGTTTCCAGACCAATCCTATCCCAGGCACCTCTAAGGCCATGTGTTTCCAGTGCGATGTGCACCTTTGTCTGTCACACTTCGGCCTGTATGTTGTCTGAAGCAGAGTCACCGATTCACTTCCCAGCTCCAGATATCCCTGCTGCTCCTCTCAAGTAACTGTGATGATGCTCCATTGCCTTACCACCCTCTGGCAAAGGGTTTGTAAGATGAATCTGGTTCTTGTTCCATGATGCAAGACTTCCAGAGGTACCGATAAAATACCTGATTTGCTTTGTGGCAGTCTGTCGATACTCTGCTTACAAAATCCTTTTCTTGACTTAGCCCAATATATTCCCTCATGCATAAATTATGCTTCTAACCCTGACTGAATCACACCAAGTACAACCTTCTTGAGTTAGGGAAGACTAAACCACTTCCTTCTGAAACAATTTCTTCCCCTCTAATATTTGTGTGCCCCAGTGCTGGGGATCTAACTCCGAGCCTTGCACATGCTAGCAAGCGCTTGCCACAGAGCTACATCCCTTGGCCCTGGCAAAAGCTCTTCATCAGTCTTGACAAACTGCCTCACAAAGCGTGTCATGCCATACGCTGTCCAAAGGTATGGAGTAAAAGCAATCCTGAGAGCAGAACAGGTATCAGTAAGCAGAAGATACAGTTCTCCACTTGGCTAAATCTTTTTCTAGGAAAGACATGACTTACCAGAGAGGAAAAAAAGACCCAAACCCTTAGTGCGTTGGAGTGTTTGTTATGTTTTTGTATGTTTCCGTTTTGTTTTCTATGTTTGTCTAGCTAACTTTATTTTGGTGAACTTCATTGCATAAAGAAAAAATTGATACCCCAATCTAAGAATATACAAAATAATAGTAGAATATTGAATTGTCTTTTAAAGGGCTTTGAGAGGTCAGGTATCCCTACCTATCGGTGCCTTCATCTCCCATCATTATAATCACTGGAGGTTAAATTTTAAAAATGGAGCATTCTCTGTAGAAAACCTATGTGGTATTATAGATCAGTTAATCAATTATGTTAGCTAAAATCCTGGGTTCCAAGGGCAGAACAAAAATGAGATGCAATAGGATAGCATGAAGGAGAACAACATTTTTCGTAAAGATGGAAAGATTTATGAGCTCAGGACAGGAACAGAAGGCCCGGGAGAAAGAAGAGAAACGGAGAAGAGGTGACAATGAAAACCCAGATGAGGAAGACCGTGAGGTGCATTTGCTCCTTCGTTATTTTTGTTCTAAATGTAACTGGCCATTAGAATCCAACCAAGTAACGCTTGAAAACAATTGATGCCCAGGTACCATCCAAATCAACAAGACCAGATACAGTATCTCCAGGTGGAGCCTGGACAACAATGTGTTCTCTTCTTGCTTTTTTAATTCCTTGGGTGACTCTTAGAGATACTTCAAATTCTTTATCACTTTAGTAATTGATTCTTACCTTGAAACAAGAGCTTGTCTTACTGGTGGTACCCCAATCCTCTGGGCATTTGGGCTCAGGCGTTGTTGTGGGCTCTGGTGGGCGAGTTACTCCTTCTGCCCAGTGCTTGCACACAAATTTTGCTCTCTGGTCACATTTCAGAACATCCCATAAGCCCCCTGCAATTCCGGTCTTCATGGCGACACAACCTGCCTTTCGGCCTATGATAAAAATTAAACACATAAAGTAGCACTCACTCAACAAGTGCTCACCTAACGCTACGGCTTAGATGGAGAACGTGCCCCCAGGCCTTGTGTCTTCAAAGGCGAAGGTGACTGGATCACTGGGACACTGAGTTCATCAGTAGGTTCACTGACTAATGAGTTCAGCTGCTGAGTGTGCAGTCAGGAGCTGGGACCTGGCTGGAGAAGGGTCACTGCGGGTGTGACGCAGAAGGGTCTATTTCCTTCCCGGCTCCTCCCTTCTCTTGCTACTTTCTGGCCGCCATGATGTGAGCATTTTCTTCTGCCAGACCCTTCCACCACGTTCTCCTGCCTTGGAGCCAGCCAACTATGGTCTGAAAACAACGTGAGCCAAAATAACCTTTTCTCCTTTGAGCTGTGGGTGTTGGGTATTTCTTTCCCAGCGATGAGAAAGTGAACTCAAAACTGAGTGTGAAAGTGTATGCTAATATCTTAGAAGAAGCTACTGTAACACTATAGTTGGTGTGTGCTATTTCACACCACTTTTGGCTTTTATTTGTGGAGCCTATATCCCGAAATGAATTATGTTGTCAAGTTGGGAATTTTTTATAACATTTTGTATTTCTAACATCTGCCAGGGTGCCCTACACATAGGCATTTAATGACAGAGTATTTTTAGTATGATCAAATTTGCCATAGTGGCAAAAATACTGATTTAATGGCTTTTTCTTCTTACTTCCTCCCTGCCTTACTCCCTTCCTCTTGGGCTCCAGTTTGATGTACTTTTTTTACTCCCCAAGGACATTCCAGGCTTCATCTCTCAGAATCCTACAGCTAAATGACCAACAGAGGCAAAGTAAAGCCAGATAATAAGAATTGACCAGTCTTATGAGGATTTTTTTAAAAATATGAATTCAGCTCTTAATATATTACGCCTTATTTCTTAAATTATCTAAAATCTTAGTATTTTTCATACAGTTTAATAACTTAATTAAAAAAGCATCATACTGCTCAGTTTATTGATACAATTTCCTTACAGGAAGCTGAAAATACAAATTAAAATAACGCCTAGAGATCAGGATCTATTAGGCAAAGTAGTAAATTCCTACTCTTGGGCTATTATTCCATTTTTAGCTCTTGACCAGGTATAATGAAATATTTCCTCAAAGGATGTTGAACTCTCTGGATGTTATCACATTGCGTCATGTTGGATGCCAGTGGTATCAGTGTAAAATAAGACAAAGAGTTTTTCAGACTCTATTCCAGAAATCACAGTCTCTAATCGTGGAAGATGAGTCCAAACTGATAGCTGGCTGGTGGATCCAAGTACAAACAGCACAAGTTTGGTACCTACCTACTACATTAGTCTAAACCCATGCTCAGAAATTTTCTAATCACATAATTTTTTTGGAGTCCCAATTTCCACATCTTTTAAGTAAAGATATTTAAACTTATCTTCGAGGGTTCATACAAGGACAGAAAAATAAAATCCAAGGCATATATAGGTCTAAACACAGTGATACATTCAAGATAATCAGAGCAATAAATTCTACATAAACACTGCCTTTACCCCACCCCTCAAAAACACTAATATTTCTATTCACAGTTGCACTGAAAAGCTTTATATCCATTTCATGTAGTTTTACGTTTTCAAAAATAAGATGACTATTCACAACATGCGTGACCACTTAGGATTTCATAAGTGTTTTTCAAATAGACTAGAAGCAAATAACTAGCAATTTTCTCTTCCTTTTTTTTTTTTCTTAGTACACTGCGAACTCATTGGGATTTGATTAAAAAATAAAGGAAAGGAAGAAAGTAGAAATATTAAAAGTTACTGAAAGCACAATGAACTGGCATAGTCCAATTGATTGCACAGCTTACTTGGAAAGGTACACAGAGGGGTAACTGTCCCTGCTGGGTGATGGGCAGGGTGAACACAGCCTTCAGTCCCACCCCTGCTCCTACCTGGCATGTCTGCATTCCAGTGTGTGAACTGGACCTCCTCCTGCACGGTCCACTGAAAGGTCCCTTTGACTTGTACATCCGAAAGTCCTGTCCAAAAATATTTTTCAGGCCTCAGTCCAACCAAACTAGTCAGGAATGCTTGTTCATATCTTTAAAATAAAAATTAACATTCAACTAGTCTTTAGGAACACGTATGTACATTTTCAAATATCAACCTGAAAACTCCCTCAGCTCTATGAGCTATGATTCAGTTGGTAATCCAATGCATTTTGTTTATATGTCATTTGGATTTTAATAATTTTTACTAGAGAAATGTGAGTTGACAAGGGGAAAATGTCATGTACCTGAGCAAATAAAATGATTTGAGATACTCAGATTATTTCTTCCTAGCTCTGTAAACCCTGTGCCCTTCCCCAAAATTTAAGAGAATTTTTGAAAACACAAAATAATTGTGAAAACAGCAATTTTTAAAAAATTATTTAAAAACTCAGTCCAATTTTTCAAATAAACCAAGTGCTGTACTTGATTCTTGATTAAGCACATAAAAGAGAGACACTAACGCTTTCAAGGATAATTGAATAGTTTTTCCCTCTAAATTTCATACCTCAGCCATGAAACAAAAAACTATCAAGAAATACACAAAAGCAGATCCAATTTCTAGAAAGAGCTTGGAGCAGAATGAGAAATTCTAACACCCTTCTTCCCTCCGGATTCTCAGATATGGCGCTGGTAACAGTACACCTCAACTGGCAAGACAACCACGGCAGAAAGGCAAGGTGAGGAGACCCCGCGAAAACTGAACGTGTGTTACATAGTCTGAATAACTTCATACCCTACACAGAGTGAATAAACAAACAAAAGGTCCAAATGCAATTACTGTTCTTAAAAGTCTGAAAACCAAATTTAACAACAGAGTTAGGGAGCTCCAGAATACAAATATCACAGAAAACACCTAAAGAAAAACAAATATAAAATGTAGCGAAATCTGTACATCGTTCTCCCATAGACTAATCATAGCACAGACAAGAAATGGCCCTATGAGCAGTTTGATGTAAGCTAAAAAACCCTTGATATAAGCTAAAAAGTATCTGCATTATGATTTTCAGATATGTGCCTTGTATTAGTGTGCTATGAGACAAATATAAATTGAAAACTGTTCCTTTATAAAGACTGCAAATTGCAAATGTTAGCTGATGGTTGTTTTTAATCAATGGATTTTTTGAGACAGGGTCTCATTGTGTACTTGAGACTGACCTGGAACTCACTATGTAGCCTAGGCTGGTCTCGAACTCACAGTGATCCTCCTGCCTCAGCCTCCTGAGTGCTGGGATTACAGGAGTGTGCCACCACACCCAGCTATCAAAGGATTTTTTAAATTAGTCATGCTACCTAGGTTTTTACTGGACCTGCCTTGAATTGGCAATAAATATAATTTATTATATTGAAATTCAACAGTTGTCTACTTCTTCTAACGAACATTTTCAACCTTCCTTTAAGTTTGTTTATGGTGTTATCCAAGGCTTTGCGAAGAGTACGTGAAGAATAAGTAAATAATTCTCAAACCTGGCAGGTGCCCTAGAGATCAAAAACACCCAAACTCTCCTATGTTCATTCAATTTTATTAACCTATCAGTATATTAATCAAGCAAAGCAAAGAAAGAAAAGGTAAGATGGAAAGAATGAATAAATGATTTTGTATGATCTTGTAATGTGTATAATGGAGGAAAGAAGGCAGCACAGAAAGGCCAAGAATCTGAACGGATAAGACTTACAAGGTTCACTCACCCAGGCTACTAACGACCATGCCTAGAAAATGCTATCGCCCATGAAAGAACCAAAAGGACAAGGTTCAGGGAGCTCCCAGACAGCTGAACACATGAGGTGCCCAGAGGTCTACGCAACCAGAAAAGGCAAGGACACCTCACGCCCCTTCTCCCACACCTCACACTGTGCATCCCTTCATCTGTGTCCTTCACAATAAACCAGTAAAGTGTAATGTTTCCTTGGGTTCTGAGCTGCTCGAACCCAACTTAGATGAACCCAAGAAGTAGGCATGGGAGCTCCTCTCCGTAGCCTGACTGTCAGAAGCACAGACGAGCCTGGGGCTTGAGACTGGTGTCAGAAGGGATGGGTAGGGACAGCCTTGGGACCAAGCCCTCACCCCAACTCCATCTCCAGAAAGACAGTGCCAGAAGTGAATGGGATCCGAGGATAGCCAGCTGGTGTCCACAGCCTAACTGTTTGCTGGCTGGTGGTGAGAAATCCCCACACCACTGAGGTCACAGGTGATCTATGTTGTGAGTGGCTACTGGAAGACAATGAGTTTGATTTGGTCTTTCCTTTATTTTTTGTTTTGTTTTGTTTTCTGCAGTGCCAAGGATCAAACTCAGGACCTTACGCTTTCGAGGCAGGTGGCAGTACCATTGAGCTAAATTATCGGCCCTTGGTCTTTCCTTCTATACCCTCAGGTTCAGTTCTCTCTGGTCTCTTTGTGGTAGAAAGAACGGTAAAGATATACTACTGCAGGCTTTTGAGCTGTAGAATTTCACTTCCACCTCTATAAAATGTTGAGGTACAGATCAGAAGAGAGTTAATTCTGCAAACTAGCAATTCAGGAGATTCCTAGTAAATTGCTATATAGGACTAAATGTAATAAAATGTTTTCTAATGTTTGCATTGAAGCATCTAAATAAAAATATTAGTTTTGATGTTTCTGCCTTTATAAACCATACACTCAGGATCATATCTAACTTACTCAGAAACTGGGGGGATTCTGATGCTTAGGATTTTCTGAAAACTGTGTACTCTTTGAGACAGTTTTATATGAAATTAAAATAGTTACATACCTGTCTTCAATAGTTACTAAGTAAGCCTTCGCATTGTTGCATGTTTGGTTTGCTTCTGTAAATGTGGACAGTGTGTTTCCAATCAAATAGCAGTAGAAGCCATATCGTTTCCAGCCCTGTTGATGTCATCAAGCAATAAAGAAATAAGTAAATCATCATATGTATTTATTAGAAAATATTATTTCATAATCATGACATAAACTGATAAACTGCAGAAATGTCTAAAGGACACAAATCTGAAGGGTCTGAAATGAAAATTTCATAGATGAATAAAGAAAACAGGAGTATATGGCTCCTTGTGTGACAAATTATAAGACCAAACTGAAGGGAACGGAAATCACTCTCTCCAATTCAGATGCATGTGCCAAGGAAGACTCCTTGTGAAGTGTTGAGTCACTGATGGGAACCCTCCAGATACCAAAAATCTGTAGAATACTAAAAGCAGAATGAAATATGCACCAGCTGTTTTTGCATGCACCTTGAGTGAATCGAATATAGATTAGGGTCCAACAGTGTTGGAATACTTCTGTCCATACAGAAAACCATATTTGGCCTTTAACACAACTATGGCAGGGAATTGAAACTGAGGTCCTTGTATGAAGAAGACACCATTAAGGGCAGACCTTCCTCGAAAGGAGAACTAAAAAGACCTAGCCAGAGAAGCCAAAAATGATAGAGTTCTGTCACCACTCTGAGGTTCTAAGTACCAGAAAAAACAAATTATCAAGCCTGTGACACGGTTGGGTGACAGTTCTGACTTTATACTGGTTCACATTATGTGAAAATCCACAGCCCCCAAATGGAATCTTTTGGGTACTCAAAGAAATAAAATGCAAAATCAGACAAAAGAAAAATTTCGACCAACCAGGTCACAGTGATAACAATGGGAATGAATGTGGGCACTAACTCACAATAAAAAAAAAAACATGTAGAAATGACTCAATATAAAGGAGACTCAACAACTTAATATAATAGAGCAATCTAAAAACAGTCTAAAAATGAGCATGCTTGAGATGATTTAATGACAAAAGAAATAGAACCAATAATAAAAGATCAAAATACTATGCACAAAAAAGAAGATCTGAATCAATAAAGAGAATTTCTAGGGAAAATATATAGTAACAATGTTTAAAAAACAATGGTCAGATTACATATAGTAGGGCTTCACAGAGAATTAATAAATAGGACGACTATAGCACAAAGAGAGCTGGAAAATAAAAGGGAGTTAAAGAAAGAGTTATAAAATTAACAAGTGAGCATTTTCAAGGACTGAAAGATATGAATTTTCAAAGTGAAGAATTGCACTGCATATGAAAAAGAAAAAACAAAATAAGTCCTAATCTAAATATACTGTGAGAAGCACACAGAATGTAAAGACAATGAGAAGATCTTAAAATTAATCAAGGAGAAAAGACAGAATATGCACTTAAAAGAAGGAGAAGAATGGATATAATAATAAACACTCTAGTGGCAAAAATAAGGGCCAGGCGAAAACGAAGTAAGTACAATTTGTTGTCAGAAAACAGCTGTCAATTTAGAATTCCGAACTGACACGGTTAAACAATTAATCAGGATCAGGAGGAATTTCAGACATCTTCAGACAGCTTTCGGCTCTTGGATATTCAGTAAGAGAACTGAAAAACTGACTCTGAAAAGAAGGAATTTTAAAGACAGGAAGAATGACTAAAAGGTCTATATTGACCAAGAAATTGATAAGCATTTTGTAAATGCAGCTCTAATAAATAACAATGATAGCTATTTAGGGGTAAGGGGAGAGTTAAAGAATGGAACAAGAATAATATAGGTAGTTAATAGCATCATGTGAATGTTAATCATTTGGTTATTGTGATAAACTCTACTTAGATAAGCTGCTATCTATGAAAAAAACTGAAATAGATTAGGTGAAACTACTATTTTTGCAACTTCTTTTGAGTTTAATATTATTTCAAAATTTAAAGTTTAAACCATATTAAGTGAAAAATTGTAATTTTTGCTTTGTTCAGGCATCAGATATAGATATGAATTTTATCTAGTCAGGAAAATGTAAGATTAATTATTCAAAGTCACAAGTATAAAGTATAATTTCCAAATCTGTATAGGAGGGAAGTGGAATAAAAATCACTCAACCACTAGAATGCATGGAAAGAGAAAATAGAGGGCCGGAGATTTAGCTCAGTGGTTCGGCCATCTGCCTCACAGGTACAAAGTTCCAAGTTCAATCCCCGGTACCAAAAAAAAAAAAAAAGAGAGAGAGAGAGAGAGAGAGAAAATAGAAAGCAAAGAATTATAAAACAGAATACAAACTAGATGGTGGAAATGAATCTAAATATATCAGAAAGAACCCAAATTCATCTGTTCACTAGATAAAAGCCAGAGTTCCTCAAATCAGAGTAAAAATGAAGATACACATTTCTATGATATTTGTAAAAGTTAATGATATGTCAACATTAATATTAAATAAAATCAACTTTAATGGCAAAACGGCATTCTTAGGAATTAAGTGATTACACGAGAATTAAAGGGTCCAATCAGCAGGAAGATAAACTACACAGCCTCCAAAGCATATTCATTACAAATTTCCAGAATTACAACCCAAATATTTTGTCAAATAAAATGTAGACTATCTAGATAATGCAACTGAAAAATTCTATTTAATCAATACAGAAAGATCTCTGGTACCCAATGATCAATGAAAATCCTACTGAATCACACATGGAATATTCACAGAAACTGATCTAGGGCATGAAGAAAATTTCAACAAATAACATCAAAGAAATCTTTATATGATCACAATTACCAAAAATCAGTAATATCTCTCAAACATTTGGAAAATACATTAAATTCTACTACCAAACCCCTACCACCACCCCCTTTCTTTCTCTCTCCGAAAAAAATGAATCAAAGAAATTCCAGTGGAAATAAAAATATTTTGGCTTGCAGCATAATAAAAATACCAAGTAAAACTTGGTGACTAATCCATGATTTTAATTCCATCTTTTCTTTCTGTAAGCGTTTTACAGCACATTTATTTTCATGTCACATCTATCAATCCTTCCTTTGATAACAAGACCTTATATCTGCATCTGTCGGGGAGATTGAAATGTTAGCAACTCGGACTACTTCATGTTAATTTCTCGGTCCAGGGCAAGGATGGCGAACCTTTCAGAGCTTTCGACGATATCAACAGTCGGCTGTGGCGTGCGTGCCATAGGTTCGCCACCTCTGGTTTAGGATATCCTCGTCTAACAGCACTGAATAAAATTGAGTCCCAGCTTTATGGTAACAGACTTGTGGTTTTGAACTCTGGGAAAGATCACTACACCACACATGCTTGAACAAAATATATGCCTTGTCGTCTTCCTTTGCTGGAAAATACAATCCCCCTCCCCCGTATTCCTAGTCCTTTTAGAAAGCAACTATTTTTAAATTGGCCAGATTATATAATCTCTCTGAGCCCCAAGTTCCTCTTCTTTCTACTTAGGACTAGAACAATTCTTCTGTAAGATTATGAGAACATAATAATAAGTGGATTTGATAATGATTGCTCTTGTTTTATTACTATTCTAAGGACTAAACTGGATTATCAGAGATTGGTAAATATATGACAGTGGAAAAATACACAATTTAATGTATAGAGGGAATATGTATATTATTCTAGTGAACAGCAATAATATACCATCTCTTGTACATGCATATTATTGGACAAAAATATGTAAATATGTTGGTAGTGAAACAGTGCAGCAACCTGGGTACAGGGGGCAGGGGTGCCAGTCTCACCTGTATTAACTCTAAGAATGCTATGCAGCTTCAGAACCAACAATTAGATAAAGAATTTGGGCCACTGTTAAGACCCTTCACATTGCCCACATTTTACGATTTTCTGTTCTCGGTTCCAATTTTTTTTTTTTTTTTGTGGTTCATTTGTATGGTTCCAATTTCCTTTTCACAAATTCATAGTCCCGTGGTGTTTGCTATACAGCGATACGACCACAATCTAACACTCTTGGCAAGACAATGAGTTCGTACTTCACTTTTATTCAGGAGAAGTGAGAAAGGACAAAAGAGGAAGATGAGCAACTTGACAATCAAACAGGAAAATAATGATCAGAAACCTGCAAAACTATTTTTGTAGTTTCTTTGTGCTTTTCAAAATTATTGTACGGACACTTTGCTTTAACCTCCAGGAGCAGTAAGACACACCAGGAGGTGTTACTCACTGTCACTGGGGAGGCTGAGGTCCAATAGGCTTGTAAGACTGACTCTTCAGAGTAACCAAGTCACTCTGCACACCAGGGGAAGCCCAGAATTCCTGCTTCCTGCTGTACGGATCTACTGAGAAGATCCTCCTCTAGAAGAATGCTTGTTAAAAATACTATAAATGAGACTATCCAAAGACAGTTGGCTATCAGCACTCGGGCTACGTACTAGTAATGTTCTTCATAGGCCACAGGGTCACAGGATACCCACCCCTGGGTGCTACCCTGTCCCGCGATCTGCCTGCCTTCCTCTGGTCACCCTCTCCAAGCTCCACTCAGCGTGTCCCTTTGTCCCCTGTTCTCTCTTCCAGCTCCCATGACACTCCCCGTGGAGCTACTGACCATGTGTCGAGAACTGTAGAGAATTCCCAGAGAATGCTTACTTAAGGACAGTGGCACTAAACACAGTAAACCGTGAAGCATTAGGACAGCAGAAACATTTAGCACTGATGATAGCAGAGCACTTTCTCAGCCCACTGTATCAACTAAGAACCGCTGCTCTCAAATCTCTGTGCGCATTCTGTACTCACTCTCCTGCAGCCTGCTTCGTCTTTCACGGTTCCCGGAGCTTGGGCTTGGGATTTCATCTTGCAGATGTAGCCTAGTAGCTGCTCACAAGCCCTATCTGCCCAGAAGCCATCCTGCAGAGAGCAAAGAGAAAAAAATGAGTATTTCTTGTTTGAATTTGATGCCATTTTCTGGTAATTATGACTCAGAGAAGGAAGGTTATAATCTAGTAGTCAATTCTCCAATCAGAGTAACACTTGCAAATTACAAATTTGATGGTCCACTCTGCAAATAATGCTTGTTTCTGTTTTGTTTTGCTTTTCTTTCTTTTCTTAATTTAAAATATGCATACAACTTACCCATTCCAACGTTTTAGTATACAGTTCGACTTGCATTATGTAAATTCAAATTGTTGTGCAACTATTACCATTTTCCATCTTCAGAATGTTTTCCTCACCCTATACTGAAGCTCTTCATCTATTAAACAACAACTTCCTGTTTCACTGCGCCAACCCCTGGGCAAGCACATTCTACTCTGCATTTGAATCTGACTTCTATAAGTACCTCATAAATTGGTATCCTTTATGTAAGGTTTGTTTCTTGACCTTCAACATTAATAATCCCTCCCACACTGTTAACTATCTCTTTTCAGTTCCTTACCAGAATGACACTCTCTGGTTACTTCTACCCACCCTTAATGTCCACTCTTTTCTTTAGCTTTCAAATCATGATTAAAGCAATGATGAGACAGCTAATATTTACCATACATTAAGTTTGGCTCGGGAGCTGTGTACAATATTGGCACTGGGTCATTTAATCCTTACACCCACGTATGAGCGGGGGACATTTATTAGCCCCACTTTGTGAGTGAAAGAAGTCAGGAAGCAAAGACCTAGCTTCTTAACCACCCCATGCACCATCAACAGTGGATAAAATGACAACACATACCAATCACTATGGTCATATTAGGAACTTGGATGCAGTGCTACCAAGTAAACTGAAAAACCAAATGCAGCTCTACAAGCACAGGCTCCAAGGGGCGGAACAGATCTAACTAGGTTGATATCTCCTCCGAGCAACCAAGTGAAGGGAGAACCAAGTAGGAGCAACAGGAGCAATAACCATAGGTTAATTTTATCCTTAAATCAAAAGTTCCCATCTCTTGTCTTTGAATGGCCTCCTTGAAATTTTGATGTCGCTAGACAACCGGGAGAGTCTAATGGAACTGAATCTAAATCCAGTTTGATTTATGTGAACTGACCTCAAGTGGAACCAGTCTCAACAGACACCCTCCTGGCACAGCTGGAGACCCCCCACCCACCCCCGTGCCTTGCAGCAGGCATCCTAGGCTTCTTACCTTGCCTTTCATCACCACACAATCTTCCTGCCGGTTGTTCTCATGGCTGGGCTCTCCGCGCAACCACTTGGTGAATGTTACTGGGGTCCCATCGCTCCACTCAAAGAACATCTGAACCTTCATATCATTTAAGCCAATCCACAGCTCATCGCTGGGCTCTGAACAGGAAGAAGAACCCAGAAGCAGTATAAACAAAGGTTGCTTTCCAAGGTGCGCAGGGCTTCCAGAAAGGAAGGCTCTCTTCTTTGTCAACACAGTGCCCCTCGCTTGGCACCGTACCTGTCACAGAGCTAATTTTCTCCCTCCAGGGTGTTCCACTGACCTACATGAAGGAGGTTCGTGTCACTACACTGTAAGTTTAGATTGTGCAATGTTCTCTTTACACTGTAAACATGACTTTGTTTTTTTCAGTTGCACTATTACAGATTGTGTCTCCTGAGATTTAGGAAGATGAAATTGAGGTAAGTCTATTATTACCACCTGTCTTGTGAAGCTGGCTTATTGTCTAAACAAAAAAAAATTTATCAAGACAATCACATTCATACTGTTGGAAATACAATGTCCTGTATATAGAAACCCATTTCATTAGTATTAAATCTTATGAGTGCATTAAAACAACAAATTAAAAATCATTTCTGTTTTACCTGCTGCTGTTACCAAGCACATTCTAGGTTCTTCCTGTAAAGTTTGATCACTCTACTAGGGCTGAAAATGATCTAAACAGCGAAAGAACAATAAAGTAGGAAGATGGATTGGCTTCTGACATTTGGCATTTCTTTATTATTCTACAGATATAAATGATCTGTTACTCTACTAGGGCTGAAAATGATCTAAACAGCGAAAGAACAATAAAGTAGGAAGATGGATTGGCTTCTGACATTTGGCATTTCTTTATTATTCTACAGATATAAATGCTGTGTGGGTGAAGGGAGGGCAGGGACAAGGGGAAAAAAATGAGACCCAAGACCTGTCATGTAAAGGTACAAGATCCCAGTAATGAATGTAACTGTATTGTATACCTAGAATGTACGAGTAAACTCAATAAAAAGGAAAAAAAAGATATAAATGATCTGTAACTTTCACAAAAAATTATAAAATGCCACCAAATTGCAAATAGCAAGGTTAAAATCAAAACAAAACATACAGATTTAAAACGTGATCATCTTGTTTTGAAATCCTATGAAGAACATTATCATTTATAAGCAGTTATCATTCTGAAAAATTCTAAATATCACAACAAAAATGAGACAAACTGCAGTGATTGAAATTCTAAGATTTCAGGGCTGGAGAAAAATAACATTCCAAACTTAAAAATGAAAGAAAATATAATTCAGTATCTATTTAATTTGGATGACTGAGAGTTCTACCACGAAAGTTTGATGTGTGATCTTTCAATGGTAAAGCAAGATTCCCTCCAAGGACCATAAAACTAATACATTAGAAAATGCAGAAAAACCCTACTTATGTAGAATGTCTCTAAGTCATTTAGTTTCTTCCTCCTCAAAGTTGTCACTCAATTCTGCTTTTGGAGAAGTCCTGGGCTGGCCTCACGCCAGCTCCACCAGATGTTTCCAGTGCCCTGGGCCATGAATGACACTGCCAGGGTGATCTGCTTTCCTTTCACATGCGTTGGCAAATCAGGATCTTCTGGGGGACAAATATAGGCTTCAGAGAGACTGCACGTCCCCTCGAGGATTGCAGTAGAAGACCAATGTGCAATTAAATCTCCAAGTCCCACGATCCCAATGAAATATTAAGAATCTACTCTACATATTTTTCCCCTCATCTACTCTCCCCTTATAGAGTTGATAATTCCTAAGCACAACCTTCATCCTACAAAAATGCCTACTAAGTGAGTAGACAGCTCTCAGACTGATTTTTATAAACATGTTCAGGAAGTTGTGTTAATCAAGACACAGCTCTATGGGCTGGGGATTTAGCTCAGTGGTTCCACCGCCTGCCTCGCAAGCGCAAGGACCCAAGTTTGATCCCTGGTACCAAAAAAAAAAAAAAAAAAAAAGACACAGCTTTGTGTGCCAGCTATTTATCTACAAGTACTTGAAATATATTTCTGTGGTTCACATAAACCAGCTAAAACAGGCTTTTGATCAAGAAGCAATAACCTTAGGTTAATGACTTTTCTTTACCTTTATCCAGATTTTGTTTTAATCATGTTAATAGTGTAATATAAGAAATATTCAACTGTAAATAAATTAGTTTTTAATAATTCCTTTTTAAAAATGGAAGGTTTCCTAGTTCATTTACAAATGTTCAAGCCAGTGGTCACTTTAGCAGCACATATACAAATGTTCAAGCCAAATTTCAGAGCACTCTTCCCTGTCCGGCTTCCTTAAGTAATTGTAGCAATCAAATAACTGGTTCTCCCAGCAGCGTATCTGTTACAGAAAGGGATCAACCTTTGTACTCTAGTCTTTTACACCTAAACTAACCCGCTTCCCCACTGACTGATGTGCAGGCTGTACCAGCCACGGCGAGGCCCACGATCACCGTACATGGCTGTTATTCAGAAATATCCACTGTCATTACAAGATGGTTTAGGCTGAATCTCCCGGGCTCAGTGCACCCAGGAGAATTAGGAAACTGTTCGTAGGCTGCAGCAGGCTGTTTCCTCCATCCCGCCCTCACCAGGGTGCACAGCAGAGGGTGATGTCCCACGGACACAGGTACAAGGAGGAGCAGTGTTTTGGGAGCTGTCAAAACTAAATGTTTTTCCTGCTACTCCTGTTGTTGTTGTTGTTGTTGTTGTTTTTCTCATCAGTTTATTGATCGCTTCCCACTACCCCCACCAACCTCCGGCGCCCTGTGTCAGGAAGCTGCTTCTTCCATCCCCGCCATCCATTTCCTCTTGTTTTGCTGGTGGAAATGAAGGGCAGCTGCAGCAATTCAGCAGCCACGTCAGTGGAAGAGGGAAACCATAATCATTTCATCAGCAAGTAGTGCCGAGACCCGGGATGGCCACGGTGCCTCTCAGTCTGCTCTGCTGTGGGACACACGTTCCCTATTCATGTCACCCATCTGTTCTTTTATTTCTGGATAGGACATTTTCCAAGTATTTCTCTTCTTTTTAAATAAATGTTCGCAGTAGGTAATGATTACATTTATCATGGGGCATTAGTTCCTGTACATAACACATAATTTTCTTTTTTTTCTTTTTCATCCCCTACCTCTCCCTGTCTCTTCCAGCTCTTGGTCCCTCTCTCATTCACCTTAGCTCCATTTCCTTTTGCTTCTTCCATTCCATGCAGTATTTAAGCCTCTGATTTATTTCACTTAATATTATGGCTCAAGGTGCATCCATTTTCTCACAAATGCTTAAGTTTATTCTTTATGACACAGTAATATGCCATTGTTTATAAATATCATATTTTCTTTATTCATTCATCTGTTGATGGGCATATAAGCCATTTCCAAGATTCAGCTATTATACATTGTGCCGCTACATACGCGGGTATACATGTATTACTATAGTATAATGACTTTAACTGTTATGTACACAGGGATCAAAAACACACATTGAAAGAAAGTCTCTTTAACAAATGCTACTGGGAAAATTGCATATCCACATGAAGGGGATTGAGCCAAGTGTTTTGAAAATGACTCACCTACAGTATAACTTTTCTATTATGTTATTTTAAATGGTTTAGGCCAACACCTAACCACTACAAAAAGAATGTCCCTTTTCTTTCACTATTCAATACCCTTGGAGCAGGAGCTGGATTAGTAGACAAAAGAATGTCCAAATTGTGGGATGCTTCATTTAGAGATGCTTCTTGGGAGACTTTATGTGGACCTTCATAAAGAAAATATGCACATACACATCCAAGTAATTCCAAAAAAATCAAACATTCGGTAGAGTAGTTTAGAGCAGATGTTTCTGCATCTGGATTATATGTAGAAAAATATTCTAAAGCTACCCATGAACTGATTACATATTAATAGAAAAATCGTTTGAATTCTTTTAGTGATAAGGATTTTTAAGTTATTACACAATCTTCACACTGTCAGCATAACTTGCTTGTTGCTAAATCCATACGGCTAATTTAATTTTTAATTACAATTTGTGAAACTTAATATTTGTGATCACATTGTCCAGAGAAAGATGGGGAGGAGAAGGGACTAGATTCAAGTGGATTTCTGGTTTCGAGTTTCTCACCATATCCTAGCTGGGAGAAGATGAAGTCGAATTCCTCAACGGTGTGAATGCTGGCGAGGTCCCCCCCCTCCTTCCGGCACGCAGTCAGGGCGTCTCTCTGGATTCTCTTCGCTTCTCTGTGAATCTTGTAGCACTGGCCTGCATACGGCCACCACTGATTAGGACAGCTGCTAGGCACGTCCGTTTCTAGGGAAGGAAGGTTGGAAAACATTGCAAAGAGAAGACTTGCTTAAAACTTTAACAATATTTTCCATCATTACAGAGAGAGCAGTTCTGAAAGATAAGTAAATAAAAGTAATATTCATCTTTCCTTTTCGGCATGTATATTCACCAAAGATAAATGAGACGTTTGACTCTTGTTTGTCTCTATGCTCAAAAAGTGAAAGCACCCATGTTTTACTTTAAAATAAAACCAAGCAGGAAGTGTCTTTTTAAAAAACTTTATAGGATAAAGGTACAAGATCCCAGTAATGAATGTAACTGTACTGTCTACCTAGAATGTACCAATAAATTCAATTTAAATAAAAAATAAAAATAAAAAGCTTTATAGGCAACCAGATGACACCAAGATTATGATAACTATCTAATTTTATCAACCTTATATCATCAGTAAACCTGTCCTGAGTATCTACTACATTGAAATGCTAGAAGCCTCAAACTTTTGGTATAAGCACATTCTCTAAAATATTTAAATGCATCTTTATCCCATGGATTCTTCAGAGGCAGGACAGTACCCACAAGGCAGGCACAAGAAAGATCAGCGTTGATGTAGGGAATAGAATGGGCGGGGATATGTAGACTTCTAGGAAGCCTTTGCCACAGCAGTAGCATGAACCAACGACTTATGCCTCTGAACTGACTGGCTGCCACTTTACTTGCTCCCAAAAGATGACAGGTGTTATTGTGACCGAGTGTGCAATTTAGATTCAGGAACCTTTCGGGCAAAACTGGCATTGGCTGCGAGGTATATGACTTCAAACAGATCCCAGCACACAAATCAAAGTATCCATGTACATAAAAAGCTCTAACTCATAGTAATGCTAGTCATGCTAACTTGAAATTATCCATCCCCACTCTGTTCTTCTGAACTAGGAAAGAAGAGAAATAAATGTAGTTGTAAGTGACAAAAATAACTGCCCATAGTTCTTTAAGGAAGTCATTAGTCAAAATCCTCATCATCGCTGTGAACAGTTATGGTCAGATTTCATAACCTCAATTATATGTTGCAAAAGTTTGATCATAATGAGCTGAGGCAAATGAGAGAAAAGATGTTTGAAGAGATCTTTTGCTTCATCTATCTATGCCCCTGAGCCCATCACAGGGTCTGGCACATGGTAGGTACAATGAGTGTCAGCAGGGAAAAAACTGAAGTTGTACTCAGCAGTTAATTTTCACTGTTTTACAGATAGTATTTTAAACAGCAATCCAGCAACCAGTCCTGCTTAGATATGGACTGCTTAAGGATGCTGAGATGGGTTGCCAAAAGGAGGTCAACTTATATGTTTAGCTTAATTCTTAATGTTTCCAAATGTGCTGCTTTAACAGATGTTCCATTAGGAGACCTTGCTTTGTTATTCTTTTAATGACTCAGTCCTATTTTCTCCTAAAAGTAAAGAATGAGACATTTTCGCTTAAGCGTAGGATTCTGTGGACCGTACTCATTTCAGAAAGTGCTATAAAGCTATAGCAGTGCTATAATGCTATGTGATCACAATAGAAAAAATTGATATTTTAAAAATTCTATTCCTTCTATGCAGATTTAAATTGTGTAAATTTTCAGGGGTGCCACAGGGGAAAAAAATGCTAGCGGAGCTCTAGAGCCCTCTGGTGGGTTAACTTTGCTATCAAAGATACTGAAACTAATGTCAGCCAATGCTGAGGGCCTCAAACACACAGCAGATGACCCTGAAAAATACTTGAAAACATGGAAGCAACCAGTTGAAGTGAAATTAAGGGGAGTCCCCTGGAGAAGCCACAAAATATCATTTCTTCCCCAAGAATAGTATAATCCAAAATGTGAGCCACAAAGGTAATCTAGACGCATAATTTTAGATTTGCTAGTAGCCATAACAAATAAGAGTAAAATGAGACCGCTAAACTTCACTTTAATACATTTTATTAAACAATATGCCAAAAATATCATTGTAATATATAATTGATCAAAACTGGGGCATTTTGAATTTTTCAGGCTGTGTCTTCAGAGCCCAAAATGCATTACGCACTTGTAGTACCTCGCAATTCAACCTGAACACAGTTCCCCGTGTGGTCAGCGGACGCTGCAGCAGACAGCACAGATCTGGAGACCTAGCAATGATGGACCACAGGGTGATACTGCAAAGACCAAAAGAGTGTGAGGCTGACTCAGGACGTCCAAACGCACCACGAAGAGGGCAGCAAAATGTGATCTCCAAGCTACTTTCCCTAGATGTGGTTATGACTGCTTATATGAGGTATGAAAGAGCAATACAGTGAACGTTTAACATTGTAAAACTTCATTATAATAAGAGACACGATGTCATCAGCCCTACTGGAAATACTCTTTCTTGCTTTGATCCCCCTCATCCCATTGTTCTTGCCTTTTTCTAAAGCACTTCTGGAAGTCCTCTTTGATGAATGTCTGTCCTTAGTTGCCCTGTAGTAGCTGCCTCAATGTCCTGAACTCACTCAGAAGGTTTACCTTTCGTGGTCATTTTGACACTGCGAAAGAACTGGAAGACACACACTGCCAGATCTAATGAATAAGATGGACAAGGACACATCATAATGTTTTTATGAACTTGTCCTTCCATTGGGTGGCACTCAACAGGGACATTAATAACAGTGTCTTTTACTGTAATAACTTTTTAAACATTCACCTTATGTTCTAATCATACCTCATAGATAGGAGAGTTTAAATACAGTGGTACCTCAGTCTGCAAACACAAGCAGTTGGCAAAATTTTCTTTCCATTCTCGAACTCCATATCCAGTGACATTGAAGCTTATCAAGAAATTTGATTTAGCTTGCAACCAGAGTCATGGAAAGAATTAAGTTCATGAACCAAGGTATCACTGTAATTCAGAAAGTAAAGAGATAGAATAATCCATTCACAAAGTACAGTGATATGTAAAAACAAATGTTATGGTAAGGTTAGAAAGTTACGCAAGAAAGGGATAGCCGGGTAATAGGAATTTACCGACTGTTTGAAAATATGAATAAGACTGCACAGCAGACTTATTGATACTTTAGTAGATGAAGAATCTAAAACCAGTGGACTAAACAATAAGGTCAAGTTACAGAATTTTTCCTCCTGGAAGATTAAAAACGTCAGGGGAAAAGCTGGCAGCAAAATACAGCCTCTCCAGGACCTGGAATTGAGACACCCAGTAAACAATAACTTGTGGAGAAAAAAAGTAGATTTCCAGGAATTAAGAAAGAGCTAACAGGCAAATTAGAAACTACAGAGAAACTTTCAAAACTGAACAACACAGAGGAAAAGAAAGAAGTGGTCTGGAAAAACTAACCCCAGCAATTACAAGGTAAGCCCTGAAGCAGTCAACAGCTCCAGGGAGAGACAATGGACTAGGCTGGCAGTACCAGCTCCAAGAAAAGCCAAAAAAAAAAAATGAAAAATGAATCTAACAGCTTCTATATGACTTGAGGAAGACTAATCTCATATTAAATATTAAGTGGAATTAGGGAAAAATTAAAAAAACAGCATAAATGACATTTAAAACACTGTATAGAAATCATAGCAGAATATGTGCCAAGTATGGTGAAAGAATTTAACATACAGCCAGGGATTTGCTCAGTGGTGCTGCCACCTGCATTGCAAGCGGTACCAAAAAAAAAAAAAAAAAAAATTAACATACACACAAGTGAGGCTATAGGATCCCAAATACAGTGGTACTTTGGTTGGTGATCACGTATGTTTGCAAACAAATTGGTTGGCAAACAAAAGCATTTGGCAAAATTTTGTTTTTGTTTGTGAACTCTGCACTGGATGTTAAACACAATCATGGCCATCTTTTCCAGAATTGTGGAACAAATTAAGTTCTTGAACCAAGGTACCACTATAGCCACAATCAGAAAAGAATGTCTCTAGAATACATCATGGTCAAATTTCAGAAGTCCAACACAAGGACAGAATCATACAGAGTGTTACAGAAAAGAAGCAAATAATTTATAGAGCAGTAAGCCCATTAAAATTATAGTGAACTTCTCAAAACAAATATTAAAGACCCTGAGAGCTTGGAGTGAAGTATTTCAAGCTCTAAAAGAAAATAACTTGCAACACAGAATGATATCTCCTACAAAACTATCTTCCAAAATGGATGGAGAAATAAGGACTTTGCATGATGAACAGCACTTTAAGAAACTTATTTCTGCCAAACCAGCGCTCCAAATAATTCTCAAGGAGATCCTAAAAAGAATCAATGAAGCCAACAATGCCAGAAAGTCTAATTTAATGAATGCATCAGGGAGGGTGAGAAGAAGGAGAAAAAAAGGACTCAGCAATAAAGCAATAACAGGAATAAGTCAATATCTTTTAATAACAACTCATTGTGAATGGTCTCAATTCTCCAGTCAAAAGAAGCAAATTAGTTGGGCTGGGGCTTTAGCTCAGTGGCACTGCTCCTGCCTCTCCTGGTATTAAAAAAAAAAAAAAAAAAAAAAAAAAAAAAAAAAAAAAAAGAAAAGAAAAGAAAAGAAAAAGAAAAAGAAAGAAAAAAGAAACATATAGAAAACAATACCAAAAATTAAATTGCTAAAAGGTAATGAGAAAAGTGAAAGCATTAAATGAAGTCAGAGAGACATTGTAAACAGAGGAACAAAGAAAAACACAAAAGCAGGTGTCTCAGAAACAGTGAATTCAAGAAGACAGAGTGATATCTTTAAAAAATGGAAAGAAAATAACTGCTAACCTAGTTTTCTATATGTAGTGAAGAATAGATTTCAGAAATAAAGGTAAAGTAAGGTTTTTTTTGAAACATACAGATGACAATTCATCATTACAAGACAGCTACTACATGAAACATTGAAATAAATCTTTAAGCAGAACATACATTGGTATCAGATGGAAATCTGAATTTACGTAAAGATTATGTGAAGAAATGTAATTTTTTTATTTTAAATTTTTCTTTAAAAAGTAAAATAATAATGTGTGGCAGGATCTATAGTATAGGTAGAAGTGAAATGCATCACAAAAACAGCAGTAAGATGCTAGGGGTGCAGCTTAGTGGTAGAGCACGTACCAACACCTCAAAATAATAATAAGACAAAGCAATAAGGTACAGCAGGAGAGACAAAACTATACTTTGTAAGTTTCTTATACTATATGCAAAGTGGTGCAACATCTGCTTATATATGCTGTGACAAATTAAAAATTTGTGCTGCAAACCCTACATCTGCCATTCTAGGGGTGCTCCTTAGAATGGGAAGGGAAGGGGTGCTACTGGCATCTAGTGGGTAGAGACTTGGGTTGCTTTTAAATATCCTACACTTCACAGGACAGCTCTCCATCACAAAGAATTGTCTAGTGCAAAATATGGCCAAAGAATTATCTAGTCCAGGTTAAGAAATCCTGAGGCAGGGCTGGAGGTAGAGCTCTGGGGTATAGCACTTGCGAAGCTTTAGGTTCACTTTCTAGCACTGAAACAAAACAAAACAAAACAAAACCTGCTCTAGAGTTGCCACTAGAACCAGAAGGCAAAGCGACAGGACTAAGAAAACAACAGAAGAGATAAAACAGATGCAAAAAAAAAAAAAAATTCAACTAACACAAAAAAAGGTGGGCAAAGTAATTGGAAAGGGAGAAAAGGGCAGAGGGGGCAAACAGAAGTCAGATGAGTTGGTAGATTTAAACTCAAACGTATCAATACTCTCACTGAATACGAATGGTCTTAATATCTTCAAAATTAAAGGCAGAGATTTTTAGGTTGTATGAAAAGTGCAAGACTCAACTATATGCTGTTCACACACACACACACACACA
>NW_022900949.1:24924239-24939686 GCF_012274545.1 Fukomys damarensis
TTAAAAAAAAAAAAAAAAAAAAAAAAGACACAGATTTGCAGGTCAGATTTTTTAAAATCAACAGTATGTTCTGTCCAAGAAACATATTTAGTCTAAAAATAAATTCATAGGCTATAAATAAGAGGATGGAAAACAATATTCCATGAAATAGGAGCCCATAATCAAGCAGGAATAGCTATCCTATTTTCAGACAAAGTGAACTAAAATCCAAAATTGATAAGAAGCAGCAAAAAAGGTCATTACATATTGGTTAAGGGAACAATTCAACATGAAGAGATGAAAATTATAATTATGTATGTGTTGAAAACAGTCACACTCAACCTCATAAAGCAAACATTATAAAAGATCAAATAAACATTGACACAATCACAATGGGTGACCACAGTACCCCACTATCACAAATAGAGAGATCAACTAGATAAAAACAATTAACAAAGGAATGTCACTTTTGAACAAATGAACTTAACAGATATCTGCAGCGTTCTACCCCAAAAACAATACATATTCTTCTCAGCAGCACACAGACTTTTCTCCAAAACAGACTACACAGAAGCCCATACAGCATGCTTAAATAAATACAAAAGAACTGAAGCTTCCCCACGTGTGTTGTAAGATCACAGTACAACAGAACTAGAAAATCGATGCCAAAAGAAAACATAGAAATTATGCAAACACATGAAGATTAAACAATACACTCTTGAATAATAAACAGGTCACAGAAGAAATTAAACAGTTCCTAGAATAAAACAATAATGCCAATTCAATATGGAAGAACCTGTGGACATAAAGAAAATAGTCATCCTAAGAGGAAGGTTTATAACTGTGAATGCCTACACCAGAAAGACAAAGTGAGCCCACATAAAAACCCTAATGATGTACTTCAAGGTCCTAGAAAAACAAAATCAATCAAAATTCCAAGAAAGGAAATTTTAAAAATTAGAGCAAAAATTAATGAAGTTGAGACTTAAAACAATTTTTAAAAATCAATGAATCAAAGAGATGGTTCTTCAAAAGAAAATACAAAATAGATAAACCATTAGCCAGTCTTACCAAGAAAAGATGTGTATCAAAACACTTAAAAAGAGGAAAGGCAAAATCAAGATTATTATTAACTACCTCAAAAAACTGCACTCCAATAAATTGAAGAATCCAGAATGGATAGCTTCTTAGATGAATATACCAAAATTGAAGCAAGAAGATATAAAAATCCTTGAGTAATCCAATATCAGGCAAAGAAATTGAAACAGTAAAAAAAAAAAAAAACAAAAAAATTGACAAGAAAAGCCCAGGACTGAATGGATTCACCACTGAATTTTACAAGAACTTTAAGGAAGATCTAACACTTTTTAATGACTTTGAAAAAAAGGAGTACTGTCAAAGTCATTCCTCAAAGCTAGCATTACCTTGATTCCCAAATTAGACAATGACTCAAATAAAATAGTAAACTATAGGTCAAACTCTTTAGTGAACAAAGATGCAAAAATCCTCAAGAAGATACTGGAAAGAAGAATAAAACAAATCATAATTGTCTTATGTATGATGTATCTTGATTCTTGTTTTTTTCCCACTCCCCTTAGTGAAAAAATGCAATGAATTATCAAAAAGATCATGACCAAGTAGGTTTCATCCTAAGGATGAAGGGATGGTCCAACATACACAAAACAGTAAGCATAGTGCATCACATAAACAGAAGCGAGGACAAAAGTCAAACGATGATCTCAATGCATACAAAAAAGCCTTTGACAAAATCCTACATCTGTTCATGATAAAAACACAGAAGAAAATAGGCACAGGAGAACATTATCTTCATCTGATAAAATTCATGACAATCCTATTGCCAACGTCATACTAAAGGCAGAAAAACTGGAACCTTTTTCTGTAAAATCAGGGCCAAGACAGGGATATCCATATCACCACTACTATTCAACAGAGTACTCAAAAGTTTATCTAGACCCATCAGACAAGAGAAAATTATATAATTATATATATAGATATATAGATAGATAGATGAAAGGAAGAAGGCAAAGATATCCTTCTTCAGCGACCATGATAGTTTATATAAAGGACCCCAAAAATTCCACCAAAATACACAGACAATAAATAAATTCAGCAAGTTAGCAGCATACAAAATCAACACGCAAAAAACAATAACATTCCCTTATACCAATAATGACTCTAAGAAGGAAATTAGGAAAACAATACCAGCCACAATAGTTTCGAGAAAGAACGAATACTTAGGAATTAACAAAACAAAGAAAGTAAAATAACTCTATAACAAAAATCGCATCACTCTGAAAATGGAGGTCAAAGAGGACATCAGAAAATAGAAAGACAACCCCTATTTCTGGACGGGCAGAACTGATACTGTCAGAAGAGCTAGACTACAAAATTGATACATATGCAAGAAGAACAAAGCAGGAAACATTACCATCTTGGATTTCAAGTCATATTACAAAGCCACAGTAATGAAAAACACCATAGTACTAGGAGAAAAACCAGCCACATGGATCACGAACATAGAAGAGCGGATGCAGAAATAACCCCAGGTACATTCAGCCATCCGATCTTTGACAAAGGGGTCAAAAAAAGTACACTGGAGGAAAAGTACCTTTTTCAACAAATGGTACTGGGGAAATTGGCTATGCACATGCAGAAGAAGGGATCTAGATTAACATCTCTCACCATGTTCTAAAATAAAATAAAAATAGAGCAAAGATCTGAATATTAAAATATTTAATCTGCTGGAATACAAAGATTTCCTGAATAGGACCAAAGTCGCAAGTAAGAACACAGAAGCTATTTATATACTCTGTAGAGTGTTGAACAAAATAGTATGTGAAAAATTGAGTATAACAATTATATGGATAGCATGCTGTCATTGGTATAAAACAGATGAAAATAATTATAAACACATCTGCTTATATAGTCCAAGAACTACATAAGGATATACATGTTCAGAAACTGATCCTCCAGGGAGCTAGGTAGAGGTAAGAGGAAGGAGAAAAATATCATTTTCATTTAGTATCTTTTCAATTTCTATCCATATCATTCATACTTAGATGAAATTGTTTCTAAAAGTCAAGGAGAGTGCTACAATGTTAGGTTTCCCGGGCAGAAAAAATAAATTAAAAACTATGCAAAACATTCATAATCCCTCCAAAAACAGCTGCTTGGTGTTAAAGAAATAAAGTTTGTTTTTATCACATTGAAGAAAAAGATCTTTTTGCCTTAGCAGTTTAATATTCTATAAAATTATAATAGAGAGCATCCTGATTTTTCTCCTGGAGCCTAGCCTATCTACATAACACTGTCATACTGCCCTGGTATGTTTTATCCATTCTGTGTAGGCTTCCATGTAAGAACCTACAGTAAAAGCACTGACACCCTGACTGATCCATAAAGATGCAATAAAGATAACCGTTCTGTGGGGAGACAAAACTCTTATTTATGTCAAAGATTTACACAATGCCCAAACACTGCTGCACATGCAGAAAACATTAGCAACCATTAGTAGTAACCCACACAAAAACTGTAGGAATGCCATTACATTTACAAGACCTCCAGAGTCTTTTCATGCAAATTATAATTAAACTGTCACATTTACTAATCCTTAACTTCTATTATTTGATGCACTTCAAATAGATCACTTACCTGAGGGAATTATAAAAGAATTCAAAGTGTTGTTGCCCTTTTTGCAAATATAGCCCAGCTTCTGAACACATTCCAGGTTTTCCCATTTTGCATTTTTCCCAGGATTGAGGGACACGCAGCTTTTTCCAGGTTCAGCTGATGGACTTCCTTTGAGAAAATGAAAAAGTTAAAGTGGGACTGCAACAGGGATCCTAAGCAGACTGCTCCCCCAAGCCTCGAGTCTTCATCTTTGAGATTTAATGGATCCCCAGTCTGTCTTCTGCTACACATTCACAGATAAATATTTACTGATTGCACAGCAAAAGACACGATGGGTATCTATTCGTTTCCATGTTGGTGGATCATTCCAATGCCTAAAATGTTCATTAGTAAAGTAGACTTCTTCACAGTCACTGTTTTCCCCATCATCAAGTGATGAATTTAAACCTAAAATTTTACACAGTTGTCACACTGAATTACAGTATGTGTCACGGACAGGTACCTAACTAAAAGCAAAGATGGTGCTCCAACCTAGCCATGTTAAACACTGTCAGTGCCTACACACAAAACCAAACCAACAAACAACAAAAAACCTAAGTCAAGCTAACTAAGAATCAGACTGGGGAATCTGAACACAGGGAAACCTTCTCCATTCAGACAAAAGAAACAGGAAAGAAAAGGCACAGCAGGGGCAGCGGTAAGAGAAGGGAGATTTGGAAATGCAACACGTCATCTTCAACTCAACCCACTGAAGAACACTTTTAGGAGCCAACGTCATGTCCATGTCCCAATGGAAACTGATTAAATAAACAGAATCAACGTTGCTAATGCACTGGACACACGTGCATCGGTACCTACATGTTTCATGCTCTCTGCTACTCTGAGATGTGATTTTACAACCAGTGTTCCCAAAACAGCTACAATTTACACCTGATCTTAGGGCAAATAAGCTGTACTCAGCTAGGAACATTGCTCTGTCACCTCTGCTATGTATACAAGCTATCTCCACTTCTCTTCCTCAAAGATGCAAACCACATTACCTGTTACTCAGAGTCTTTATCAGAAAAACTTTAAGTTTATTCACATAGCGCAAAAGAAGAAAGATCGTCAGTATCAAGTCCAATGACAGTTTTTGGTTTTTTTGCGCGGGTTTTGTTTGTTTTGTTTTGTTTTGTTTGAGACAGAGTCTCACTATGTAAGTGAGAATGACCTGGAACGCACTATGTAGCCCAGGCTGGTCTCGAACTTACAGCAATCCACCTGCATCAGCCTCCTGAGTGCCGGGATTACAGATGTGCACCACCACGCCCGGCCCAAAGACAGTTTTTAAATGTGTTGATATTGTGACCAACAACACAGAGCAGATAAGATGTCAGAACTAGAAAGAAACTTCCAAAAGACAATAATATATTTTATAGCCAATTGTTACTGATATATTCATTAGTAAGTCATGTACATTTGTTATTCAGACAACAACACCATGAATCTTCAGGGATCACTTGGTGCTGTTAACCATTTATGTAAAATGTCCTCGTCTGAAATGTAAATATATTTTAGTAGTCGTAGTACTTGGCAAGTGCTCAGTTCAGATGCTTCGCTGAACAATTAATGTAAAAGCAACTTATGCTTTTCACAGGGTTTCTACTTTTATGTTCAAAAGTCATACTTTGAGAAGGAGATTTAATCTTGCACCTACTTGCCAGAAATTCGGTTTAATAAGAAAACCTTTTTTATTTCTTTTCTCAGTAATATTCCACTTCCACATCCTCGCTTGCCCCAAAGTTAACTCTCAAATTCTCTTGCTGAACTCTCTGAATACAAGAGGCTAAATTTTATCCTCCCTGTCCCCAAAATGAATAATAAAGAAAATGACCTGCTTAATACTGTATGACTCAGCCGTTAAGAGAATAAACTCTCGTCTCTTGATAAATTATTATCTAAATGAGTGGCAGAGTAAGGAGACAATAAATATTCACTCATGAAAAGAGACATCTTACATCTCCTTGCAGTAATATCTACTTCCCATAAACACAGCTGACTAGCATTTTCAGATTCAGGGAGCAGGAATGGGGGAATGGCTCAGTGGGTGAGCAAATGCTTAGCATGCAAAAAAAACAACAAACAAACAAACAAACAAAAAACCACACACACACAAAAAAAAATAAATAAATAAAAAAGCCCTGTAGCCATAATGCATTCAAAATAGAATTTTACAGTTACAATCTAGTCAATTTAAACGAAAATGCAACCCCTGAAAATTTCCCCTCATGGGTTTGTGTCTGTTTGGGATACTGTTTTATTGAAGCTTTTCTTTTTTAATAGAATTCAATATAAAAATAGTTTTATTTTTAAGCCACATGCGAAAACCACTCCCTGACTTTAAAAAAGAAACCTAAGCACATCAAAGAACACCGCATCACAATTGTCTTCAAAGATGGAACCATCGGCGACTTTCCTCCTATCCTACATCCATGACAGACATCACTAATCATTCACTACACTGTTTCCTCTAACCAAGACTGCCGCTCAGATGGGGTCAAAAGGGGGCTGGCATTATAATAAAGGGCCTCAAGTAGCAATAGTGGCTATTAATTAGAGAAGCAGATAAAAATGTTTCAGCATTGGCCTTTCATTTCTCTGAATGGCTGTTTCTACCTATCACTCCAATTCAGTAATTAGTCTCCTTTTAGTTCTGACACGGGCATGTTATGACACCACAGAAATAATTAGTTCCAGCATTTTCTGCCCTCCAGGAAATTAGAAAGCTAGTGAATATTTAGCCATGCCCTGACTTTGTACAAACTACAAGTTGTCGACAAATGCTAATAAATGTTTTATGCTAGTGTGGGGCATTATAATCTATGAGGTAGTATTTTTAATCCAACTCTAGGTTAAAAACAGGAGAAAATGGTATGAATGTAGACCTTCAGGTCTTTGTAAAAGTGACAGCAATATTCCAAATATCTCACAACTCAAAAGAGTCAGACATTTGCCAGCCCAGAGTAATTTCAGTTCACTTAAATTCATGTGGATCTGTGGATATAAATATAACAGTGTAAAATCTTTGGCTGTTATGTTGCATGTATGTTACAAACCACAAATGTATGTTTATACATAAGCACTTTGAACTGAAATGTCAAGAAATTCAAAAAGTTAGGACAAAAGATTCAAAGGTGAGTCACGAGTCACGCACACGGATTGGGAGCGTCTCGTCAGTCTATATGAATAGCTGTTGGGTGCTTCTTTCAAGGATTACAAGATTGATATAAAAGCAAGTATAAAGTAACAGCTGTTACTACGTTTAAGAAATCATGCTGAAGAGTAGCTATAAAACTTTCCTTTGTATATACCTTAACAAACCAAGAATACTTTAATTGGTTTGTACAATAATCCTAGCAAAGAAGTACTTGGCCCAGGGATCTGGCACTATCTAACCTTACAGCTTGGGAATCTTCCAGTCCAACTGGCAGATTTCAAAGCAAAATAAGAAATGGAGGATGTAGGGCCAAGTCTTCAGTTCTTCTCTTTGAGATCTACATTTGAGATGTTAGAGTTTTCCATCATATCCAGGTACATAAAACTTGGGTGAAATCAATCGCAGACAAGACTTAGCCTTACCTGGCAACCAGTTCAAGTACCGGAACGGACTGCCGCCACTCCACTGCCAACCACTGTTGAAACTCAGACTGTTAAGCCCGATCCAGAGTCCCGAAGTCAAGGAGCTGGTCAATCCTACGTGATGGGAGACGAAACAAAACTGGCGTTCAGAAAGGGCACTGAGGTGAAATTTGGAATGAAGTGCTTAAACAAACATGCTGTTGTGGGGAGTGTGTCTCCTCTGATTCTCCTAGTAATGGAAAGGAAGGACAGTCACCCTCTCTGGGGACAGGCAAAGAAACTGAAGCAGAGAGTGTACAGGCAAGCTCCAAGGATGATTGCCAGGGTCTGGCCCTGGACTGAAGTGTGCAAGTGCCGTCATCTTGACTACTCTATGCTTTCTCAAGCGCAGCGTGGATGTGCTCCTTGTCTAAACGCAACTGCGTTTGACCATCATCAAATAACAGCATGTTTACTCCATTGTGAGAGTGAAAATAAGGTTTATATAGGAGCCAAAGTTTTCTGTGGTGGAAAAAAAAAATTTTGGGTACCGCGAATCAAACTTGGGACCTTGTGCTTGCAAGGCAGGCAGTGGAACCACTGAGCTAAATCCCCAGCCCTGGAAAACTGTAATAAACATTTCAAACTATCGTGTTCATAAATTATTACTTTAGCCTCATAATTCAGAATTTATTTTAAGGATTTTATGATTTTTAAGTCAATTTTTCTTCTTTCTTAAAATGATGATTAAATGCAAAACACTAAATATTTATGCTAACATGAGCAATGCTTTATTTAGGCAGATAATAAATCATAATTACAATGTTTCAAACTATACAAAGCCTGACAGGGAAATTTTTTTAAATGAGCCTAACCTGTTATTGTCTGTATCTTTTTAAAAACCACGGTTAGGAATTTTCACTCTCTCTAAATTGTTTTAACTGATTAGGGCAATTATTCTTTTTAAATTATCCTTTGCATTAATAAAATACCAACCTCAAGGATGTGTTTATGTTAGTAAACAGAAATGATCGAGTTTATGTCATCGGTAGGCTATTCTCCAATCAATTGATAAGAGCTTTCAGTTATTGATCATTTACAATAGTCAGTGCCCTGTATGCACGGTATTTGTTCATTTAATTCTGATAAACTTGAATTAAGAATCATCTGCAGGGGCCGGGGACTTAGCTCAGTGGTTCCACTGCCTGCCTCACAAGCGCAAGGTCCTGAGTTCGATCTCCGGTACCCTCTACCCCCCCAAAAAAAAGAATCATCTCCATACTGTAGATGAGAACAACAGAGCAGAAACCTGAACCCAAGTCCATACGACACGAAACTCAGACTCCATATAACCAAAGTCACACTGACGTATCTCAAAGCCACTGAAGTTTTTATCGCTTTTTATTAGCTCGTCTATACACACATTAGGTCACCAGTTGAAAGGAATGAAAGCTAGCACAGCTCCCACACTTAGGGACTTTATGTACTCTGAGAGATCTCTAGGACTTTCCCTTATTTCACAGAGGAGAACACACTGTACAGAGAAAAATAAAATATTAATGGAACAGGACTAACCCAAGGTTTCAATTAGTTTTGCCAGTGGATCTTAATCCTTGTTGAAACTAAATGTGCCTGGGAGTTATTCTGGTAATACATTTTCTGGGTAATTTTCAATATAGAGCACATTTAAGGAAAGGAAGATGAACTAGGCAGATATGTCTACTACCTATCCTTACTCTCTAAGAGTAGCTCACTCCAAAGTTCATTCCTGAACTTGGTTCTTTAACATTAGAATTTTGCCCTCCAAATATAGAAATATTTAGCATAAAGCTTTACCAAGGAAATGACATTATTAAAATAAAACTTTGTTTCGTGTTAAATCTGAGATTAACTTTATCAAGCATGGCCACATTCACTTTAAAAAAAAAAAAAAACTCCATATAAGGAACGTAAACATTATGTATTGCAAATATGTACCAAAAAATGAAAAGGAAGGAGCTCTAGAGATGGGGGAGTGGGGAGGAAAGGAAGAAAAAGAGGATGAGAAAAGGAATTAAGATGTGTTCTGTACATGGACCGACTTCCCACACAGAATGTGAGCATCACGTACTACACACATGCACTAACAAACTAAAATTTGTTTAAAAAACAATGAGGGCCATGGATTTAGCTCAGCGGTTCGGTGGCCTGCCTCGCAAGCACAAGGACCCGAGTTCGATCCCCGGTACCAAAACAAACAAAACAAAAAGAAACCAACTAACTGAGGGTGTTGTCCTAGCTCATTACAAACAATGTGTCAAGAGGAGACAACTATCTGAGACCAGTTTTATCTTCATGACATTATGTTAATAATTACTCTACTCATTCTTACTGAATATAGATTTCCACAGATCCTTTAAAATTGTACTAACTTGAATAATATTTCTCTCTATATCTCCAGGGCTATGTTACCAAAGGAAAGTCTTAAAAGCAGCATTCCAAAAATGTTAAATAAAGCTGTTCCCAAAATCAACTACTTGGGGATCTTAAAAAATGTATCAGGGGGCCAGGGATTTAGCTCAGCAGTTCGGTGGCCTGCCTTGCAAGGGCAAGGACCTGAGTTCAATCCCCAGTACAAAAAAAAAAAAAAGTATCACATAAGAAAATATGCATAAATCAGTTTCAAAACTATAAATGATACACTGATTAAAGAAGAATTAAAGTGTATTTTACCTGAACTACTTACATTAATTACTATCTGTTAGCGCTTCTTATTATTACTTAAAAACAGGGTTTCAGTGAGTCACTGAGTTGCCCAAGCTGGGTTCAAATTTAGAATCCTCCTGCCTCAGCCTCCCATAATGCCGGAACTGCAGACCTACAGCACCACATCCGGCTGATCTTAGCTCTGTAAGGGAAGCATCTAGCTTCTGGCATACTTCATCAGGTCTAGATACTTCTAAGGTAAGTCTTGAATAATTAATTAACACTTCGTAAAACAAAGCCTGTCATATAGTATACACTCTCTAAATGTAAATGGTTGCTATTATTATCACCATTTTTTCACTAGCTTCCTGTAGAATTGGGTTAGCAAAAGGTCTGATTTAGAAACAAAGTTCAAGCCTCAGGTTAAATGCATCACTCAAAGGGCTGGAGGTGTTTGCCTAGGAAGCCTGAGGTCCTAAATTCCACCCCAGCACCAACACACCACAAAAAGGGTAGTATTTAAAGCCCACAAGAATCACCCACAATTTTTTTTTCTGCAATCCACTCCTGTAAATTTACAAAGAAGCACGTCAGAATTCTTTAGGGTTACTGTACAAAGCACATGTACGTGTCCTAAATTTTAAAGTTTTCAGCCTTTCTAACTGAACTGTTATGTGCCTACCTGCGGGCTTAGTTACGACAGAACACACATCAGTAAACAGTATTACAGTGGTATTTCTGTTTTCATTTCTCTAGAGAGTTCCATTTGTCTCCCACATAGTTCCTAAGAAGACCGGTAAAAACAATCGGGGTAACTAGCAAAATTTCACTTCCTCTGTCCTATTTCAGTTCTACAAATCCTCACTGAGATTAAATCAGGTCCTAACCTTTTCACTTACAGAGAGGCAGAAGGAAAAGCTGAGGAGGCAGCAGCGGGGGATGAGCCGAGACATTTTTGCCCTGCAGATCCTACAATATCAGACCGCCAATTTGGAATCAATACATTTACTGAAGCAAGGTGTCAGTGTATAAACCGGGTTTGCTTTAGCAAGTGAGACACAGGCAGGAGAAAAGGAGGACAACTGAGCTGCAACTCAGTTACTGTCTGAACACAAAGCATTAAGCAGGTTTCCTAACATCTCATCTGTTAAATAATGGAGGGCCGGAAATTTAGCTCAGTGGTTCTGCCGCCTGCCTCACAAACACAAGGTTCCAAGTTTGATCCCCGGTACCAAAAAGAAAACCAGTGAAGTCAGTTTATTGTTGGGCCAGGGATTTAGCTCAGTGGCACCGCACCTGCCTTACAAGAGCAAGGTCCTGAATTCAGTCCCTGGTAACACACACACACACACACACAAAAGGAGGAAATAATATTTACAGGGTTGGTGGGGGCTTCCAAAATAAAGCCTGGTGTTTGGCACACAGCAGCTGTTCAATAAATGACAGTGCATTTAATGCCAGAACCATCAAAAGGACTTACATATTTTTCAAAGGTATTTACTTTCACACACAAAAGGAGGAAATAATATTTACAGGGTTGGTGGGGGCTTCCAAAATAAAGCCTGGTGTTTGGCACACAGCAGCTGTTCAATAAATGACAGTGCATTTAATGCCAGAACCATCAAAAGGACTTACATATTTTTCAAAGGTATTTACTTCTCAAAATCCACACAGAAAATAAACTTCATTTACTTCGTGTGTGTGTGTGTGTGTGTGTGTGTGTATTTGTGTGTGCACCCTAGCAGAACAGAACCCAAGGCTTTGTGCATTCTAGGCAAGGACTGGGATAAATCCCCAAACTTTATCTTAATTACTTTAAAAGTAAAAATATTGTGGCTTTTCATTTTAACGGTGTATTTTCAAACAGAGTGGATCACAAACACTCACCCACACCATTGTTTTCTGGATTCTTCCTCACTCGATCTCCATTAATGTCAAATACTGCCAATATCTTTCTTCCAGAAAACAAAGGCAAGTCTTTCCTCTATTTTATCTTTTGCATTTCCGGTCAGGCTTCTTTTTTTTATCGCAGGATATTTCTGACTCACAGTAAGGCGGTCCTTATTCCAAATCTCTTTAGAAAATTCGTTCCTATCCAGATTGCTGTTACAATTTGCTGACTAAAATCCCAGGGGCCTGAGTAAGATTCAGGTTAGGCAACCGAGGTGCAGCCAACCCCGAAGGTCTGGGGACGCGTGGGCCCCCAGCAGACACACTCAGGTCACTCTCACGAGTCTAGTCAAGCAAGGCCACCATCCGCCCCTCACCCTGCTTTCTTCTAGGCAGCAGGAAGAGAGACTAAAGAGCTGTCGATGGTCTATGCCTTGGCTTCCAGAAGGCCAGGAAACAAGCAAAAAATTGGCAAAGTCAAGAAAATACAATCCAGATCTCAAAATAGAACCAGCACCGCGTGCGGCCATTTCAGCCTTGATGCCCCTCTCTCCAGTTGTGCGTAAATGTGCAAAATGGCCGAGCGCTGTCTTGAATCGCCTCTCTAGTCCTTGATCGTTCACATGAATTTATGTTCATCTCTCTCCGTGCCTTGCCTTTCTCTGCATTTTTACTCCTGGCTGTAAACATCCATTGCTCAATATTTGTCTGGGTATTAGAAAGGTCCCAGCACAAAACAGAACAACTAAGAGATGGAGGCAGAACTTCTTCCTTCAAATCTAAGCACATGCACGCACACTGTGAGGCCGTATTGTTTTTCCCCTGCTCTGTCCATTAAATGACAACCTAAAGGAGAAATGTGTTCCAGCTCATGAAGAGTGTCACCCCCACAACAGCTGGGCAAACGCAGGCAAGGCTGAAGACGTGCTATGGTCCTCATGTTGGTTCATACTCACGCCCTGACCACATCCTGCCACTGGGGCATGGAAGCCTCCAGCAGTGCCCCTAAAACTGCCCCACCTAGTGGGGACAGAGTGGGGACCCCGTCTGGCTCCACAGTCTCTGCCCGTGATGCCCTCATGCCTGGTATCAGTGCCTGGATTCAACAGGTACTAACATAGACTTATGCCAATATGGCCTTTAACCATCTGTCCTAGAGTCCCCTAAGAGGCGGACAAAATACAGACCGCAGAAGGAGTTGCTGACCTAGAATCCCTGCAGCCTGGGCCTGGCCTCTTCACTCCAGCAAAGTCCCCAGATGATGAATAAGCACCTGCACTTTTAAGAACCACTGCACTTACAGTCACCTTGCCATAAACGCTCTGGTAGTCCACATGTTAGGCTGAATTTCCAAATAAGCATTTGTATTTTCCTTGGGAGATCCTACGTGCGTCTCCTCGTGAGGGGTCGGGGGCCCATATTCACAGGACAGCTCTCATCACCAGCCTCTGTCTCCCGATTCCATTCTCCACACAGCGCTCACTGCTTCCTGTGTGGTGCCTGTACCTACTCATCTTGTTTATGTTTACATCTGTTTTCCCCATTACTCTTTAAGCTCTAAGCGGACGGAAGAGGGTCAGTTTTGGGTCCCAGGACCCAACACAATGCCTGGCACACCTGAAATTTTGTTAGATGAATGAAGAAACAAAAAAAAATTAATGCATGTATAGAGATATCCCTCATTTGACAAACCACCTGTTTAAAGACTGTTCAGGCTTACGACTCACTGCTCAGATTTAAGACCTTTTTTTTTTGTACAGTTCTGTACATCTTTATAGAGCCACAGTGTCTTTTTTATACAGTACACCTTGTTTATACAGTACCGTAATTTTTGTAGTACAGCACTATAGTTTTATGTTCTGTTACATACTATAGTACTGCGAGTAAGAGTTATGCAAATAAAAGCAAAGTCATCAAGTAGGAGTTTCCTTTGACCATGTCTTTGTTCTTAACATTGTAATGTACACACTATGTACAATTCCTCATTTAGTGGCCAATTTAACAACCTAGTCACAGGAACAAAACTCAGCCATTACACAAGGAATGTCTAGAGTCTTGTAGGGGAAATGGTACATATAAGTAGTGAGCTAATATAAAGGTGGTTAAGAGAAATGAAAGGGATTATTTTTCCACTGTATAAAAATTGGGGAATTCTAGATTTTTTTAATGACATAGAAAAAGATGTGAGGGTGAGAAATATGAGACACAGAGGTCATCTGTGAGGAACACACGACTTTTCTTTCATCAAGCTGACAAAATGCATGAAGGAGACAAGAGCGGTAGGTAGACCAATGACAACCTTTAGGTGTTTAATTAGCCATTTGACAGGAAACATGGCGTCCACGGGCTCAGAGATTTATCAATCTAATGGTATCAGGGTGAAATCGGGGGAGGAAATTCTGAAGGCAGAGGCAACAGTATGTGGATCTCCCCACACTGATTTCTCATCCTGAATTCTGTCTCCCCACGTTTGAATTTTAGAAGCTAAAGCAGATACTCTCTTCCCAAGCAAACATTCCCCTTTCTAATCTTTACAATCTCACAACAGATGTTTAAGCATATTGTGGAAAGGATATTGATAAGACGTGAAAAATTATGGGGCACAAAACTTGGGGAGACCGAGGTAAAGAGGACTTGGGATTTCAGAGTAGTTCCTGATTTGTCTCTGCAGACAAAAGTTGTGTTTCATTTAGTCATCTCAGACTCTATGATATTAAAGAAAGACCTCTGACTTCCGGTGAGAGCAGGGTCATGACTGCTTGACCAGCCTTGTGTTACTACCTGTGTCCAAGAACAGTGTCATTCATCGATCATGGACAACTAGTCTTCAGGATCCTCCTCAGCACAGGCTCTGAGATAATCACAACCAACAGAACAAAGTTGGTGCAGGAAATGAGGCCTGCTTCTTGTCCTTGGGGTCAGTTTCAGAGTGTGGACTTGTCATAGAATCTGCACTAGACGCTTTGGGAACAAACATCTCTATCATGATGTCTAGAATCGCTGGCTCTAGGGCTGGGGATTTAGCTCAGTGGTTCAGGCACCCACCTCACAAGCACAAGGACCTGAGTTCGATCCCCGTACTGGGGGGCCAGGAGGGAGAATCACTGGCTTTGCCTACTTTCAAGTTGAATTATGTAGAAATAATGCAATCATGATCCTGCTCACAATTTTGCTTTCTCTGCATGGTATTACCTGTCAGGTAAGTCTGCTCATGAATCTCTGTGATGCTCAAGAGCTCAGCATCCTGCTGTTGGCAGCTCTTCCTCGCCTGCTGCCACGTCAGCGCAGACTTGGAGTTGATCTGGTAAAGGATGCTGGTCAGCGGGTCTTTAGTCCATAATTTGTCCTCAGCTGCGAAACAAGCCAAACGGAATTTGCTGTGGTTAAGTATTAGAAACACTTCTGGGGAACAATATGTTTTAAGCCAACCTAGTAGGATGATTGCTCAAACTATTACATTTCTATTTCTTTCCGTTTTTTCCCCCCTTTGACTTATTTTTAAAGGCAGTTGGATTTTATTCCCTCCTAGATAAGCAGGGTTTTCAAAGTATCAGCCCCATTCTGTCCCTTCACACACACAAAATAGTGTACTGAAAATGTGTCAATAAAATATTGAAATTGAAATATATATAATTTATATATTTT
>NW_022900949.1:24939817-24955458 GCF_012274545.1 Fukomys damarensis
TATATTTATATATGTTAATTTATATATATATATTATATATGTATATAAATTAACAGATACATTTAAAAAAGGAAAACAGGAAGGCCTCATTTCCCCTGGATCAGATAAGTTAGGAAGAAAGGCAGATATAAAGATGAAAAAGACAGAGAGGCCAGTCCACCTTTTTTTTTGTACTAAGGATTGAACCTAGGGCTTTTACAGCGAGCCTTTTTTGTTCCCAAGCTCTTCTGCTTTTGTTTTGAGACAGGGTATCCCTAAATCGCTAGGTTGCACAGGCTGGGTATGAATTTGCAATCCTCCTGTCTCAGCCTCCCAAGGAGCTGTAATAACAAGTATAAACCACAGTGCCCAGTTCAACATTCTTAATCTGCAAATAATCTTGAGAATGGAGAGAGAATACAATCCCCAATATATTCTATAAACTTGGTGTGCTGTATGACAGACCACTAATAATAAGGTACCAAAGATAAAAATCATTTACAGCCCCTTACATGTAAGATGTTTGAAAATGTAGTAAAGAAATAAAATATTTTCATAAGTTTTATGGTGTGAAAAATTCCCCTTTTTAAATAATATAAAATTCTACTTATAAGTCTTGGTAGAAAGCATCTCTCCATTTACTTGAAAGGAAGAGACAAAAGCGTTATGTAATTTCTCACATTCCCTGAGAAGTGCTCTATTTGGTGAGAAATTAGGAGTTTTCTACGAGCATTTAGCCCGTGCTGTTGGGATTCCTAACTCTGGACTCGCTTGTGTTTTGAATCTGATGACCAGATTTTTTTGTCCTACAAATAGCACACCCTGTGATAGGAAATTTGTGGTCTGTGGTGCATCAAAGAGGAAGAAAACTACATTAGAATTTGATTCTGGCAGCAGCATAAATATTTCTTTTTTTTTAATCTATATGATGCTCAGGATCAAACCACACCAGACAAGCACTCCACATCCCCGGTTCTAAAATAATTGCAAAGCCATTGCATATTGACAAAAAAAAAAAAAGAGTTTCAATTAGTAATATTATTAAACTTAAATTATATCTGAGACCTTATAAGTTTGATGTCCATGTAAGTGAGAACACCCACCTAAAACTGATTTGGGAATTATTTGAAGCTACGGATGATGTAAGCAAATATTTTTAGAAGTTTGGAAGATTTGTTTACAATATGTTAGGCAATGTAAGAGATGAATAAAATAATATTTTCTTGTCCCAAAATAGAGGACAGGGTTATAAAGGAACAAAGAAGAAAATTCAAATCTTCATTTGAAGAAAATATGTCTTGTGTTTTAAATCAAGGAATGAAAACACTTCTCTTAGTGAATGTGTGAGTTTACTGACTGAACCTCAGCCCAAAGGGTTCAAGCTTCTCCCGTCACAAGCGATGTTGAAAGCTAAAGTTGCAAGCTATGGAAAACTGAGAGCAGGATCTTTTCCTCTTTCTGTTCTTAGGACATTTTAAATGTCTAAATGGAAGGAAAACCTCACAAGAAACAATGCTGAGAAGAAATGATGAGTATATACTTAAGAGTCAATAACTAGTACATTATTTTCCTCTACTAAACCTACTGGTTTAAGGCTAATATAAAATAAAATGCCCTTTTAGAAGAAATAAAAAAATGAAAGAGATTGGGAAATTACAAAGCCCTTTTGGCATGAAATTTATAAATTGTGCTTTAAATGTAAGTGTCGAATTTGAAATCAAACAATGTTTTGATGTTTTTTTCTTTTTTTTTGGTACTGGGGATTGAACTCAGGACCTTGGATTTTCAAGGCAGGCACAGTGCCACTGAGCTAAAACCCCGGCCCTAATGTTTTCATTTTTTACAGTTATTTTACTTTTGCATTTAATGAAGAAAAGTACACAATTCAGTTTTGAAGACCTAATTTAGAAGTAACAAGGTTCAACATTATTCTTCTAACTACAAAAATGTACTAATAAGCAATACATAAATAAGGAAGGGGACACAGGAATAAAATGATTCTACTAAACACTCTAGGATACAGCTCCAATATATAACCAAGGGCCTCCACGGTTGTGAATTTTCTTTGTGACTAATGGATCACCATTTGTCCCCCACATTTCACTCAGCAAATCACACATCCGTCCAACGTTTCCTTCGTCAATACCACGGAAATGGAGGATGCCATACTCAAACCCAAGAAATGCATATTCTTATGCCCATAATATATTTAGAAAATACCATTCCTACTAAAGGAAAGAGAATGAAACTCTTCAATCAAAATAAGTACAGCTTTATCTTTTACATTTTGGGGGCAGGGAAGGGTTTTACTTTCCCTCAGACAAAACGATTTCTCATGCAAAAATGAGATGTTTATAAACCTTTAATTGGAATCAAATCTCTCAATATTGATAGAAAAGAGGCACACAGATCTATCCACCCCTGTCAAGACCAGACAGGATGTCACAGTGAACCAAAAGCCTGCCACCTTTACGGGCATTTAGCCTGAGCAAAGTGACTGCTCAAAGTAGACAAACACAATGGGCAGTGGGACTGAGCAATCAAATTTCCCTTTAGTGGGATGATTGAGGAAAACAAATCCCAAGAGATAAGTAAGGAAAGTTCTTAGAAGCCTGGCTTCAATTTAACAAGTGAAATGAAGATGTTTTTGTCTTGGTAAATGCATTCATGTGTAGATTTGTGGTGACAAGATTTTTAGCAGTTAAGTAGTACTCCTGCTGGCCTGGTAGCTACACAACCATCCTGAACCACACTGCATGCCCCTCTGCAAGTACAGAGCTCTGGGTAATGCCAGGAAAATGGAGCTGCTCTCATCTAATCTGACACAGCAAGTTAATGAGGTCAGAGGGTAAGAAACTTAGGAAATGAGAAACCGACAGCGGAAGGATATGTGCGTGGTGGGGCATGTAAAGCCAAGCCAAGCCAAGCCAAGCCAAGCCAAGCCAAGCCAAGCCAAGCCAAGCCAAGAATGCACCCTTTCCTCTTTCTTCAGCCCAGATCTGCTCCCAGAACGAAGGTCCTCCTCCACCCTACCTAAAACCAGCTGTGCTGTTTCTTTACCTGTTTTTTAACCACGAATTTGTAAACTTTAGTGCTTTCCACTAGCATGACATTTTTTGCATGATGGAAATAACACATGAACTTTAAATTCATGTGTTATTTATATTCACGGAGGCATATAAATTACCCACTTCTATCGATTCATAACTGTGTTAAATGAAATGATACCCTGTTTAAATTAAGCTTAAGAAAGGCACGATTCACAACATTTTCACCACAGGGAGTCCTTTTCGTTATATCGTCACAAAGCGCAGGAGCCCTCTCCCAGTCTCTCTTCCAACAAACCACACTGATGGCGTCATTTAAATTCTGGTTCTGTCCTATGGTTTGATAAAGTTAAACACATGAGGGGATTAGAGGGATGGTGCTCCTATCTCCAGCACTGAGTATAATATTGCCTCATGTGTAGTTTGCTTTAGGGTCTTAGAAAATGACTGATAATTGACTTAGGGGGTCACCTGATGCTGGCAGTTTTGGGACAACTGTCTGATCTTCTTAGCAAGAACTAAATACATATCACAAAGCTGAGGACGGACCGGGATCCTGTCCGTTGGAAAATGGGAACAATAAAAAAAGAGTTGTGGAGTAAGTAGAGAGCTGTGGAAGGATACAATGGGTTAATTCCGTAAAATAAGTTTGGGGAGGAAGTGGTCTAGGTAAGCAGAGGCCTTTTCACCTCGTAGCCAAAGTAAATGGGTCAGACTCCTGTTGATAAATGGTCACTTACATTTCGTAGGACAAAATCCAAACAGCTTGTTAGAGTCGTAGTCTGTGGTGGTCCCGCACCAGAGCCATCCATCTGACCGCCCAGCACTTGTGCAGTCTGCGTACCACTTGTTTTCGAACTTGAAAGGAAATGCGCAGGGGGCTCCGTTGGCATTGCCCAGCAGCGTGTACATGGCTAGGGAAACAGAGTTGCACTTACAATCGGAGTGAAAATTCTAAATGTCAGCTTTCTTGTAAGACGTCGGTTGCAAGAATTGGTCTTGCTCTTTTAATCATGCTTAGTGGACCTACCCAGCAGTCCAGTCTTTCGTTGAACATCTCTGGCAGACAACTGAGGAACTACATTTCCACTTCAGTTGGAACAGATTTTCCTTCCTCTTACACAAGAACAATACTCACTTCTATTGACAGCAAAGTTAACTTCTGCATTTCCTCCAAAACCAAGGGAAGGTCATCCTTCCTTTGGGTTAAAACCATAATATTACTGAAGAGGTTGAAAATAACTTTAAAGCTGCATAGTGCAAGCATACAGGTGAATGTAAGTTCTCTACAACCTTTTCCTGTCCATCCAGTCTCTGTAATGATGATGATGTGCAAAGCTAGGAATTTTGGCCAGTTCTCTTCATACCACAAAAAAGAAACCACTCGAAACCACTAGATACCATCTACAATTGACACTTGTCTTTGTGATTTTGCCACAGGGAACTGAACCCAGAGCCTTCACACTCAGCTGTATCCCCAGACCTTGCTACTGTTTAATTTTGAGCAGGCTCTTAATAATTTACCAAACTGCTCAGCCTGGCCTTGAACTTGTGATCCTCCTGCCTCACCGTCCCAGAATCCTGGGATTACAGGAGCATGCCATCACACACAGCCAGAGCCACTGTTAATAATGGTTTGGCTTAAACCAAAAAGGATTAGACAAACTCACAGTCCTCTCCACCAATGAGCCAATGACTCATGTAGATAAATTCTTCAGGATATTTAAAGTCTTTATCTCTGTAGGGGTCCCCAGTTCGGAGATAATCACCCTTCACATTGACTTTATACTACCAGCTGCCACTCAGAGTTTATCCTAGGTAAGAATTCTAAATTACATATCAAAGATCTTGGGACTTGCAAAAGTTCTTAAAAGATGCTTAGTCGCTTAGATAATATGAAGTTTGTAAGACATGTAGCACATATTAAGGACAGAATCAATGTTAATCCCTTCTCCTTTTGTCCTTTTCCTTTACTCATGGTACTTATCCCACCTAAGTTTAGTTTTAATTATCTCAAAGTTACTGTTTTATCAACTAGCTAGTTGTTAATAATTTTAAAATGCTATTCTCGCATTAATTCCACTAAGTCACAGGGCTAATCTTCCAAACTATAAATTGTATAAGCTATGTGCTGATTCGGAAAAAATCATGCCAACTCTTGGGCGCTGGGATACCTGTACCTTTCTATGAAGAAAACCTATAAAGACTTCTTCGCGGCTGGTGGCAATATTCATTAAGTTGGTCAAGAAAATGTCTTACTGGGTTTACAGATGCCAATTCAAAAGGGCTCTTTACTTTCAGTACTAACAGCTCACTCAATAACTACTAAACACTCTAGACCCCAGGCACTAATAAGACTGAAAAAACAAATCTCTACCCCAAAGCTACCTCGTTAAAAAAAATCACATAATTGCAGTCAACTTGCTCTCCTTCATGAAGTCCAAACTTCCAGACAATCTTCATATCCATCCAAGTCCACAGTTGTGATTTTATCATTCTAAAATAACTATAGAAGCAGCTAGTGCTATAGCTCAGGTTGTTGTCAGTTGTAATGTATATTCGAGTTAACGAGTCTCAAAGTGACTCTGAGGGACTAAGTCTTCCAGCAGGATTATTTTAAATACTGGGAGATCATTAAAGAGAATGCAGAAGGTGGTCACTGGACCCTCTGCATTGCTATCACCCAGCGCTTCATAAAAATGATTCAAAACATCCCTGGGCCCTTCCCCTCCGGTGCTAATCCAGAATGGGGGGAGAGGCTGAGATTTGCATTTTTAACAAAGCTCTCCCAAGTGATCCTTTAGCATATTAAAGGATGACAGCTGCTCTCCTAAACCCTATGCACATTTGTCTCAAAACAGAGAGAACAGAAAGGATGAGGGATGAGGAGCTGAGGGATTGTACTTTTGCACAAATCCAGGGATGACTCAGCACCAGTCTTCATCGAAATGAATTCCTCCACGAGCACAACTGTCCCATCTGTGGAAGTTGATTTTTTACCATTGCCTTACCCTTTGATTGTCTACTGATTTTTCTTGGAAAGTTTCATTATGTAGGCTGCCTTCTATAACTTCTAATTGAGGCACAAATGCCTTCACATGACTCTTTCCTGGGCCCTCCTCTCACCCTACTTCAACTTGGACTGTCCCCGAAAACAGAAATCTCACAAATTATCTGCTTATAAAACAACTGGACTCCTGTGCTCTGTCTGAGCTGATAAGCTAGGTTCAACATAGTTCAGCAGTGTAGCTGTGGGCCCTGAAGGCAAGCCCTGTTTCTGACCTTGAGGTTGACCTAGATAACACTTAACAATAACCAAGTATTCAAATTTGAAAGGGGGTTATCGTGAGTATCAACTGACTCAAAAAAACAGCATTTGTAAACGGCTTGGCTTCGTCTTCTTTTTTATTTTTGTTTGGTTTTGCATCAGCCCCCAGAGAATAAAAGTTGGCCAGGATAGATTAAGACTAAATACTTTGGTTTTATGTAACCATCAAAAACTCAAGGATCCAACCACAATAAAACAATTTCCCACCAAACCATTGCTATTGCTTTCATAGATAGCTAAGTATGGTGTATGTTAATTTGTTATCTAATTCCCCAGCTTTTCTAATCTGTTCAGTATATTCTCTAAATACCCAAAGGGTGACAAAATAAATCAGAAAACCTTTAGAAAACCAAGCTGTCAAGAAATTTGCCAAAATTTCACGTCAAGCAATCTGAACGGATAAAGCATGCCTGAAGGATCATTTCTCTAGGGAAAATTTAAAGGAAAATAATAGTTTGGCTAGATTTATTTATCACTAAGACCTATAAAGTTAAATAGGGAAATTTAGGTCAAGATTACAGTGAACACAGTTTTCTGAAACTTGTACCACAAAGCTGAAAAAATATAAAGAAACATTCAAAATTAATGTTTTCATATTAACCACAGATAGCTAAATATTATTCAGGAAGCTTTATCAAACATTTAGTCAATACCATGTTTTAGAACACAGAAAGTCAAAGCACAAAGAAAGTGATCTGTTAATATTTCTAATACAATAACTTGGTTATTTTCTTAAATTCCAACTCAGAAAATGAGAGAAACACGACACAAAGCTAAAAAATGCGAAGTCTCTCACCTTCATAACCTCTGGAGCATAAATCATCTGTGGTTCCATAGATCTTCCACCTGCTCCATAAGCCAGATCCCTTGTACAACATAATGTTCTTTTCCTGTTTATTGCCATAGTTAAAATATAGATCTTCACCCTTGATCCCAAAAAGTGTGTCATTTTTGCATTCCCATTTCTGAATTTCACTCTGGGAGTTGCAGGGATAGAGGGTGACAGGAACCCAGTCGCTTTTGGACGGCACCCCCAAGCATAATTTAAAAGCAACGCTCATGATCTGGGACGAGGATACCCATCGGAATTTCTGTGACTCTGAGTCCGGGCTGCAAGATGCAGTTTGGACCGCACTGGGTTTCACTGCCTCCACACAGCGCTTGTGATCTTCATTATAGATTAAAAATTGCCTTGTATCTGTTAAAAAGAAGAAAGAAAACATGCGTTAAGTGTGGTCATGTAACATGAATAACAGGTTAGGTCAAAAGTTTCCTACCTTTCCATTTCCCAAAAGATTTATGATTATAGGAAAAGAGGGGAAAACAGCTAGGCCCTGAGCTGGCACATTTTCTTCCGGGGCACCCGGAAGCTGGAGGGAGGGGTTGGACTGCAGGTTGCGGCCATTGGCAATCAGCCGGAAGTCCTGTAGACTGCGCAGAGCCTTAGAAAAAGGCCCACTTTAAATGCAGCAAACTGCGCGTCAAAGGATGTAACAGAAGGGAAAACTCAATCTGAGAAAAGAAACTGTGGGTAATGGAATACAAAAAGCTGTAAAATTAAATACATGAATTTCCCAGAACAGGATTTGGAAGTATGACACATCCGGAACCTTTTTGAGGCAGAAAGATGAAACTTACATATAGTTATTCTACTGATTACCCTATGAGTTTGTAACGTTCTTAAATTTGAAAATATTTTTACTTTAACTTTATCTTCATTTTATGCCCTGCAAGTTTCTGAAATACATTCTGGGTAGTCTAGGTCAGGCCTACTGGACAAGTTGTTTTATTTTGCTTTCCTTTTCTCTTCCAACAGTAGATAACAAAAAGATTTTTGGGGGAAAGGAACCTTTCTACATTGTTGCTGGAAATGTAAACTAGTACTAATACAACGGAAATCAATATGGAGAATCCTCAAAAAACTAACAATAGAAATTCTATTTGACCCAACTATCCCCCTTCTAAGTATCTTCCCCAAAAGAGTTAAAATCATCTTATTAAAGGGATGCACAAATACCCATGTTTATAAAGTTAGATCTTGGAAACATCATATATACATCCATCAATAGATAAAAGGATGTGGAAAATGGTATTTATACACAGTGGAGTGCTACTCTGCCATAAATAAGAAGCTGGAGGCATTTGTAGGAAAATGAATGTAATTTGAGAACATAAGTGAAATAAGAATATTTCATTCTTTTATATGAGAAACTATATATATATATATATATATATACATATATACACACATATGAGAAATTATACACACTCACACATACAAATAAAGAGCAAGATAGAAGATAAGTAAAAAGGAAGTAGGGAGAAGTTTAAATACTTCCCAAACTATATATTTCATTGTTTCAAAAATATCTTCATACATATATTAATTTGTTTCATTTTTTACTACTAATTTATCTTAGTTCACTGTAATATATACATATATACACACATATGAGAAATTATACACACTCACACATACAAATAAAGAGCAAGATAGAAGATAAGTAAAAAGGAAGTAGGGAGAAGTTTAAATACTTCCCAAACTATATATTTCATTGTTTCAAAAATATCTTCATACATATATTAATTTGTTTCATTTTTTACTACTAATTTATCTTAGTTCACTGTAAAGCAAGTTCTGTGTTATTATCTGTTTGTTTCTTTTTTGTAAGAATCCTTTTGGTCTATGTCTTGTACCCTGAGTAACTACTGTGAAGATGATGATGCAGTGTGTTAAATGTTGTTATTCTCTTATTTTGTTTTTATTTTTTCATAAAATAAAAAAAAAGATTTAGTATCTAAAATGCCTATAATAGTATGTTAACTTTCATTTCATTGGCATACTCAATCTAACCTCTATAGAGCAAAAGAATATAAAAATGTATTTAATAATTACTTGTGAAGTTTTCAATAAAGGGACAAATAAATGAAAGTTTGATATCACTGGAGATTATTTAGATGAATAACATTTAAAAGAAGTTATTTTTATGCTTGTAATTTGGAACTGGTAATCTAAGTAAATATGTATGGATGGCTTTTATTAGACTACGTAACTGCCAACTGACAAAATGAGACTTCCTTCCTCTCAAAAAGGGAAAGAAAAAAGAACCTGGTAAGCATATTTTTCTTTAAATAAAAATTGATTTCACATCAACATTATTTTTTTATTAATTTTTAAAGAATACACAAATGAATTGACTGATTTCTTTTAATTTTGAGACAAGCATATAAAATATAGACTTCTTGTGATGTTTTCCTAAATTCTTTCCACTTACTTTGCATGTTCTCCTGTTGTTTTGTTTTGTTTTGTTGAGACAGGGTCTCGCTGTGCATTCCAGGCTGGCCTTGAACTAACTGTGTAGCCCAGGCTGGCCTCCAACTCAGAATGCTCATCGTGCCTCAGTCTCCCATGGGCTGGAATTACCAATGTGCATCAGCATGCATACTTCTGCCAGAATGAGCTGGGAGCATTGCAGATTTTGAGGGTCTGAATAAATGAACTCACAATTGTATCTGAATCATTCCAATGAAATAAAACTAAAAGTAGTGCCACAAGGCAGGTCCTCCCCTATAGACAGAGTTCTTTCCTGGGTCGGGCTCTGTTTGCGTTCTCAACACCTCAGTGAGCTTTGCGCCACCTAGACTCTGAACTCAGCTCTAGAGCCTTCGACCTAAAGCTCACAATGAGTCATGGCTGGAAGAGATCATTTTCTCCCAGCATTCTCCTCTCTCTCCCTCTGGCTGCATTTATGGAGACGTCAGCCTCTTTGCTACCTGGATCACTAAGGCTGCACTACACTGAACGGCTGCCTGGCTACCTCAGCTGTTACTCATGTGTGCGCATTTGATTTCTTGGAATTGGGACGTAATAAAGCCTGGATCCAGAACACCTGCTCCTGTTGGCATCGCTGGGATTGACATCTGTCATCCGAACATGCCATACATGACCGATCCTCCCAACTAGCTGGACCCCATGTGCTTGCTGCTCCTGCCCTTGTGTGACAAAATGAGGAGTTTTCTGCCATGGCAGTAAAATTAAAATTTCAACAGTTACAGTGCTTGGATCATAATAAAACACAGGAGATAGAAATTTTTTTTAACTCACTCTGGTAATTTACCACATGCAGATATAAATTTAGTCTTCTATAAAATGGTAATTAAGTCTGAAAATTCTGTCATTTAATTCATTTTGGCTATTCCATTTGCTGCTTTCCTTTTCTAGACTTCCACTTTTCAGATAGCTTTTCTCAGTAATGCCTCATTTATATATATATATTTTTTTTGAGGCACAGTCTCACTATGTAGTTCAGGCTGGCCTTGAACTCATTACAGGCTGGCTTCAAACTCACCACCATCCTCCTGCCTCAGCCTATTGAGTGCTGGGATTACAGGCTTGCGCCACCACACCAGGCACATCGCATTGTTAATAATAAATATATCTTCCACTTCACAGTTCAACAATTTTGATTACAATTTGAACAGCAAGTGTGTGTGTGTGTGTGTGTGTGTGTGTGTGTGTGTGTGTGGTACTAGGGATTGAGTTGAGGAACCAAGGGCCTTTTCCACTGAACTATACCCCTAGTCTTTTTTTTTAACAAGATCTCATTAAATTGCTCAGGCTGGACCCAAATTTGCAGTTCTCCTGCCTGGGCCTTCCAGAGTCCTAGGATTACAGCAGGCATGCACCATCATGCCCAACTATCAAATACTAACCGACCAACTGGTGATAGTCACATCAGGTAACGTGCAGAAAAGTCTATGCACAAATAGTGTTGCTGCCTTAAGGAGGTTTACACTTACATGACTTTTATTTCACATTCCTAATTTTTACCTAGTTTTCATCTTAACTTTAAAACTGGTAGTATTCCTCTCTTTCTCCATGGTACCACACCCACTCGGAATCATATACCCAAAACATATATATCACCCTAGATTTTCAATTTGCCCTCACTTTCTAGGACAATAGCAGAATCCATTGGTACTACCTAAAAGTATACTGCAATGGTTAATTTTATGAATCAACTTGGCAGGGTGATGTTGACCAGATATTGAGTCAAATACTATTTCAGATGTTGCTTTAGTTTTTGCTCAAGATGAGAAATTCACTTAAATCAGTAGAGTTTGAGGAACCCAGATGACCCTCTAACATGTGGGTGGGCCTTGTCTAATCAGTTAACAATCTTAGGAAACAGAAGAAGAAGAAGGGATCCATCCAAGGGGAGGGACTTCTGTCTCTAAACCGCCTTTGGACTCTCCTATAGTATGGGTTATGAATGTTTCCCAAAGTCCCGTGTGTTACAGCTTTGTCCCCAGGGTTGTGTGTTGGGGAAATAGTAGATTCTGCAGGAAGTGGGGCCTGTAGGAAGTCCTTGAGTCATGGGAGTTGTAGCCTCCATGGGGATTATGGGACTCCAGCCCTTGCCTGTCTCTTTTGCTTCCTGGTCACAAGGTAAACAGTCTTGCTCTACCACACACTTGCACCATGATGTGTTACCTTGCCCAAAGCAACTGCACTAGCCAGTCACAGACTGGACCCTCCAAATCTGTGAGCCAAATAAACCTTTTCTCTTTATAAGTTGATTATCTCAAGTGTTCCCTTATAGTGATGGGAAGCTGACTCATACGGACTTTAACTGTAATAGCAATTTTTTCCTGTTGACTTTGGACTCTTTGCTCTCCCCAATTGTGTGAGCAAATTCCCTAAATAACTCTCTCTCTCTCTCTCTCTCTCTCTCTCTCTCACACACACACACACACACACACACACACACACACTCACATGTTCTATTTCTCTGCAGAACCCTGCCTAATGTATATGTCCTACTCTATTCTCTTCTCTCCAACTTCATGCACCAACCTATGCCAAACCAACCTGGTCTGGCTCAGCTCTTTCTCTCTTCAAAATGCAGTCATCGAGAAAGCTAGCATTTAGCTCCGTTTCCTTCCAGGAGCTGGGGCTGACTTATCACAGACTCCACACTGCAAAACCCACCCCATACAATGGCTATATCCCCTGAACCACAGCACAGTTGGAAGATTTTGTTTCTAACTAAAGTTTATTCCTCAACAATAAAAACCCTTGGAAGTCTTTACCAACACACACTAGAAGGAACCATCCTGTGGCTGTTACCCTCTGGTACCCACCCCTCAGTCCAATGCAGCCCCTTGCAACCAGGCTGCCTTTCTGCTCCTCACACTGGCCCAGCTTCCTGCCCGCATTGGCAGCTTCCCATTGTGAGTTCCTTTTCCTTGGTCTGCTAAGATCCCAGGTCAGGTGTCAACACCCTGGCGATTTGTTTACTTGGATCTTGTCTGTGCTGTGCTATCTCCAGTGCAAAGTCCACGAGGGAAATAAACTTGATCTTTTTTATGAAACACAGTAGTTTTGCTTTGGGAAGCACAAAGTAGTCTCTCAACAAACATTAGTTGAATGAATGAAAGGATACTCACTTTATCTGAAGCATCTTGACAAGGGATTCGATAAATTATTTTATTTAATAATGGTTTCATAATTATGAGTATAATGTAAATTAGTCTTTTCCCCTGAAAGCTTATTTTTTTCCACCCAAGTGCAACTGATAAACACTTATACTTAGAAAAAGAGCACTTGAAAATGAGAAGTTCTATTTCAACACGCACATATCTACTCTTGTTTCCTCAACTCATCTTTCAGCATTAGGAAGCAGAAGTTTGATATCGTCTTTGTCAGACAATACAAGGAAACGTAGGATTGTTGCATTATGGTGATATATTCGTGCATTATGCTCCCCACACTGGCAGCGTGTGGGTTTACATTTATCACTGTCTCTGTGAAATGGATTTGAGTTAAAATGTCATACTTTTCCTCTTAAAGGACTTTTAAGACCTTGACCAAAAGGCATTCTTGTCACTCTTCTCTAAATGATTGAGAAGTTTCAATCTCTATCTCAAGTTTAAAGTAACTGAAGATCACAAATACGATCATGCCAGTGTGAATCTTCTTTTAAGTATGTTTTGCCACTTTTAAATTATTCCACAGCAAAGTGTTAAACAGGCAAAGGCATTTACCAAACCCACCAGGAAAGGAAGTTGGGTTTTGAAAGGTAAGTACTTAGGGATACACAATGGCATTCTATATTTTCCATTACACTTTTAGACGTTCTCTACTATCAACAAATAAAATGCTGCCATTAAAACATAGAAGAAAATCCCTGCTGGGAGAGGGAGAAGCTGAGTTAGCAGAAGACAGTCCAGCACATTCCAGTGCATAGCACCAGAACATCCCTGATTCCTCTTCGCCTTTGGCCCTGCTAGTGCACAGTGGCCCACTGCCAAATTCCACTGCATATCTTTTGGCCTGGGCACTCCTCTAACCTCAGAAGCCCCAGACCCATGGCTGCACAGAGAGGTCCAGATGGGTGAGAGAATCAAGGCCCCCCGGAAGCCCCCTTCCCCAGGGACGAGCACACCCAGCACAGCACCTCACCCTTCGGGTGAGATGGCTTTGAGTATTCCTCGTTGTCACCCATAGCTCCCCCACAAATCTGAGCTCCTCTGGCCCGCTGTGGTCACAGGCTCCCCAGCACACTTTTCCTTCCTGTCGCACTTCCCCAATTTCCCTGCCACTGCTTCCTGGGATTGCCTTGCACTCAAATCAGAGCACAGCTGGCAGTTGCCTCCTTCAAGAAGGACCCAGACCACACGATACCCTGTGTCTGTGAGCTTTGGGAAGCAAATGCAAAGCCAGGCGTAGCGACGAGTGCCTGTCACTGCAGCACCCTAGGAGACTGAGGCAGGAGGATCAAAAGTTGGAGCCCAGCCTGGGCAACCTAGTGAGATCCTATCTCAAAATGAAAAAGATCTGGAGCTACAGATCAGTGTGAAAGCCCTGAGTTTAGTCCCCAGTACTGCCATAGTAACAATAATAACAATGACATTAATAATAATAAGCAAAACCTACCATGGTTCCCCCCAAAAAAAAACTGAAATCAAGTGAAAATGATTTATCATGTACTTCGTACATGCAAAACTTCATTCTAGGGGGAGGTGAAGGCCAATGCAGTGGGGGCTTTAGTCATGTTGATCAAAAAGAAAAGAAAAAATTAAGAATCATTTTATTTTTGCTCTGATCATTCATTCGTTAAATATTCAGAATACGTACCAATTTCATCACCACTTTAGGCCATTTGGGGTGGTACAAGTGTGAATCTGAAATGGATGATTTTTGTTGTTCGTGTTTTTCTCATCCTGGGGTTTGAGCTACTGAGCTACATCCCCCACCCTTTTTAAATTTTTTCTTCTTTTATTTTGGAGATGGAGGTTCACTAAATCACCAAGTTGTCCCGGCTGGGTTCCAACTTGCACTCCTCCTGACTCAGCCTCCCAGAGTTCTGTGATTACAGGCCCCTGACACCACACTGAGCTGTGACATAGATCCGGAGCTCAAGGGGGAAACAAAATGGCACGAAATTCCTCAATGTTTCTTCAACGTCTCCAAAAATATGAATCTGCACCTCACCGTTCATCCTCCCTCCTCCTCAACAACTTCAGGATGCCAGCTCTGCCCCAACATGAGGACAAACAAAAACACCCCCAGGTGTTGCAGAAGTTGTCTCTACACACTTGTTCTCTTTGCCCAGTCACGGCCATGCCAACAAACCCACTCATCTCCTGTATCCAGTCCGCCTGGAGGCACAGCGTCCCTGTCTGGTTACCAGGCAACCGGCTTCAAGTGCTTGCGGGCTAGGTAACCTTGATCAGCTGTCAACACCACTGTTCCGCGATTCCATTTTCCCATCTGAAAGGGGACCTATGAGTCACCGGAAGAATTAAAATGGGATCATTTATAGAAAGGTCCTAGAACAGTTCCCAATACAGAAACCGCTCCATACGTGTTTATTATTATTGTCATCGTTAACTTGGGGAACTCAGTCTTGGAGGCGGTGTAAAACGGTTCAGAGCAGATGGAAATCAGAGCCAAGAAAGAGCCGATGCACCAGCCTAGAAAGAGATACAGAAGGACAAAAAGACGCAAGAAGCAGAGAGACCTGGAGTTTCCAGCCTCAGAGGCGTGCAGCATAGAAGGAGAAGAAGGTTACTTTGGAGGGGACTGGTAAATTTGCAATCAAATTCTGGTTCCACCATTTATAAACTGTGTGGCCTTAAACTAACCATTCTAGCTTCAATTTCCTCATCTGTAAAATGGGGGCAGTAATGTTCTTTGATCGAGTCACTGTGCTTCAAAATGCATTCATGGAAAGCCCCGGGCGCGTCATACAGTGAATTCTCATTCCCTTCTCTCCCTCTTC
>NW_022900949.1:24955712-24977617 GCF_012274545.1 Fukomys damarensis
AAAAAAAAAAAAAAAAAAAAAAAAAATCCAAACACCGTGATGCAAGTAAAGGAATCTAAGCCCTTCTCTTAGCCTACTGTTGTTTTGATCCACAAGGACGTCTTTCATGATTGACATGCTCCGGCTGCTAAATTCTGTCTACTTCTCAGCCTGAGTCAGAGAACACGGGCAACGGAAAGAACAGACGCTTCTCACAAAGGACAAATGGCCAGCAAACGCAGGAAGAGATGCTCGACATCACTGGCCATCAGAGAAACACAAGTTAGAGCAACACTGAAGTTCCATCTCACCCCGGAAAGAGTGGCCAACATCAAGACATCAAACACGAACACACGCTGGTGAGGCTGGAGGGAAAAAGGAAACTCCAGCACTGTGGGTGGGAATGTAAACCAGTACAGCCACTATGGAGATCAGGGTAGAGATTTCTCAAAAAGAAAAATAAGTAAGTAAGTAAGTAAATAAATAAATAAATAAATTCCATTCTACCCAGCTATTCCTCTTCAAGGAATCTTCCTAAAGGAATTAAAGTCATCAGAGTAACAGTGATCCATGCACACCTATGTTTACAGCAGCATGATTCATAAGAGCTAAATCTTGGAAGCAGCCTATACGCCCACCAGCAGATAATGGACAAGGAAAATGTGGTATTTACACATAATGGAGTACTATGCTACCATAAAGAAGGATAAACTTGAGTCATCTGTAGGAAAATGGATGCACCTTGAGACCATAATATTAAATGAAATAAATCAGACACACAAGCTGAAATATCGCATGATTTCTTTTACATGGGAGTCCCAAAATATAAATAAATCAAAGAGCAAAATAAGATAGGAAACGGAGCCAGATCTTTTGCAAAGGGGAAGGGGACCATGAGATGGAGGAGGGGGAAGGGAGGAGAAGGGAAGGGGATTGGAAAAAGAAAGAATGGAGACGGGTTATGTACAGGGACCGTCTCCTCATCACGTGTGTCATTGTTTGGTACTGTAAACATGGGATAATAGTAAAAAGGAGGAAGAGGAGGAGGAGGAGGAGGAGGAGGAGGAGGCGGTGAAGAAAACAGGGTCCAGAGCTAGCTCTAGCCCTTGCTACAAGGACCTTCTGCAACTCTTTCTCTTTTTAGAGTTTTGAGTTCCCAATTAGCAAAAGGTAGAAAGTGACACCTCCCCGAATGCCTTGGACAGAGCTGGGGTCCCCGAGGTCTGCGTTTCCACTACAGTTATTTGTGCTCAATATTTGCAGCTTAAAGCGCATATTACACTGATGAGGTACAGATAGGAACGCAAAAAGCCGGGAGAAAGCTATGCAACCGAGCGTGCAGACAAATAAACGGAAGTGAGGGACTGGTGCTTCTCTCCCACTTAATTGGATTTTGCGAAAAATAAACACTTAAGAATCGAGGTTGTGAGATATGTTTATACTGAAATGAAAGTTTTCAAGAGTGGCGGCGAGTTTCAATACCGTGGTGACGATGCCACTTTAATGACGATTCTGTTCCTTTAGCATTCAGGCGAGGAACATCAAACAGGAAGAACAAGAGCATCGGGATTACACTTTGGGGCACTTATCGGGGTCAAAATCACAATGCGGTGGCTTCCTACTCACTCTGAGCCCTCAGCTAGGGCCGGCAGGGCCAGCCTGGTTCTTCCCAGCCAGTCGTAAATTACTGCAAGAAATGTAAAGGCAGATGGGGAAGGGAAGAGCTCAGGCTGAAGCACGGGGTCCCCTCCTGCCTGCCAGAGCAGGGCCCTGGAGCCTGTAAAGAGACCCCGCCAAACCCGACTTCCCAGTTTGCTCTTGCTTGAATGACTGAGACTTTCTCGGGGTTTGCAAAGCTAACCGTTGCTCTGGGCTCCTTCTAGCCCCGTTAGAGCCGCAACCCGAGAGCCTGGGCGGAGAGGGCCCCTGCTCTGCCCTTCCAGGCCAATCCACTGGCAGCCTCATCACGGAAATCTTTCATCCTGGAAATCAGCAAACACCACAAATCAAATCAGTGCCTTTTCATTTTCCTCCTGCAAGCAACTTGTTCAGGTTACCAGCGTGCTGCTCCCCATGAAGCAAACCCCCTCATTTCCAGGCTAAATGTCCCTGCTGTGCTCCCACCTCGGGGTCCCGCTCTCCGCGCCCCTACTGCGGCCACAATCCTGAGGCCCCAGGGCTGGCAGCGAGGACGAAAGCATAGCAGGGCAAGAAGGGCAAGCGGCCCCTCTGTCAGATTCCCTGGACTCCGAGGTACAGATCCAGCCGGGGCACCATCCCGCTGGAGGCCCAACGGAGTGGGATGCTACTTCAGGGCGGAAGAAAGGGCCCCGGGTTGAAAAGAAACACACCAACCGGAAGTGAGGAGAGAGGCTTCCTGGGGTTCTCTCAGTGGGGAGGAAGCCAGGGCAGGGGTTCTGGCAGCCCCATGTCCCACTTTCACCCAGATCCCTCTCATCTGCTACTTGGGCTGAGGAGAGATAAACTGAGATCATGGGCTGTGGAGTAAAACAAAAATTTTGGAAGGAGCTCTCTTGTCCTTTTTTGTTTGTTTCTTTGCTCTGGATTCTCTGAGTAAACAGTTCTCCAATACTGCCCTCTGCCTCCCGGTATCAATGCCCAGGAAGGGGAAGACATTAGTCAGCGAGAGGCATTGTGCTGTCTCAGGGAGGCAAAAATTCCTAAGAAAATTGAGAAATATTTCTTGCTCAAAAGCATTGAGTCAGTTTAAAAAAAAAAAAATGAGAGTTGTATCTGCTGCCCCATGTGACCATTGCAGGCTTAGAGTGAGATGCGTGTGAATTGAGCATGCTGTAAGTGGAAAAAAATTATAAAGTGATTTAAAACAGTTCACAGGAAAAAATAAAAAATGAGTGCAGAAACCACCTGGTCTTCTCTCTTGGTTCTTTGGAGACAAGGTGTTTTCTGTGTAACTCCGAACAGCCCCAAACCCACAACCTTCCCTCTTCAGCCTCTCCAGGGCTGGGAGAAGAGTTAATTTTTAAAAGCAAATGTGAAAAATAAAATTAAAAAGTGAATGTGAAAGTACAAGGTCCCGATGATGAATGTAACTGTATTGTATACCTAAAAGTTACCGATAAACTTCATAAAGATAAAAAAATGAATGTGAAAATATCCCAATAGTTTTTACATTGATTCAACATTGAATGGTTAGATTGGCCATAGTGAGCGAAATAAAATACAGTATAATAAAATCAATTTCAGCTGTCTTCTTAGTTCGTTTTAATGTGCCTACATTATGCACACTCTTCCTGATGGACCGGACTGGGTTAAGGGGTCCAGGTCTCAACTTGTTTAACTGGCATCTGAAGGCCTCTGTGACAGCAAACCTACTGCTCTGTCAGAGACAACACAACCCTCGGGTCTGGAGAATATTTTAATTCTCTTGCACAGCATAGAAATATTGGAAAAGACAGAGACAGGGATTGGCCTCAGCTATACTATGGCCTTTTCGAGGCCAATCAAGGACCCCTTCTCCAGCATCCACCATCAGCTGAGAAAACGGCTGCACAGCCTCCAGAGACTGAGGTATCTCTCTGCAGCATGCCGTCCTACAGAAACTTCACCTTTCCGTGCTTAACATCCTGCTTGTACTGGAAAGCTAATCTCTGTTGCAGGAGAGGAGGAAGCCCCTTCTTCTCACAGCTGACACTTAACCAAGCACATCAGGATACCACCACAACCCTTGTTGGGGCAGGAAATATTATTCTCCCCACTTTACAGACACAGAAACTAAAGCGCAAAGACGTCACTGCCCGAGGCCACACAGCTAGCAAGCGGCAGAGGCAGGGTACAAGCCACACATTGCTCATAGTTTGATAATCACTACTCTTAATGCTTCTTAGAATTCAGTCCTTTCTGGTCCAACAAGCTGTAGGGGAGCTTCCTGGCCCTGTCACAGCAGGGCTCTCAGTAGGGCCCCAGGGACAAACTCTGCTCCCCCGTAGTGGATTGGTGGAAATAAAGATGGAAGAGGAAGAACAGCAACAACAAGACCCACCGAAGTTGAAATCCCTTGTAAAGCATCTAAAAAGAGAACTGGGAATGAAAATTCTCCCAGGCACTGCCCCTGAAGCTTCAGCAGGTTGAGTCTAAGAAACAGAAAGACCCGATAGCATCAAAGCACCGAATCTGCCCCTAACAAGCAATCGTCCGGCTTCAGACAAACACAACTTAAAACTGAATGCATCTGCTTATGAGACGGTTTGACCAAATTAGAATACAGATAAAGCAATAAAAGTTATAAAATGATTAAAAACGGTTCACAGGAAAAAAAATGAGTGTGGAAACCACATGGAATCGGTGTGAGAGAAAGAGAATCTCCCCCTCTTCCTCCTCCTCCCCACCAGGGACCCTCAGAAAGTTAGGTGGAAATCCGGTGAGCTGCAAACCACGGAGCAGGAAATCCTTGCACAAGCTGGGGAGAGAGAAAGCCGCAGAACCAGGGCTCCTACGAGGCTCCTTCCACCTGCGAAGCGAAGCGGCTGCCCTGCTGAGCTCCGGAACCTGGAGGCCAGGTGCAGACGGAGGTTGCACCTGAGTACAGGTGCTGTGAGGGAGGCGTGGTCTCCTCTCACAGGTGTACCCCGGCCTCTTAGCGTTAACCCCAACGAGGAAGGAAAGTGCACCCCAGGCCCCTATGCCGCAAAATCCCCACCTCACAGCTGACTTACCCAGGAGCTGCACAGCGACAGGAATGACAGAGACAAACCCCAGGAGTAGGGACAGCCTCATGGTACAGGGTGTATCCTTTTCTTCCACGGATGGAAAGGAAGACGTGAAAGAGAAACACACAGGGCCCCTGCGAGCCCCCCCAGCCTGGCCCAGGTCCCCAGGGTAAAAAGGAGGCCGAAGGAAGCAGTCCCTTTTAAAGGGTTCCTGAATTTAGGAAAACCCGCCAGTAAGGAGATATCCTGTCACATGAGGGTGGTTAGAAAAACAGGAATTCAAAGTTACAGCTTTGCTTCGTAAGCTAACTTCTGAGAAGGGCAGGCACAGGGGGAAGGGGAGAAAGGCACACATGTAGGAGAGGGGTGACATCGGGGAGGGAGGCACGGCTGGCCAGGCCTTCAGGGAAGTGACTGGGCCAAGACCTCTCTGCTGCTAATGGTGCTTCTCTAGGAAGCAGTGAGTCAGGAGTCTCTATGCAGAGAAAAGGAAACAGCACTCAAATGCACTCTATGCACTCAAAAGAAAACAGCAGGCACTAAAAGGGACAGTTTTTCCTGGGGAACAATTTTTGAGGGGATAGTTTTCATGGGGGACCATTTTCCTGGGGAACAATTTTCATGGAAACAGTTTTCACGGGGGATAGTTTTCATGGAGGACAGATTTCATCAGGGAGACTTGTACTTAAGAGGGGAAACTGATCTCATTCTCCATACTGAGTGCTTGGAACCCCACCCCACCCCTTTTTTTCCTGGAAAACTTCAAAAGACACAGTTTAAATAGAGCTTTGCTCCTCTACCTAGAGAAAAGTGAAAGAGAAGCTAAATCTGAGATGAAATCCCAGGGAAACCAAGAGGGAGAAAGTTCTAGAAGCCTTTGCCTAGCAAGCCAGAGCAAATAGTGGCAAAGCTTTGCCAAGAAAGTGTGGCTGCCCTGCCCCAACCATAGTGATCACCCTCAATTTGGAAATGTCCACCAGTGAGAAGAAGAAAATCTGTTTTTTACAACAGAAGATGTCTATTGACTTCATGACAAGAGTCTTTATTTAAATAAAAAATGTGAATAGCTCCTTCATGAAGCACAATATTGAACCTCCAACATCTATTTTATTTTTTCGGAAGTAAAATATGAATCAAGGACATTTTGAAACAAGTACTAATGATTAGATAGCTGGCCCATAACTAGAGTGTGGGAAATGTTTAGTAAATGAAAAAGAAGCTACCAGGAACATTGTGGGTTTTTTTAAATTTTTAAATGAATATTTTATCTGCAAATGAGAAGAAAGCACCACAGAGTCTCCATCTTTGGTGGCAAAGTTACAAACTTCATTCCCTAAAAATATTGTGATATAGTTCTCTCACTGATTTTTTTTAACATTCTAAATTTAAGATTATCATGACAGGAAGAAAAAGATGGCAAAATGTAGGACAGAAGGTCAGCATTTCTTTTTCATAAAGCCAATGCCTGACAGACCAAAAACATTGCTTGGGAAAGAGACCAGATGAAACAAAACTCTTTCATTCTCAAACATTGTTTTACTGAGTTAGAATGAGAATTTTTAATGAATCACTTGTAGCTTTTAAATGTAAGTAAGTCATCTTGACTTGAGAGTTTTGCAGGTTGGATTTATACTGATTTCAAAAGGAAATATAATTCAACTGAATCATCTTTACACCCATACTCAGATTTTCTTAGCTACACAAGTGTGTCCCATCACATTTATGTAATTAAAAATCCGAATCAGTAGTCAACTCCATGGCTTTGAGGCAACATGAAGCCAACTTCCCCACACAACTCTTTACCCCTGTGACTTTGGCCTTATGGAAACAGATTTGTCAGAGGTGACCAGGGGAAGTAAGATCTCAGATCATGGTGTAGAAAGTTCATGGTGTAGAAAGTTCCAAGAATTCATCCTTTCATCTAAACTATTGAACTGGTAGGAACTGTCTAATGTATCTATTTTGGGATTCTAGAAACTAGTCAAAAACTTGGGGCACATAGAGAGATACATAATGAAGAGACTGGTGAATTTCAGTGAATTTCAGCTTTCCTCTTGGGGGACTCATCCTAGGAGGACCCTGTCCTCCATTCCTTATCCTCCACCCCTGACTCAGGTTGTCGTGAGGGGAGTTGGTGCCCTTGCTTGAACTAGGATGGATAATGAGGAGGACCTTACCCTATAGATTACTAGGGTTGTGTGGTCTGAAGGATGACTGGTGGTTTTGATTGCTTCTATCACTTATTTTTTGCCATGTAAAACTAATATTGTCAGTGTTCCATACACATTTACACAACTTGAATACGGAAGAAATTTTCGCAAGAACAAAAATCACTGTGCAATACCAAAGGGTTGGAGGCAATACGGTGAACATGACCCGTGTCAAAAACTTGGGGCACATAGAGAGATACATAATGAAGAGACTGGTGAATTTCAGTGAATTTCAGCTTTCCTCTTGGGGGACTCATCCTAGGAGGACCCTGTCCTCCATTCCTTATCCTCCACCCCTGACTCAGGTTGTCGTGAGGGGAGTTGGTGCCCTTGCTTGAACTAGGATGGATAATGAGGAGGACCTTACCCTATAGATTACTAGGGTTGTGTGGTCTGAAGGATGACTGGTGGTTTTGATTGCTTCTATCACTTATTTTTTGCCATGTAAAACTAATATTGTCAGTGTTCCATACACATTTACACAACTTGAATACGGAAGAAATTTTCGCAAGAACAAAAATCACTGTGCAATACCAAAGGGTTGGAGGCAATACGGTGACCACATGACCCGGAGGGACTGCTGATTCTTGACTCCAAGCTCTCTGCTTCAGATTTACCGATTCACAGGTTTACCTACTGCAGCATGATTTAAAATTATAGCACCAACTCCACATCAACAGGATCCCTCTCAGGCTGCACACTGCGTGTTTACAAAGGACTAAGAGTTCATTTTGCACACGAATATTACATCACAGACACTGGCTCAACATAAATCCTTTCAACAAAACTCCAAGCCAGAGTACCAGAGAGTCTCAATGGTTAAAAGCAGAAAAATGAGCAAACTGCCACCCAAAGAGATGAGTTGCAATCCGGATGTGTGTGACATTTTCACTGTTACATTCATTTACTAATTGGGTATTTTTAGTTTCCTTTAAAAATCTCACATAAGTAAATGATTACTGCAATCCCTATAGTGGGTAGATGAACCTTCCCACTAACTCAGCTACTTAGTGATGGCTCAAATACTATTTTCTTCATCAGAATACAAAGTAAGACCCACAGTCACACTGAATAAATGCCCTCAAAAAAAGCAACTTAAAACTCGTCCCAAACATTGAAAAGGTAAAACTGGCTAAAAGGTTACAACTGCATTTGCACTGCAAACTCATTCTACTTTCTCTTCTGGAAAAAAAAATTTTTTTTTCTACAGAAACACTTGTATATAACAATACTAGAAGTTTGAGCAAATGCAATTAGGCAAGAAAAATAAATTTAAAGCATCCAAATTGGAAAGAAAGATAGTTTTCTGCATACATGTGGTCATGTGACTTTATATGTAGAAAGTCCTAATGCTTCCATACAAATCTGGTAAAGCCCATAAAACCCACCGAAGTTTCAAGATACAAAATCAAAACACAAAAATCAGTTTCATTTCTATACACCATTAATGAACAAATAGGAGATTAAAAATACAAATCCAATTTAAATAGCATCTAAAACAATAGCATACTTAACAATAAACTTAGCCAAAGAGGCAAAAAAAAAAAAACCCAAAACAAATTATACCCAAAACTACAGCACATTCCTGAAAGAAATTAAAGGTCTAAATAAGTGGAAGGATATCCTGGATTCATGGATTGGGAGACTTCGTATTGATAAGGTGATCAAAGCAATTTACAGATTCATGCAGTCCTTAACAAAAATCACAGTGTTTGCTGCAGAAATAGAAAAACCCATTCTAAAATTCACATGGAGTCTCAAGAAGTTCCACATAACCAGATCAGTCCCTAAAAAGAACATTGGTGGATTCATACTTCCTGGTTTCAACACTTACAATAAAACTATAGTACAGTAATCTAAACAGTGTGATAATTACATAAACACAGACATATTAGGCCAGTGGAATAAATAGAGGCCTTAGAAATAAACCCTAATACATGTTGCCAATTGAGTTTTCACAAAGTGCCAAGATCATTTAAATAGGAAAAAAAAACAGTATTTTTTGTATTTTGGTGTTTATTGTAAGGATGTAGGGGGGAGGTTTGGTTTTCTTTTGCAGTACTGAGAATTGAACCCAGGTCCTTTGCACTGAGCTACATCCTCGGCCCTTCTTAATTTTCTTTTTTTTTTTTTTTTAATTTTGAGATAAGTTCTTGCTACAGTACTAAGTTGCCTAGGATGGGCTCAAACTTGAAATTCTCCTGCTCAGCTTCTCAGAGTACTAGGATTACAGATATGAGCCATCGCACTTGCTCAAGAAGAGTGTTTTTAACAAATGATGCCAGGGAAATTGTACAATCACATTCTTACACCTTATACAAAAATCAACCCAAAATAGATCAAAGAGATAAGATTGATTATAAAGCTCTTAGAAGAAAACAACAGGAAATTTTTCATAATATTGGATTTAATGGTGATTGCTTAGGTATGACATAAAAACCACAAGCAACAAGAAAAAAATAGACTTTTATATGTGAAAGGACACTATGAAGGGAAGGAAAAGATCACCCGTGGAATCAGAGAAAATACTTTTAATCATACATCTGATAAAGGATTAATACTCACAATATATAAAGAACTACAACTTAACCAATTAAAAAGAAAAAAGCAGAGAACTGAGTAGACATTTCTCTAACAAAGATCTGCAAATGCCCAACGAACACCTGTCAAGGTGCTCAACATCGCGAGCCATTAGGGAGGTGAAAATCAAAACTACAGTAAGATACTGTTCCACATCTAAAAATATGACTAGCATCAAAAGCAGTCCAAAAATAGTGTTAGTGAGCATCTGGAGAAATGGGACGGGTGGGCCTTGAGGATGTTATCTGGTATAGTCACTATCGAAAGCAGTTGGGCAGTTCTTCACTAAGATAAATATAGATGACCATCTGATTTGGTAATTCCACTTCCAAATATACACCCCAAAGGAATGACAAGACATATATATTTTATTTATTTATTTATTTATATAAATATAGATATATAGATATTTGTACACTCGTGTTTAAAGATGTATTATTTTTCAATAGTCAAAAGGTAAAAGCAACTCAGGTGTCTATCAGAAAATGTGTAAACAAAATGCAGTATATACATGTAATGGTATATTATACAGCCATAAAAAGTAATTCTGCAATATATACAACCTTTAAGCTTTAGGCCAAGTGAAAGCCAGACATAAAAGGAAAATATTGTGCGATTCCATTTAGTTGAGGTGTATAACATAGGAAAATTCACAGAAATAGAAAGCAATGAGCTTATCAAAATGTGAGAAGGTAGAAGGCAAAGGAGAATGGAGAGTTATTGTTTAATGGGTATAGAGGATCTTTTTTGCATGATGAAAGTTCTAGAAATAGTGGCAATAGTTAACATTGTGAATGTGTGTAAAAGCTATTGGATTGTACAGCAAAAAAAAAGTTCCAGTGGTAAATTATGTTATGCATATTTTACCACAATTATTAACAATCCCATTCTATTCTCTTCACGTCTTTCTACTAATTTTTTGTTCGAGTTTCCGGTCAGCGATTAAGGATGGTGGTTGATTTTGTCTATTCTTACTTGCAAGCTAAATCTTTTTTAATTGTTCATTTGTTACTGGCAAGACAACAGCTGAACTATGTCATTTCCTCCTTCCTCAAATGACACACACTGAGTTCCACATATGATGAACTTACTGTCTGCTCTGCCCTCAAATAGTTCCAAGGAAATTAGCTGAACAAATTATTTGGTATCCTGTTGCACTAAAGTGAATGTCACGAGAAAGGTAATGTCACCAAGTTTTGTCTTCCAACTGTAAGAGTTATACTTACAATGTGCCTATTGAGTGTGCAAGAGAAGAGCACAGTGACTGAAAAAAATGCACATACCTTAATTTTAAAACACTTTCTTGCTAAAAGAAAAAGTGCTAATGGTCTTGTGAGGATTCAGCAAATCCCAATCTTCACGCTGCTAATTGATCAGGGCAGCACTTGCTGAACGCAAGAGTGCCTGGGACAATTTTTAAACAGCGCAGGCCACTGGAAAAAAAAGTGCACAGGCTACTGGAGAAAAAATGCACAGGGTACTGGGAAAAGAGAGCAGAGGCTACTGAAAAAAATGGCTGTGATAGATGCGCTCCACCCAGGGTCTCTGCCTGTGACCTATTGCAAATAATGCAAAAGTTTCTTAATAAAGAGATGCCCATCAAAGAAAATATCCCCGTGTACTATTTTTCACAAATAAAAGTAGTGCTTCCTTCAGAAGATTTCTCTAATTAAGTTGGCCTATCTTTTAATAGGCGAATGTGCTCAAATGGTACCAAGGTAATTCCTACTCTAGAGGAAAAAAAAAAAAAGAGAAAATATTATAATGTAGTTGAGCACAAATTTTAGGATTTATGCCATAAAACACTATTTTATGTTATTTCACATACTTTTTGATCCTTACCAAAATAGAGTAAAACACCAGTAATTTACACAGTTTAACAGAAAAGAATTACATTCTTTTAATCAAATTCCTTTGCATTGGTTTAATTATCTAATATGTGGCTTTAATTATAATTGTCTTCAGAGAGTATATTTAGATTTATCATAATCTACAATATTCAGATGCAGACTAGTGGGGAGGGCTGTGAGTTTGACAGTCCTTTAACCAATGCTTTACTTTTTAGTCTGGCATGACATACAACTTTACAATGCAGTTAATTTCACAAACTGATTTCATTAGAACACTGTAGGACTCAATATTTGGAAAAAATTAAGAATAAAATAATAATTTATTTGTAATTGGAACATTACCTGCACTTTAGAGACAGAAGTCAAGACTCAAAAATGCTGGGCTTATTTCTCCAAACTATACCCAATACATAATATTTTCTATAATTTTTAACAATTTGGAATGTGAATCTCATGCTTATTCATGCTACAATTCAAGACTAATAATTATTATTCTGGGATAGCTATTCTCTAAGGCATCCAAACTAAATCTTTAAAAGGAAAATTTTTGGAGGAAGAGAAGACATTCCTGAAAAATCCATTAATATTTCAATGTCAGTCTAAGGCAAATTATGAGTTTTTTAAATAGATATACTATATCTTGGAAACATACGATTTGTGTATACACTATATAAAATGCCAACTTTACTGCAAATATTAGTAGTAAATACATCTTTAAATTCACATAAAATTAATTGTGATATATTTAAGACTAAACTTTTTTTTTTCTTTGAGACAGGGAGTCAGCAAATCACTAAGTTGCCCAGGCTGAGCTTGAACTTGGAACCTTCCTGCCTCAGCCACACTTAGTGCTGAGATCTCAGGTGTGGCCCACCACTCCTGGCTGAGACTAAACTACTTTTTAAAGTAATTTCACCCATTTTATTAAGACTTTTTAAATGGATTACTTATTCATAAAAATGATACCTAGTCTATCCGAGGTAATCAAATTTGTTGAATATATTAATAAAATGTTGAAAAATGGAAATATGCATACAAACTCCTGTAAACATCCCATTGTTTACCAACCTTTCATGTAATAAAACTGCTAGGCACAAGTGCTCTGATTTCATTTCCCAGATATCTTTTTTTAAATTTTTAAATTTCTAAAATCCATTTATCTTTTTGGTTCGATGAGACAAGCTCTCACTATGTAGTTCGGGCTGGCCTCGAACTCATGGTGATCCTTCTGCCTCAGCCTCCCAAGTGCTGGGAATTACACATGTGCACCCCATGCCAGGCTTTAAACATTCCTTCGAAGGCAAAGTGTTTTTCCTGTGTGCCAGGTGTCCATGACTTTCTCTAAGAGCCTAGAAGTTGGAGATGGAGAGACAAGCAGCCAGGAAGCTGAAAATGGAGGAAAGCCTGGGCCATAGGGTTTTGACTGACGGATAACAATAACTACTCTGTGAAACAAGATGGCTACCACTGTAGACCCTGCATGCACTTCCGCTTTTATTATTCACTCTGTCCTCTATGGGGTGCGAGACTATTACTAAGCCCTACGGCCTCTAAGCGGTAAATTATTTTTCTCTGAAGTTTAATTCAAGACGTATTTTAATGTCTATGATGAGGAAAGCTAATGACAGGTTCACCGAATCAGATCTTGCTCCAAAACCACAGCTGCTCACTTGTCAAGCAAATAGTCCAGTGCTTAGCAGAGAGCAGCCATTCACAAACTGTTTCATTTTTCTCTCCTTTCCTAACCTCACTGTGATTCTCCCTCAGTGACATGACGTCATTAGACGAAAAAGAAGAGGCTGGACATAGCGGTGCACACCAGTAATCCCAGCACTCGAGAGGCTGAGGCAGGAGAATCAACAAGAATTTGAGGCCGGCCTGGGCTACAGAGCAAGTTCAGGCTTAGCCGGAAGTACCTAGTGAGAACCCCTCTCAAAAAACAAAAAATTTTAGAGCCAGGAATTTAGCTCAGTGGTTCTGCGGCCTAACTTGCAAGCGCAAGGCCCCAAGTTTGACCCCCGGTACCATAAATAAATAAATATTTTTAAAAAGTCTGTTACACTTACGTATTGTAATTTCAAACATCAAGCTTTAGAAAGAAAAGGCACGTACGACTCTATTAAGGGATTTTTATTTAAAAATTCAGATGGTACAAAATAGTCTGATCACAGAAAAAAAAAATTTTTTTAACTCTTTCAACACCTAACTTTAGAATGAACTTAACATTTAATGAAGACGTTTACCAATTGGGCTCCAAATTTTACTTGGAATGAAGTGCCATAGACTTATCACAGACCCGGCCGGGTTTTGCAAACATATTTTTACGGAGCAGAAAAACGAAACCGTTTATTAGGACAAAAACATTACAGGGACCTTAGTACCAATAACCTTGAGGAGCTCTGAGAATCGCAATATAATTTTTAGAATGTAACTATGGATTACACAGTATAGAATGAATGGTACTCAGCACGGCTTACTGCAATGCCTATTCAATACCTTGGGCTTGAACGTTATAAACATGTATACACTCAAATTAAATTGGTACCCGAGCCGGGGGTTTAGCTCAGGGGTTCCGCTGTCTGCTTTGCAAGCTCAAGTACCCAAGTAAAAACCTAGAGAAAAAAATAAATAAATTAGGTATCGATACTTTTCCTCCTGTACATAATCTTTGGTGCATGCCTTCATTATTTACACAGCGCCGCCACTCCCAAACATCAGGCACATTCAGTTCAGCTATCAGACATACACGCCCTTAAATTTCTCCAAGCACTGTTTATACTTCCAATGCAAAATACATATACACTCGCATGAAATCTTCCTGAAGTAGAAACATTACAAATTACTTATTTACATGCTTTTCTTCATGAAAATAAAAGATTGCCAAGGAAGAATTTGAAAGAAATTATTTGCATTATATATTCTTTATTTTTAACATTGTTTTGTAAGTCCCTATAGGATTAACATATAAAGGTAAAGACTCACTGTGAAACAAACTACCCCCAGCCTTCCATTAATTAATGTAGTTGCAGATGAATAAGAAGCCCAAGAAAACAAACACAAGATGAAAGTCTTTAAAACGTGCTATAAGTTCTGGTCTCCAAGCCTCTCACCTCAAATCCAGCAATTGAGAAAGCTGAGGCAGGCTGATCACAAGTTCAAGGTCAATATAGGAAGCTCCTGTCAAAAAATGAAAAGCTCTGAGGCTGTAGCTCAGTGCTCCATGATATCAATTTCCAGTACCATAAAAACAAAACAAAGGAGAAAAAAAAAGACTTTGTGTGTTATTTTGCACAAATACAAGGTTTATAGGATTATTCCCAGAAGGCAAGCAGGGATACAGAAAAGAATAAGACAGGAAAATTAAAGCAATGTATTTAGGTACGTGTTTCTTGATATCACTAAAATACTCGCAATTTGTCATTATCATTTGAAAAATTCACACTCTGCTGTATCAAGAGTGCTCCAGTGCAGGAAAGGAGAGTTCCGTGGTTATGGATTTAATGATTTTTAAAGCATCAGTTTCCATAATACAGTACCTCCTGAAGCCCTTTTGTTAATACATTTGTAAAGCTGAACTCAGAATTTTAAATAGGGCATCTGCTGGGCTTTATTTTTACGAGAGTATCAAATTCCACACATTAAATGTTCTTATACTTTGAAACCCACATCTTCATTTTATGGCTTCCGATTATAAACATTACCTGGGTATTCCTGATGCACCTTGATTTCATTATTCTAAACAACCTTCATCTCAGTGCTTCAATACTAGCAAGACAGTAGGGGCCTGGGATTTGCTCAGTGGTTCCGCTGCCTGCCTTGAAAGCACAAGGTCCTGAGTTCGATCCCCAGTACCAAAAAAATAAAAAATAAATTAAAAAAAAAAAAGACAGTAAGCTTTACACTGAGTCCTGTATCTGCTAGAGTACAGTGGACCCTTGACTTAACGAATTCAATTTGTTCCCATTGACTGATTGTCACTCAACTTGGTCAAGAAGGCTCAGGCTCCTCTACACGGCCTTCAAAGTCTCTCTCCTGTACACAGGCAGATCTCAGGGTCCTTAGAAAGATGCTAGGCCAGGATTTCTCAGTTAGCCCCACATGGGAAAGGATATTGTCATGTTCCTTCCAGGACTCTGTAAGGACAAAATCTGCATCTGAGACTATCTGGAAGCACAAGCAGCAGGCATTTGGGGTTGTAACTTGAGACATTGTTTGTAAGCTAAAACTAAAATTCTGATCACCACCAAAAGAGACACAAATGCAAAAAACTCAAAACCAAAAAGAATTTAATTCTGTGTTTGAAGGAGATACTAAAATTAAAATTTTCAGATTTTAAAAATAAGAAAAATCTAAAACTTTGATAATTTCAGGTATTGTTTTCTAAAAACTCTTATTTAACTTACAGGAAAAGCACGCCCTCATTTTTTTAAAAGGCTTCATTAAAGATTGTTTTTTAGAAAAAAGTGTAATATACACAACTTAAACTAATTGCTAATATTTTCTAAAGGCCAATGGAGCTAATTTCCCAGGATATAACTTTGTTTGAATTTAGCACCACGTGCATGTAAACATTAAAAAACTGATGAGCAGGCTGGACATGGTGGCACACACCTCTAATCCCAGCACTCGGGAGGCTGAGGCAGGAGGATCTCTGTGAGTTCCAGACTAGCCTGGCTACATAGTGAGTTCCAGGTCAGTCTCAACTACAGTGAGATCCTGTCTCAAAAAAACAACAACAACAAAACTGATAAACTAGTTATTAAAAATGGTTTCTTCACTACAATCTATTTTTTATTTATTTGTATAGTGCCAAAGCTTTTGCCCAGAAAAAATGTTATCACAAATGTTCATATAACCATAATGAAGAAGTCTGCCTAACTCACATGTCCTTTTTAAGACAGAGATGTTTCCAAGCTAGAGAAAGGCCTGAATCTGGTTAAATAATTGAAGTAAACATAAGAGAGAGTCACCAGGACATTTTTGCACAGGCCTAAAATGGGAGTGATGGTCCCCAGAGCGATGACTAAAGTAAACCTAACAAAAACAAAGGGTAAGTCCTGCAGCAGGACGCCCAGGGAACTGAGAAGAGGGTTTTCAGGAGTGAATACAATCCGAAGAACAGATAGAAAACTGAAGATGTAGACCGGGTACAGCCAGCCCGACTTGTACACAGCGGGGTGCCCGGCCACACGCACCATTTCTATGGTGTCAGCCCACCTCAGGAAGCTCCACAGGAATATCTCCGCCCGGACATCTCTCCGCGACATCATCCTCAGGATTCCAGAGTCGAAGGAGGGCTCCTGGGGTCCCACGGGGACATGGCTGGGCAGCTGTGGCTGCGACGTCCCCGGGGCCTTGGCCACCTGGGAAAGGGCAAGGCTTCCCCCATCCTGTCCCACTTGCTCTGTCACGGTTTTCATTTGTTGCAAAGAGGCCACGTGGATGTGCCCGTCTTCGTTACCTGCAACAAATTGGAGGGTGTGTGCTTTAAGTTTTAAAATAAAATGTTTTCCTTCAAATTGCAACGCAATTCAAGTTCAAGCGAAAAACAAAATTCTATGGGTTCTCTGACTTGAGGCCTAGAGCCAAGTGAAAGCTCACAGTGGAGGTGGTGAAGGTGCTCCATGCCTCGTATTTTCCCAGACCTCGATCTTCTTCAGGAATTTTTCACATTGCACAGCAGCTATCAGTGGTTCCTGAACTAAGCCACAACCACACAGCACCTCACTTCACCCTGGGAACAACACTGAAAGATAGGGTTTAACACAGGTTCTCTGGGTTAAACGAGGCCCAAGTCCATAGTTAGAAATGGGCAGAACTGGGATTCAACACCAAGATGGCTTTGACACCAGCTGACAAATCCAGAGCATTACGACCGTGACCAACAAGACGGTGTGTGCTACCTACAAAATAGATGCATGTCATGAAGTCCAACGCATCCAAAGCTTCACCAGTCCAACCGTCACTGTGTGAGGTCGCACAGGTTCACGGGGAATGATGACTCGCACATTCCTAGTCGGGATGCTAAGAGAGACTCTACTGGACCACGACAGGATGGTAGAGAAGAGGATAGGGCCCAGCGCCCCTGCACTGAGCTACACGCCCAGATATTTTTATTTTTTCTTGCTAGGTCACTCAGTTGCCCAGGCTAGGCTCAAATTTGTGATCCTCCTGCCACAGCCTCTCAGCGTGCTGGGATGGGAGGTGTGAACCACCAGGCAGGGTTCAATTTAAGATTGTTAAAAACCGTTCTTGACCAAGGGTTTCTGAAGTGGTCAGGAGGATGAGTTAGTCTAGGGACCCCTCCCATGGCCATGAAGCTGTATCTGGTCAACACATGAGCCCTCTGAAAAAGGAGGACACTGGACTTATCACCAGTGTGTGTGTGTTCAGTCCTCATTGTAGGCATATGGGGCTGCCATCGTTGGGAACTGTGAATGAACTCACATCTCAAGGCCTGCAATGTTGTGGTTGTTGTTGGGGTCCCAAGGATTGAATCAAGGCTCTGCGCCTATCAGGCAAACGCTCACCCCTGACCTACACTCCCAGCCCAAAACATCGTTCTGTATGTGGAAAGGAAGGGAAAGCACATTCTTCTCAAACATTGCTCCATTTAAATGCCACTTTTTGGCTAAGAATTTATCATTCCCTGATGACGTTTACTCTGTGAACATGCTAAGGTGCCATTTTACCTGATAAGAAAGAATTTAAAGAGAGTCATTAGATTGAGCAGCTCCAAAGGTCAAACACAATAAAAATTTATTGAACTGTACTGAGCTGAAAGTGAAAACATTTTAAAATAAATAAATTGTGATTCATAAGTCATAAACTCTTTTGTTACTATAAATAAGTGTTTTTTACTTAAAGGACACAAACTTCAGTAGCCTTTATTCAGTTAATTAATTACAATACACAAATTCATATAGTGAATTACACTTAAAATTTTAAGTGTGAATTCAATATTTCTGTAAACTAAGTCTACAGCCATAGCATCCTGAACACACCTGATCTTGTCTGTAAACTAAAAAATAATTTAAATTCTTAATGGAACACTACTTCTGATATGAATCAGTCAGAACTAAATGGCAGGATTTGTGACCCTTAAAGCTTTTTGAAGAAATCACAGTGGCCTGAATAATTTTCATTTTAACAAACAATGCTCAAGGAAAAGATAAAATCGTGTGCTGACTATTATTTCAAGATTCCCTGGATTTGGTGGCACACACTTGCGGGGCTGAAGCTGAGACAGGAAGCTCTCCGTGAGTTCGAGACCAGTCTGGGCTATCTAGTAATTTCAAGGCCAGTCTGAACTGCATAGATTCTGTCTAATAATAATAGAAATGATAATAATAATGATGATGATCTTCCTCTTCCTCTTCTTCTTCTTCTTCTTCTTCTTCTTCTTCTTCTTCTTCTTCTTCTTCTTCTGGTACTGGGGATTGAACTCGTGTCCTTGCACTTGCGAGGCAGGCTTTGGAACCACTGAGCTAAATCCTCGGCCCTCTCTGTTATTTTTTAGAACTTCAATATAGAACATGTTTTGTAGAATACGTATGTCATGTCCTGGAGAACCCTCTTTCCCGTCTCTCAGCAGACAAAGCTGTCTGAACAAAACTCCAAATCCCCTTGCCAACCCTGGCCATGAACACAGCTTTTGAGAGATGACTGGCAACTCCAGCATTCAGGAAGTGGTCCTCTAAGAAGTGACACAGTAATATTTGCTACACAATGGGTGGGAGTCAAACTATCCGAGAGCAAGACTCGTTGGTGTGAACAATGAATTCTCAGCTAGAATCTGGCTTTGGTGAGAACTCAGCATCCAGGCCTGTGTATTTGCTGTAGCTGGGGCTGGGAACTTCATGTCTCCACAACTCAACAGGCACCGAGCTGGATTTGGGATTACAGAGACTCCACTGTGCTTCTTATGGGGTGAGAGGCCCTCGTTTCACTGGAAAGTGCTGTGGGCCTCCTAGAGGGCAAAGGAGAGATTAAAAAGCCAAGAAATCTTTTGGTGACAGGATTGGACCAGCAAACATATGTCCGAGTAACAAATACATTCCTGCATTCAGTACCAAGCCCTCCGGCTCCATCATTAGTTTTCTCTCCAGATTAGTGCTTTTTAAATTTCTACTTATAGCTGGGTTTTTCTTGTTATGTGTCCCAGTTGGGTAAAATGATAGGTATCTATGCAAAAGCTGCAAAAGATGTTAGTTTAGAAAGAGCAATCCGCTCACTTTCAGAGAAGCACACAGTGCCCTCTGCCAGGAAAAATAGCAGCTGCTCTGCAAAGGTCCTACCCTGGATGCCAGTGGCTGAAATAACTTCATCTTCACTGTGCAAAATAGTTAAGAAAAAAATTATCTTTCCATAACAGAAAAATGTGTAAGTAGATATAGTAACTCCTGCCTATTGTACTTTACTGTTTGCTTCTACTGATTTGTTTCTACCTCTGTCCTGTTCCCCCAGAAAGTTACCATTAGGCTTACAGGGAATAACTAGCACCCCACAGAACGAGTCTGCAGAGGGGCGTTTTCTAGGTGATCATGCATTCCTCGTATTATCTAAATAAACAGAAGGAGGAATCACAAGAAAGACACCTAAAAACACACCACAGAGAAGAGGCTCTTAACGAGCTAGACTCCCAAATGTCTGTAGGAGAAGGAAAATATGAAAGGGATGCCGCACAAGTGAGGCAGACACCAGCAAATAATGCGCTGCGTAGGAATAGGCCCATCCTCCATGACTTCCGGTACTCACACCCCTAGGTAAAAAATAACAAATGGTGACACAGGAAGCACAGTGGACCCCCAGTATCGGGGCCTGGGGCCCCCACAGGGGCGTGGCATGCTCCTGGGTGCTCCGATCTCAATAAAATTCTCCAATGTGGTTTAAATCACCTGGAGACTACTTAAAATCCCTAATATAATGTGAATTCTGTATAGGGCACTGCACTGTTCAGAGAGCCACGAGGAGGAAAGTTGGCCCACGTTTAGCACAGATACAATTTTTTCCCCATTATTTTTGATCCACCGTTGCCTGAATCCGCAGAAACTGTGGATGTGAAGGGCCCGTGGCACACTGTGGGATGACAGTTATCACAGGTGACAGTGCATTAGCCTAGGGCTCAAGGGAGGCTCATCTGAGAAGTGACAGACAGGTAAGCAGAGGTGAGAAGAATAAGGAATTAGCTAGGTGAGGAATGGAAAACAGAACTGGCCAGGTAGTAGGAACCGCATGTGTGAAGATCCTTCAGCCGTCACAAGCGGAAGGAAGTCGGTGAAAGGTCAGGAAGGCAGACAGAAGAGGAAGCAGAGAGGCATTAGTATTTACTCAGTTCTTTCTAGGTACCAGGTTCTGTTCTGGGCCTTTTGTATGCATTAACACACATATAAAAGTCCTGGGATGGAGATACTGTTGTCTGTTTTCATGAAGAGTAAACGGAGGCCCAGAGAGATCAAGAATGTGTCCAAGGTCAAACATCCAGCGAGTAGAAAAACCAGAACAGGAATCCCAAAACCTTCGCGACTGAACCACAGCGCAGTGTCTGTGACAGAGACAGACGAAATAAAGCCTCAGGGGTCAGGAGAGAAGGTTTGGACTTTTTTCTCAGTTCAACAGAAAGCAGCTGCAGATCTCAGAGAAAGACAGTGCACAGCAATGGGGCCAAAGGGGACGTAAGTGGGGGCAGGGGCAGGGGCAGCGGGGGTGTGACACAACTCACTTCTCAGCAACCAGAGTGACTTCGAGAAAGTGTAACTAGTTTTGATGAATATTCTCCAAGTTACATTTTTCCCAAGGGGAAAATATTCTAAAGAAAACTAAAAACAATGCAGGTGAACACGGAGGGAAAGAAAAAGAAAAACTAGAGAAGAAAATTAGCGATTTTACATTAAAATTTTTTAATCACAGGAAGCACTCAAAGCACTTTGAGTCACACTTCTCCTGGAGAACTAGAGGGGGAAAGGCGATAAATAAGACTGCGGCCCAAAGTAAATGATAAGCATTGCTATTTGGAGGCTACACATTCGCTGAGGTAAGAAAGACAAGCGACACTGCCAAGAAAGAAATGATGAAACATGGCGTCTACCGAACAGGATGGCCATGACGAAGGAATAAGTATCTGCAAGACACCTAAAACAGTGTCTGACATCTAGAAAGTGACATGAGTATTCGTAAAAAAGTAGCAATAGCCAATTTACTGCTTTAAATTGATCGAAGCAGAATAGAGAATCACAGACTCTCCTAAACAGTGAGGACGACTGCAGCCGGTTAAACCTTGGTTTTGGCTGCCCAGGGACCTGTAGCCCATATATCGAGGGAAGTCTAGAAGCTTGAGAAGTAGTATCACACTTTGTGTCTTAAGATCACGGGTTGATTTCTCACTCTTGCCTGTTCCATCACAAAAAAAAAAAAGTTTTGCACCTCTGACAAAATAGCTGAAGAGAGGGAGACAGCTCATGCCAGCCAGTCAGAGCTGGCCATACGCACCTCCTCCCAAAGCTCGAAATCGATCCTGGCTGGAGCCATGGCCAGGATACTGCTTCCAGGGCTCAAAACTGTGTACACATTCTGAGGAGGAGGAGGAGGAGGGGGAGGGG
>NW_022900949.1:24977999-25017257 GCF_012274545.1 Fukomys damarensis
AGGAGGAGGAGGAGGAGGTGGAATTTGAGACAAATATTCAGCCCATCATCAGTTGAGGAAAAACTCAAGGTCATTCTGCCCAGGGTGTGAAATTGTATCAGCACCTCTCTTTACAAAAGGCATCGTATTGCAATCCAGAAAACTCAAAAGGCCCAGCACCCCGTTCATTTCCCTGCCACGAGCTGTGGAACTCTGACAAGGAATGGATGTGTCATTTCTGGGTTTTAATTAACAAAAAATTTTAAGGGAAATTGGTTTTTATCTGAAGACATGGCTGCAGAGTTGTAAAGTTTAAAGATTGTTTTCCCTTCCACCATGACTTTATAGATTCATCCAATGCTGGACAAAAAGCCCAAACAACTGATAATATTATTAATTTTACACTATTCTACCTTCAAAGACTGAGAAAGCTTTCTAGTCAAAATTTGCTAATCTTCAACTTTTCTTTCAAGCTACTTTGGCTAGTTGATACATGTTTAGACTAGAGCATATGATTTAATTCAGTGTACACAGTAGAAGGTCATTATATATTTATACTAGTTATATATGATATATCTCTAGATATATTTGACTAAAAATAGGTAACATGTAAAATAACGCATGCTGAGTTATAGTCCCCTGTTCTTATCCGTTTCCCTCAAATATTTATTTTAGACTGTATACAAAAATAATATATCAAATAAATTTCAATGAAATACAAATAGTAAGATGAAAATGTTGAAAAGCAAGGAATTATTTCACTGCCAAATATAACTAATTGTAGATTTTGCAGTGGATGGAAAGGCCTCTATTATGATTCCTGCATTCTTAAAAATACTCTGGAGCATTAAGCGCTCGTGTATAGACTAGAACTGAATGAATTTACCATAAATACAGACTAGAGCCAGAAATCCAAGCTAGAACTCAAGCAGGGCGACTAAGCTGACAAAAATGGGAAAGAGCCTGACTCATTACATTCCGAGCACGGATCTCAGCTTTAAATATACACGCCGACTAGTGCAGTTGACTAACATCTCATTATGCCCACTGGCCTGGGAGGGCTTCGCTGTTCTACCCCCAGCAGCCGGCTGGCATCGGTATAAAACCGATCACAAGTAAGATTTGCCAAATAGGAGATGGGAGGGGCTTCCTCTCTGGGGTCTGTTACCCCTACGATGAGCACCCTGGAGAACAGAGCCCGCCCAGGGCAAGTGAGCCCAGGCCTGAAGGAGGGGCCCCGAAGAGGGACTGGGGCTTCCTGCTCAGGGTCTATGCTAGGGAATCGATCATGTTAAAGTACGCTGTGACGCCGCCTCACAGGCTGCATTCTCCTGGTACATCTTGGCTCCTAAAATGACCTCATGCCCTTATCTCTGGTTTCCCTCCCCACCAAGGCCACAGTGGTCCAGGAAAGTTGAAACCTGTGTCTGCAGGACTGGGCCCATAAAAGCAATCTGGCCTGTGATAGGTTAAAAGTAGCTCACTCCTCATAAATAAGCAATAGCCCACCCCCAAACTGATAAAAGGACCTTCCTTTCTTTGTTCTTCTCTCTCCTGCTTCTTCTTCCTCCTCTCTCTCCCTCTCCCTCTCCCTCTCCCTCTCTCTCTCTCTCTCTCTTTCTCTCTCTCTCTCCTTCTCCACCTCCCGGCCTTTGTGTTCCACCTGACTATCTACAATAAAGATCTCCTGTCGGACCTCTCGGTGCGTGAGTGGCCTAATTGGGAAGGGGCACCCGAAGGGGCACGCGAGACCCCTTTCAGTCTACCACTCTGATGACCCTCTGAGCCCGTCCCCGAGTCCTTCGAGCACTGATTCCATGGACAAAGCCCTGGAAGACATCAGGAGACGCGGGCAGCAGCTGCACAGCCTGGGGACCTGGGGGCCTGGCCGTAAGAGAAGATGCAGGGTGGCCCTGGGCCCAGAGGAGCATGCCAGCGTAGCCCAGCAGGTCTCAGGGAGACAGAGAAGTGGCTCCACCAGCCGCGGAAGTGGATCAAAGCCTGGCAGAGGCCTTCGGGGCAACAGCCATGTCCGGGGTCAACCGAGCCTGGAAGGAAGGGGCCGAGGAGTGATTCCAAAAAGCCTGCGTCTGTGAGCTCAGAGCCCTCCCTCCCCCTCCCCAACAGCCCACGCACACACCCAGAAATAGGGGGACTCGGTGTCCTAAAATAGCACTGCAAGTAGAGCCTGAGAAAAGCGGTGTTCCCATAGAAAGGACCCCACTATTCATTTACACACAGTGTCGACAGAAGTGACCAGGGACATCTATCTGCGCACTCTGCGGGCCAGCAGCTCCCTTCCATCCAAGACAAGAACGCTGAGACAGTGAAAATCAATGACCTGCGCCTTTCATTTCATGCCGGGACCGGCCAAAAGCTTGTCTTGGTGGGTAAAGATGTAGAAAACAAGGCTTGGTACTCTAAAGAGAGGCATGCAGAAAGGTCCAAGTTCCGAAATTCCTATCAGTCTCCCTGGCCTAATTATTACAGAAATATTCTGCAACTCTCAAGTATCTCATCTTACATACCAAAGTCGATCACAGTTTCTTTCCCCCCACTTAGGAAGAAATTAGCGACATAAAAACAAATTGGTGAAGGGGAGGGGAAAGGAAAGAAGGGAAAAGAAACAATGTGGAAAAAAAGAAAGAAAAAAGTGGAAACATTGCCTTTGTAAATAGGGAAGGGTGAAGCGGGTGAAGGGAGGGCAGGGGCGTGGGGAAAAACGAGAACCAAGACACATCATGTAAAGATCCCAATGATGAATGTAACTGTGTTGTTTGCTTTAAATGCACCAATAAACTAAAAGGAAAAAAATCATAAAACCAAATTGCTAAAATCATGTGACGCTGCCCCCATCAAATGGGATCTTAACTCAAGACTTTGATGGTACCTGATGCTCTCTATCTGCTGGCAGGGGCTGACTCCAGCAGGGTTGTCTCCAGTCCACATGGGTTGAATGCTGACTGCGGCTACTTCCTTAGAAGGCATAAATCAGAGCTGTAACCTACTTCACACCAGTCTAGCAAGTGCCCACGTATTTCTTGCGAAAGGGGGAAAGAGCCTGGAACTGACGCACTTTCCTGGAACTTGCCTTCTTCTATGAAGCAAAAGGAGGGCCAGGAAGGAAACACCTCCCTCCATGAACATACTCCTCTCGGATACACCCCTGACCGCGCGATTGCAGAAGGACACATTATGGAAGCCAAGCGCAAGCTGGGCTGGTACTGTATAAGAAGCTATTTCTTAAAAAGAAACAGAGGAACTCAAAATGTCATTCATTTTATTCAGGAAAAAAAAAATACAGTGTCCCCAGCTACTTTTGTTTCTTTTAAATCTGTAACATCTCTTACAGTCTGTCTGCTTAATGCATGATAACTTACATTTTAAGGAAATGTGGGAAGTCAGTTCCTCTAGGAATCTAGATTTTGTCTCTCAGCTTTTTATCTTGGTATCGATTATAGTTCCTAATACTTCCTATCATCAGGAGTGGACATCAGAATTGTTTCTGGAGCTTTAAAAATTTACAGATCTGGTTCAGCATAGTGGTGTAGGCCTGTAATCCCTGCACTCTGGGAGGCTGAGGCAGGAGGATGGTGAATTCAAGCCCAGAAATTTAGCAACTTTGCAAGACTCAGCAACTTAGAGAGCCCTCTATCTCAAGATAAAACATAGGAGTTGCTGGGGATTGTAGCTTAGTGCAAAGACCCTGAGTTCAATTCCTAGGACCACAAAAACATTTTTTTAAAAATCACAGATGCCAGGTTCTCTCTTCATGATCAGTATGCACAGCTCATGTTTGTATTCTGAAGATTTTCGTGGTTCTGGGGGTTAACACGAAGCCTCTGAGTCACTAGAAATACAAGTTCAGTAGAAATCACCAGTGCCACAATTTTAGAAATTCTGTTTTGGGGCCGAGTATGAAGCTCAGTGGTAGATCACATGCTTAGCAGGTGCAAGGCCCTGGGTTCTATCCCTAGCACACAAAAGAGAAAAAAGAAGTCATGTTTCGCTCCTCAATAATAAGTAGAAATAACTCAGAAAGGAGCAGTTCCTCTTCCTTCTTTTATCCCTGTTCTGCCAACTCTCAGCCCTGGATCGACCTCACTTCTACCTCACTGACAGCTCCTGCCCAGATTTCTGATTATGACTGAAGAAAACCACCTCATCTTGATTCGAGGCACATCCTTCCCCACGGCAGCCACTCCAGGCCTTCCATACTGTTAGAGACTGTCTCTCCCTCCCCTCTCTCTCCACTGCTCGAAGCAAAAAACATGCTTCCTGTTTCACAGAACCGGGGGCATCAGCAGGTGTGAACTACACCTGCTTTCTTTCTCCCCATTGTGACTTCTTGCTTCCACACCCAAACATCACCTGGCAAGATGGAAATTTCCTAATGCCTGGGTCCCACTCCCAAGTTCCGATTTGATTATTCAATTATGTCAAAGAAATGTAAAGCCCTTTAGCTGAGTCTAATGCACAGCCAAGGATGAAAACCACAGCTCTTAACCAGAGACATAAAATCAGCATCATCCAAGGAGATATTCTTTTTTAAAATCTCACACAATCAAGTCCCAACCCCAAAGATCCTGATTTGGTTCACACAGGTGCTGTGCTTGGCACTAACATTTTTTAAGCATTATGTTGTGTTTTTATATCTGTAACTATCAGGGGAAAAAATGGACAGGAATATGTTACAGGCATAAATCCAAACACCGCCTAGTAAAATAAATTGATATATTGATTAGCATATTTAATATATTACATATATGGTATTTATCATATTTAATAAAGTAATAGTTTAATTACCATATTTAATACCCATTTCATATTGAAGATACTTATTTATAAATTAACAAACTTGTACCCTACAGAGCATTTAACTTTTCTTCATTAAACATTTAAATGTAAATTATTGATAGGTAATTTGCACTTATAGGAAAAAATTAAAGACTTTGTAAGCATAATGTTAAAGACTGAACCAAAAACAAGAAATATTGTTAGCTTAAAATAGGCCAAAACTGAAAATTCTCTCTATTAAAGAAACTATCAGAAAATTATAAGATAAATGATAACTGAAATATATGCACCAGCTATGATAGCCAAAGCTTCGTTAACATTTATAGAACACATAAGTCAGAACCAATAAAAACAAAAAGAAAGGACTTCACCACAGAAAACTATATCAAGAACATAAGTATATGGTAATTAAAAAGACAAATGGCCAGCAAAACTGGGAAAGTCTTAAACACAACTACATAAAAGGCAAACTAGGAAAGTAAGAAACTACTATGTTCCAACGCAACTGGCAAAGATAAAATGGAATCAGTTAAAGGGTCGGGGAGAAACAGGTGTTTTCTTACCCTGCTGTCTAGAGAGTAAATTAGAGCACTCTTCAGGGAGGGAGAGAGAGGGAGGGAGAGAGAGAGAGAGAGAGAGAGAGAGAGAGAGAGAGAGAGGTCCAGCTACACATATCAAAATCCTTACATTCCTGTGTAGACTTCGAGCCAGAAATTGCATCAGGGCACCTGAGTAAGGAAAGCGTCATCTCTGCCGCTGAGGTCCCTGCAGCCCTGGTCCTAAGCCCCTGGGTATTAAGGAGCTGACACAAGGAATTGGACCGGGGCCCTGGTGAGCAGATTTATTTGAAAGTCGTGCCCTGCCAACATCATACCTGGCACCTTCTTTGCAGTGCTGAGGTTTCCACTCAAATAGCCTGTTGACCTCATCCCCATGGGCCGTCTCTGACCTCCCCCAAAGCCCTTGCTTAGCCAAAGCGCCCTGGCCACTGCACACGGTCCCTACAAGCCCCTTCTGAGCCCCTCTGCGTTTCTCTGCATGTGCAGCCAGCCCGTAATAGTTACTTTCTTCTGGCGGCAGTGTTGCCAAGGAGTCTGGGCACGAGCAGAGGCTGGGTATTCCGAGGACACTCTAACGCATCCCCCTCCTGATACCATTTGGCTCTCGGCGATGCCAGTTAACTCCCTCGGTGCCCGGCTTCCGTTTGACCAGTCCCCTGGCTGAAGGGTTGCTGGCTCCCACACCCAGAACCGGGTTGCTTTAAATGCAGACCTGCTGCACCACGCGTGTACCCTAATCCAAACACCCATGGCCTTTCTCATTCCAACTGCATCCTTGTTCTTTGCTAACAACAGTGCTTAGAATCCCCAAAGAAAAAAAAAAAAAAAGAAATCCACTTATCCAACCATAGAGGATCAGCTAAACATATAGTAATCCGCAGATGCAACGGAGTATCATTCAGTGAATAAAAATGATGCCGTAGCAGGCGATGCAATAAGAATGACACACACCATACTTTAAGGAGAAAAGTGACAAAATCTGTTTTCTTTGTTTTGCTTTTGGTACCGGGGATCGAACTCAGGACCTTGCACGTGTGAGGCAGGCACTGGGTCACTGTGCTAAATCCCTGGCAAAATCTGTTTTCTTAACTGAGGAAGGTACATTAAACAGCTAGCAGTCATAAATTTCTAGGTGGAAAGATTTTAGTTGATTTCCTTTTTTATTTTTTGTTAATCTCTTTAAACTTTTTTAAATGGGTATGTATTCATCTGGAAAAAATAACATTAGAAATAATTAAAAATGGCACGCTAAAAAAAAAAAAGTGACCTGCAAAGCTGAATTTTTCCCGAGCAGTTTGCCTCTAGGTGGTGCAAAGTCCTAATCTTGCAGAGAGCCCCGCCTGGAGAGGGAATTTGGCAGTGCCCTAGAAACAGGTATGGCCTACAGCTCTCCATGAGGCACTGAATGGGTGGCTTTCAAACCTTTAGTCCCCGCCCCTGAAACCTTACATAAAATGATTCCTAAGCAAACATTGCCTTGATCTGGTTTTGGAACTGGGGCCTCTATAGACACCAAACCCTCCCTCCCCACAAGATTTCACAGCAGTTCTTGAAGTCGTTTTGTAGCTTCCAGAATGACAATTTGACAAGTCATAGTTTGTTTAGGGTTTTTTTGTTTCTTTGTTTGCTTGTTTGGGTTTTTACAGTTGGTTTTAAGAAGGCAACTTCCTTTCCAGCAACACAAATGTTGAGTCAGGGTATGAAATCCAACTGGAGTTACTTTTATTTCCCAGACACACCCATTCACTTATAGGCACACCTGAGTTCCTTTGATATAAAAAGCTTTCTTCAACATGTCCACCTACAAATTCCTACAAATCCCAGCTACACCCTTTTGTCCTTTCTGACCTCCATCCAATGCTCCAACACTTTAGGCCGTTTTCCTTCCCCTCTAGCCCCATGGCATCGTAACTATAAACTCTATGGTACCCTCTGGTTACATGATGTCCGAGCTATGCTACAAATGCTATTTAAATAAATCCTACAGGTCAGATTAAAAACTCCCACTCTTGCCATGAACACCTTCAAGTATCTGTTGTACCTGCTGTTGTACACAAGAATGAAGGAATTCTAGGTAATGGCATAGAAGGAAACCGAATGTTCATCACCATTAGGGTTCAGACAATATAATGTTCATTACAATGGCTGCTATAAGAAGAAGCTGTGAGTCCCCATGGGATGGAAACACCTTAAACGACAAAGGTATGGCTCTATTAGACTCGGCTGCAAAGCCCCTGGCAACAAGGGAACATGATAGTTTCCCCGTGGAGAAAAATGACGATTACTTAAAATCATTGAAGCCTGTGTCATCTTTTGGTGCAGTACATTCTGGGGATAAAAAGCTGGGTTTGCAAACGAGAATAGTTATTCCAGAAATCTGGGACTTCTCTAGAACTCACTGGAAGGAAATCAGCATTGCAACAGGCAAAAGAAAGGTAATCTGTCTAAAGCACCAGCTCAGAACATCAGCTCTGGTCTCAAGGACAGGATAAGCAAACTCAGGACTGAGGATGGAAGCCTAGAGCCCAGACTATTCATGCGGGCAGGGTGGGGACAGCACTTCAGTTTTGCATAGAAGAACTATCAGAGCAAGGCAGAAGCAGCCAGCAGGACACTCAGTGGTCTAAGCCACAAATCAGAAAGCTGCTGACACACTGGGTTGTGGGATTCGGAACAGGAGCAGGAGCAAGAGGGGAGAGGAAGAAGAGATGAGGGGCTGGTCATTATAGGCTGAGACTCAGCGAGCAAACCTCAGGTGAGAATGTTAGCATGCGCGCGTTGCGCCCACAGGTCACTAAGGGCGAGCTGCACAATTCTACTGTCGTTTGTTCACATCACTACAAATCGATATTATTAGGTGCTATGTGTATCTGTGAAAATTAGCAGGGCTCTGGTATCTATATGGGAGAAAGATATTTCCATGAAGGTTCCAACTACATGAAATGATGTGCTGAGGAGCTGTGGCGTAAGGATCCGTCGAAACAGAGCTGTTTTCACTGGTGATAGGAAGTCAATAAAAAGGTTGTCTTGGCTCAGCCCGTCTTGTATGTCGAATAACTTGTATTTAAAATTTAGAAACAGAAAAGCGACACAAAGATAAAATGTTGTAGCTTGGCGTTAAGATGGGAGGGATGGCACAAGAGGGCCCATAAATCCAAGCATTTTATGTCTCTTTAGCTTCATCCAGCATAAAGTCAAAACTGCTACAGATAAAACTGTTTGGACGGAGCACAGCACATACTTTCTCTACACTCTCTGAAGGGAAACAAATATCTAAATCTTGCTCATCATCCCATCCTACCCTATTTCTTCGATTCTAAAAGTAACACATGTAATGACACCATATTTACATCATGCTTGCTTAGAATCCTATCGTGCATTGAGATTTATATGTTAATGTGTTTAAGTTCCAGGGGATAAATGAGAAAGAATACCCCATGGATTCAAAATTTACATAATTTATTTTACTGATATGCATATTTTATTAATATGCATATTTTTACTAATATGAGTTGAAAGCTTGCATAAAAAATAAGTATATGCACCATCAATATTCATAAAGATATTTTGAGTAGAAGCTAGGTTTTTGGGGGGGGCTTGTTTTTTGATACTGGGGATCAAACTCAGATCTTTAAGCTTGTGAGGCAGGTGGCAGGACCCCTGGGCTAAATTCCAGGCCCAGAAGCTAGGTTTTGATGGAGCCATTAAACCAGATAATAATTATCCCCCTCAGTCTGGGCAGAAAGGAGTTTAAGGGAGCTCTTTAAGAAGAAGCAGTTATACAAGATGTTCTAGAACCTTCTTCCCAAGACTGACTGCTTCTTTTATGTCTTTTTATTTTGATTCTCAAAGTTGTCATTGTGGCTGGATTCAGGGAAAATCCTGTTTAAAAAAAAATCCAACTCATCAGAATAAAAATAAAGTGATGTTCACTTATTCTTAGAATACAGATGTGCATTTTTTTAGCATATGTGCTGCCGAAGCGAGAACCAGATGTGAATTTTTTTAAAAATAGAACTTTTCACTTAGACAGAAAGTTGACATCAATATAGAAAATATAAAATCATCCAAGCAGTCCTGCAGTTCTCAAGAGTCTAGAGATGTAGGGTTTAGAGATTCCCAAATCTCCTCGGCTTAAGGCAAAAACACTTGGCTCTGGACAGCAGATGTGACTTGGGAGCACTTCTCCCTTAACAGGGTCCCGATGCCACCTTATCTGTCACCTGTGCCGTCATCTCCCACCCGATGACAGGTGAAAATGAGACACTGAGGTTTCCTCATGACCCCAACTCAGTCTAGCTTTTAATGTGAGAAGCAAAGCTAAGGGAATGATGCTGGTTCTTGGCCCACGAACAAATGACTGGCTCTCCTCCTCATCCCTGTCCCTCTGAAACCCTCTGGACACCCTGTCCGGAAGTGATCTCACACCATCTACGCATGTCAAAGGCACAACATGACAAGGTCTTAGCCATGCAAAAGTCATACTGTTTAAACATTGCAAAGTAAACACATATTACCACATGATATTAAAAGTAAAAGAATTTTACTGAATAAATACAATATTCAAATAATAAAGTATATGTTTTAAGGCCAATCTCCATTCAGTTTCAACTGATCGCTTTGAAGGCATATGACCTACCATGGTTTTATTAATGTGATCTTTGGCTTTTTTATAATCCACAATTAAAATCATGCAATTCTCCTCTAGGACACAACTATAAGACTCATACACAGTGTGCTACCTGTAACAAAGATACCTGAATTACCAATGTATTCATCTAAACTTAAAGATTTAAGAGAATTCTTAGAAATAAATAAAACCTACAGTAATTTACTTGGGTCATTTTCTTGCTAAACACTAAATTTTTGCTGTTAAATATTTGATAGCTTTATTAACTTTTAAGCGCTACCAAACTCCAACTAAGATACAAGAAGAACTGACTACCAAAATAAGTTTAAAAATAGCTAAGCTTAGAGAGCTTCATCTTTAATCTTCCATCAGTAATCTTAACCCTAAGATACAGTATCATTAAACATATTACAAGATAACAGAGTGGCAGAAAAGTGAAAGACACATCAAACTTTTAGAAACCATTTGCTTTTCCAAGAATACTTACTCTTTTCCCTCCCTCTAAGAGGATACATCCTGAGTTTTTCCAGAATGTCAACCACGATCAAGGAGAGCAGAACCAGAGACACGGGCAGGTCCGGGAGGGAATCAGGCAGTAAATCAATGGACCCGTTGTTGTTCCTCTGCACCTGTTTTCAGAAAACCTTTTAAACTCATTGAGTTCTTGTGCTTACTTTACTCAAAAGTTTTCCAATACTTCGCAAGCGGTGCTAAGTTAATTATAAGTACATTAACTAAAGAATTAAAAGCTTGGTTTTTTAGGGTTGTAGACGTCACAAGGTAATGAACCATCTCTTCAGATGGAATAAGCGTTCATCTCAGTGCAAGAGTTTTCAATTAAAGACAAGGTACAGTAAACACACTTGAAAATAGAAGAGCAGGCTCCTGGAGCCCGTGGAATGGTGAACTCCTTTCACCTGTGCTGCTGAACCAAGTTTCAGAGAGTCTAGCCTCAAAGAGCCGGCGAAATAAATCATGGCATCAAGAGTTTTCAAGGAGGGAGAACTTGGGTTGCACCAGGTGGGCTTTCTTCCTTCATCTATCCACGGTACCTGCAGGAGACTTAGGGCAGGTGGCATATCAATGGGGAAATACTGAAAAATTTCCCTCTGAGACCAGGAGCAGGACAAAGATGTCACCAAAACTCATTTTGCTCACCATTTTCCTGGTGGCCTTTGCCACTGTAATGTGTCATGAGAAAGAAATAGACAGTATAGGCCAGGCATGGTGGTGCACGCCTGTAATCCCAGCACACAGGAGGCTGAGGCAGGAGGATTGCCTGTGAGTTCGAGACCAGCCTGGGCTACATAGTGAGTTCCAGGTCAGTCTCAACTACATGGTGAGACCCTGTCTCAAAAAACAACAACAAAAAAAAAAAAAGAGAGAGAGACAGAGAGAGAAATAGAAAGCATAACTATTTCTAAATACCAATGACAAAAATTTAGAAGCTGAGATTTTTAAAAAATGATACCATTAAGGCAATGGCAATTAAAAAAAAAAGAAATGTGCATTTTATTCACATTTATCAAAATAGCTTACAGCAAGATAATTAGAAATCACTTTTGGAGATGGTATTATTTAATAGACATATTCATTGATGTCAATCTTCTTACAAATAGCCCATTGAGTGGAAAATTATTACACAGAAAATAGCTTATCAATAACAAAAAATTGTGTACAAAAATACACTTCAACTTTTTCATTCTATTTTAATTTTTAATATTTATTTATTGATTGATTGATTGATTGATTGTACTGGGGCTTGAACCTCAGGCTTTTACACTGAACTACATAAGCTCTTTAAATTTCTTGTTTCTTTTCTATTTTGAGACTAGGTTTTGTGAACTCACTGTGTTGTCCAATTTAGGCTTGAACTTGGGATTCTCTTGCCTCGGCCGCCCAGAGTGCTGGGATTACACGCAGGTCCTAGCACACTTAAGCAATCTTTCAAATGTTCATGAAATGAGGTGATTCAGCAGATTCTAACACGTATGTGGAAGTAGAAAGGGAAGACACTTTAGAAGAAAAAGACAGGGTGACGCGTTCTTCTGGCTGTACAGAGCTGCTACCGAGCTGCACAAATGACAGTGCGGTGTCTGCTAGTACAGGAATGGAAAACTCAGCAATGGGGCACAACAAAAGCCCAGAAACAAACCGCATGTGTGCACACCTGACTTGCAACAACAGCAAGACAGCACCAGTGTGGGCAGGATGGGCTTTCTTCCTACATAGAGCCCTGTCTGTTGAATGTTCTTTGAAAACTAAATACAACTTGATTCTCCACTACACCACATATACAAGCATCAGTTCCAGGAGCAGTACGGGCCTGAAGGAGACTAGAAAAGTAATGTCCCTCCAAAGCACGACGAGGGGAATATCTTTAGGGTGTTGAGGCTCAGGCTCACGGTATGATGAAATTTTCTCAAATAAAGGGCCAGAAGCAACATACGTAAACAAAATAAAATGATAAATGGTACTATTTTTTATGATTTTTTTTTTTTAACAGGGATCAAACTCGGAATCTTGCACTTGTGAGGCAGGCGGCAGCACCACTGAGCTAAATCCCCAGCCCCTGACTATTTAAGCTAAAAACTTCTATTCACTAAAAGACACCAGGAAGAATATGAAGGCAAGCCACAGAGTGCGGAGATATTGATAATACCTATAACCAAAAAGGGGCTGCCACACAGAAATGGGGCTTTCAAATTCGTTTTTAAAAGATAAGCAACCCAGTGGGGAAATGGGCAGGATAAAAAGATGCTCAACCTCGCTACTTATGGAGGAAATTACATTTAAAACTACAATGAGAATAGAGCCACTAGAATAGTTCAAATAAAAGAAATACAAGGCGAGTGCTCGTCAGGATGGAGGGAAACACAAACATTCATTCTCTGTAGTGATTTTTTTTTTCCCCCAGTACCTGGGATCAAACTCATGGCCTTGCTCTGGCGAGGCAGGCACGGGACCACTGAGCTAAACCCCTGGCCCTGCTATGGATTCTTTACTATAGAACTTCATATAATCTCTTTGGAAACTCATCTGGCACCAACTGTTACAATGGAACATTAGAATATGTTCTCACCTATCAGTTCTATTCCTAACGTATTTACCCAACTGAAACACATGCACGCGTGTACAAGAGATGTGTTCTGAGAGTGGCTTTATTGGCAAGGGCCCAAAATGGACTAAAGTGAAATGCACGTCAAGAATAGAACCAATAGGGGCCGGCGATCTAGCTCAGTGGTTCTGGCACCTGTCTTGCAAGCACAAGGACCTCAGTTTAATCCCCGGTACAAACAAACAAACAAACAATCAAGACTAGAACCAATAAATTGTGATATTTGGCTGAGGGTGAAGCTCAGTGGAAGATTGTGTGTGTACCATGCACCCTGGATTTGATCCCCAGTACCACACAATAAATAAATATCTTCATACAATGAGACACCCACCAACAATGAAGATGAGTGAACTAAACTATATATAAAGACACAACAGAAACGCACAAACTATCCTTTGGAATATAAAGAAGTCAGTCGTAACTTACACCGCGTACATCTGTAGGTACATACATGTACAAAATTTGCCTGCTTCCACACAAACTTACAAAGCAGGCAGACCATTCTGCAGTCGAGTTCGGAAAAGGCAGTCATTGCAAGGAGGCGCAGGTAGAGCCAGCCAAGTTGTATCCAAGGCCCGAAGAGCCATTGCCTGGGGCTTGCCCCGCAGTGCCCCATTGCTAGTATACACTCACACCTTGTGGATGTTTTGTGCATGTTTCTGCCCTTGGGTTACATTTCAGTGAGAGGCCATGACAAGGGAAGCACAAGAGGAAGGAAAAGATATCACAGAAAAGAACCAAAAGGAGCTGTCAAACTCCACTGCGCTCACTGTTCTTTGAGAGGTTGTAAATTGAATTTTTCACAGCCCTTGGGAAGCTCCAGGCTGTGGCTTTTCTATTTCCCAGCACTGCAAATTAATCAAATTAATAGAGCATTCTTCTCTGACCTTTTTGGATAATAAAGTTTTCACAACCTGTTAATTTTGCCTGTAAAATTTCTGCCCTGTGGATGTATACCAGAGTCCTTTTGAAGCTATATTTCATCAAAACATAGTTTTGGAAGACATGTCATGTGCAAGGAGTCTGTCAGTGGATATCTTATCAAACAGCTTGGAGTTTCAGAGGTTGCTCCTTTGGATACTGCCATATTCCATTTAGAACTGAGGACAATCATGAAACATCCAGTTGTTAGAAGAAGCAAATGCAGATCAACTTTCAAATTTCTTACCTTTTTGTTATTTTGAAATAACATTCCCATCTTGCACACACAAAAGCAAGAGTAATCAATTTTCTTGGAAAAACTGAACGTGAGTCTTGACAATCACAGCACTAATAATGATCTTAGTACTTTTGATATACATAAGTATATATGTATGCACATATATACCTATAGATTGCAATTTGGAAGAAGACTGGATTAAATCAATTTAAAGAAATTTATTGGGCGCCCTGCTGTCAAATTCCAACGACAGAAATTTCTAAAATCTCAAAATTTTGCAGCAGAAGAAATCAAAATTCCATACCTCAGTTACTGCTATGGAAAAGCTGAAGCTGGGAAGTGTGGTGAGTATTACACACATCATCAGAACAGGTCTCCTAGCAAGGGAGAAAAAATAAGCAAAAGCAATAATGTACAAGATCAACAGTTCCCGTTATATTTTGCCAATTTTGCAGTTCCTGTTCCATTCATCTAGAGTTTTTCTAAGAACCCAACTGCTTCCCTATTTCCATTTCCCAAATGTGTGAGCATGGCAAAGAGGAACACATACAAAAACCAGAATTATTTTCTCAAAGGACAGAGAGATTTTCAAATAATTAGCAAACCCTACACTACCAAAGCAACCAAGCACAAGTTAAATGACCCTTGACAGTTCCACATCTATTACTAAGAATCCTACCTGTGATGCTGGCTCTAGTGACCAACTGGGAAACAAAGAACAGTGTGACTTTCTCAAGTAATAGCGCACCGCATGTTGCAAAATAGACTTTCAAAAAAGTATGCTGAGAGCTAGGCATGGTAGCACATGCCTGTAATTTCAGCACTGAGGGAGCCCAAAGCCAAAGGTTTGAGCCAGGGATTTAGCTCAGTGGTTCTGCCGCCTGCCTTGCAAATGCAAAGACCTGAGTTCGATCCCCGATACCAAAAACAAAAAACAAAAAAAACAAAGGTTTGAGTCCCTCCTAGACAACTTCAAACAAAACCCTGTCTCAAACTAAAATAAAAAAAAAAAAAGGGCTGGGAACATAGTTCAGTATTGCTGTAGCCTTGGGCTTGATGCCTAGTACTAAAAAAGAAAGAAAGAAAGAAAGAAAGGAAGGAGGGAGAAAGGAAGGAAGGAAGGAAGAAAGATTCAGAGATGATAAACTATTAAAGATCACTCAACCTGATTTAAAGCTCCATGAGTTTATTACTTTCTATAGAGTTCAAATACTTGAGATATACAACCTCAGACTCCTACTACTCAAATACATGAATGCTGGCCTTTTCCCCAAGCTCTGGACTTGCATACCCATCCGTGTGCCACCGCCCCCTGGATGGCAAAGAGGAAGCACAGACTTAATATTGTCCACAAGGGAAGTCAGGTTCTCTTCCATACCAGCGATGACCCGCCATCTGATCCTACCAAACCCCTCTCAGCTCCATCGCCTTCTAACACAACAGTTCACCCTCCCTTTCTGTCACCTGCAATACTTCCCAACTGGTTTCCATCCGTACTTCTACACTTGCCTCGCAATATTTTCTCCAGATTGTAAAAATGGAGCCATAGTTTTACAATGTAAAACACATCTGACTACCCTGCTCAAAAACCTTCAATGCTGCTGGTCATGGGGGTACACGCCCGTAATCTCCGCACTCTGGGAAGCTGAGGCAGGAGGATCCAAAGTTTGAGCCCAGCCTGGGGAAATTAGCAATTTCGTGAGACCCTGTCTCAAAATTTAAAAAATGAAATATAGAATAAAACAAAAAGAGCTGGGGATGAAATTCAGTGCAAAGGCCCTGGGTGTAATTCCTAATTCTAACAACAATAATGCCCTCCAGTGCTGGGCGCAGGGAGGAAATGGGCAGTGTTGTCTCATGAGTACAGAGCTTGAGTTTTGCGGAAGGGTTTTGCAACTGAATGGTGGTGATGAGAGCACGGGGAGGTGAAGGTCCTTAGTGCCGTGGAACCATATGAAAAACCATTCAGGTTGCAATTCTGTCACGCTCATTTTTCTTTAATTTTTTAAAAATCCGATGTAATTAGAATAAAAGTCAAACTTATCATTCCAGCCAACGTGTTCTACAGTGACCCATCTTTTCCCACTACTTAACTCCGGAAACACTGGCCTTTGGTTATTTCGTCTCGCATCAAACTGGCCCGCCTGAGTCTTACATTATCCATTTCCTTCACTGGGGTCTCCTTACGTGTTCGTTCTGCCTGGTTCCTTGTTGTCATCTTGACATTGAAGGAGATTCTGGGGGGAGCTTAGCAAGGAAAGAAAAGAACCACCGAGAAAGCTTCTATCTCTTGGAAAATAGATTATTGTCTCGCTGCTAGGAATTTGAATGTTAAAGGGGTTTCTGGTGTTTCAGATGGAAATGAGGACAAATATTTTTAGAAACTGATCCCATTTAGAAAAAGGCAGAAAAGTGAGCTGAACCTGTGTTCTATCAAGTAGAAAAGCAGACCTGGGAAACAATGAGCTCAGACGTGGGGCTGAGTATTCCTAAGCAGAGTGCTAAAGCACAGTCAGTCTTTTTTCCATGTGTTCCTTATAGTAAAATGTGAAGGAAGAGAGATAAATCAAAGAAGGAATTGTTCAACAAAAAAGAAACCAGAACTTGAATATTCACACATTTTGTAGCCTATCTGTAATGCCAAACAGAACAACACATGTTTAGAAAAGAACACTCCGATCATGGCTCACGAATCCAAGCAGCCACCTCACCCAGCAGCCTGCTGGCTCGAGAGGAAGATGACAGAGAAAGGAGGAACGAAGGAAAGAGCCTTGCTTGGGCTTCTGGGACTCCAGGGAAGAAAGCTGCTGATAGAGCTAATTGGATGTAAATCCATGGTTGTAGTCAGTGTATGCAAGGGAACAGATTTAATATGGGATGCATAAGGTATAGCATTATTTCATAATATTCACCCAAAAAGTCAAATGCAGAGGAGTGCAAGAGATCTGTCCAATGCTGAAGACCTGAGCAATGCAGCCGGGGGCCTAGCAATGTCCCCCACAGGTCCAGCCAGAAGTCTAGAGCCCACAGCAACGTCTCCTGCAAGTCTACAGAAGGATCTGCACTGGGAAGGCCCAAAGGCCAGTGGTGGAAGCCAGAAAGTCTGAGTCAGAGGGGCGAAGGGTCTGTGCCACCAGGCCAAGCGTTCTTCTGCGCTGGTGCCAGGAAGCAACGACGCTCAGGGCGAAGACCAGAGCTCCCCCGATGAAAGCAGCAGCCATTTCCAGAGACAGAGAAGACCCAGTTTCGCATCAGGAAATCCAGCCGAGGCAAGCCTCTTCAGGAAAACCAGCAGCACATCCTCTTTCCCTCCGGTGCTCTTTTTATGCCATTAGCAACAGTCCCCAGGTGGGTCTTCCACACCCAGAACCACACTGACCCAGCTTAGCTGGGCGTTCCGAGTTGACCATTAGTTAACCCACCACATCCACGATCCAAAAGGAGAGAAAAGTGACGCAGGTGCTGGTGCTGCAATCCCAAGACCGGAGACTCCCTCCGCACATCACAGAGCAGGGCCACTCAGTTCAGCCAAAGCCTCAGAGGTGCCTCCCCAGGCCCAGACAACTGGGAATCCAGCCCCAGAGAATTATTTGCAAACCTTAAGACTTCGTGCAATACTGCCTCCTAGGATTTGAACTTTATGAGGCCCGTGGCTCCTGTTCTCCTCCCAATTTCTCCCTCTTCGGATCTTGTTTCCCAGGTTCCTGGATGAAGAGGGCTTCGCAGTGACTTCCGGGTCTTCGAGTTGCTGAGGTTAGGACAGGATTCTGAACTTAGAATTCATGTTGGAACAATTAAGATTTTGATATGGGGAATGATGAATCTGTCTTCCACAGGGGAAGAACGTGGATTTTGAGGGGCCTGTGGGTGAAATCTACAGGTTGAATTTTGTTCCTCTGAACAGTTACGTTTGAGGTCCAATGCACAGTACCTCAGAATTAGAGTGATGTCGTTTGGAAACAGCATTCTTATAGAGGTGATGGAGTCAAGATGGGGTTTCAGAGTCCAGTGTGGTTAGTGTCTCTTTAAAAAGGGAAAACGTGGAAACATCCAAACGGAAGACTGAGAGGACACACAGGGAGAAGTCATGAGAACATGGCGGTGGGTGCCAGGGAGGGCATCACTGTGCCATAGAAGGCCACGGGTTTTCCTTGAACCAGCAGAAGCCAGGAAGAAGGCAAGGACCAACCTGGCTGGCACCTTGATCTCAGATCCCTATCCCCCAGACTTTGGGATGATACCTTCCTGTTAAGTTACCCAGCTTGTAGGACCTTGTGACAGCAAAAAATTTTTTTGAGACAGGGTCTCACTATGTATTCGAGGCTGATCTAGAACTCACTCTGTAGCCCAGGCTGGTCTCAAACTCACAGAGATCTTCCTGCCTCAGCCTCCCGAGTGCTGGGATCACAAGCATGTGCCACCACACCCAGCTGCGACAGCAGTTCTTGATAATTTATATGAGTAATAGCATTCGTGCTACTAATGTTGTAATATCTATTAATATCGTAGGCACAGCTCTGAGAATCTTCTCATGCTGAAACTAATATAATGGTGCAGCTATAGCACAGATCAGTTAAAGAAAGGAATTTGGGGCATGGTGCGTTTCCAGGCTCCCCCTGCCCCAAAACAAGTGGATTAAGAGCTACCTACAACCAACCCCCTGCTCCATGAGCACCTACGATAAACTCGGAATCAGAAGGAATCTCCCAAGACCTTTCCTGATCAAACATTCTGGCCCTGAGATTACTCACAGAGAAGCAGAGAGGCTGGAACGGTCAGACAGGAACTTGGGAATGGCCTTCATTTATGCTTATTCTTCTCTTGACTCATGACTCTTAGTCATGCTCCTCTGCCTCATCTTCCACTCCCACCTTTCCAAGCTCAGCTCAAATCAGGCTTTCCTTGTGAGACCCTGAAATACGGCACACTCTTAATAAACCTTCATCTACACAGCAGGATCCAAGAACCCACAGAGGGAAGGTGCTATGTGGACTGATGGGGAGGGGCAGGAAGTGAGGAAGAAAGAATGAATTACAAAAACATCTCCCCTATCATCACTGTTAAGTTGTGTGTGTGTGTGTACCAGGAATCGAACTCAGGACCTTGCACTTGCAAGGCAGGCACGGTGCCACTGAGGTAAATCCCTGGCCCTCTCTATTAACTTTTGATGACTGTATTAGCTGGCTCAGTAATGGACTTACAGGTGAGTCACATCAAATTTAGTCATTTAGGGCCAGGGATTTAGCGCAGTGGTAAGGTTCTGAGTTCAATTTCCAATACTGGGGAAAAAATTAGTCATTTACTATATAGTATTTTGACTTACTTTCTGATTTTTTTCATGTGCAATTGGGCAGTCTCCACAGTAGAGTGCAAAAACCCTAATGCAGCCAGGTACTACCCCAGGCTTCACAGTAGCTAGAAGGAAGAGGTCAGAGAGTAGACGGTCCTGAACACCAGCTAAGTCCAAGGATAAGTTGACTTGCACTCCTGATGTTAGCTTGTGGACAAGCCTGCCAAGTACTCAACAGCTACTTCATAAATACTTATTTATAAATGCACTGACTTAATGCTAAATGGGGAATGGAAAGAAATTCAGGCATGTGTATTTATAGCTGTCGAAACAAACCCGTAGAGAGGACTAATGGATCAATAAGAAACTGAAGACTTTTTGGTAATACTGTCACATTTAAGACATTTCTGCCGGGCTTAGTGATGCACATCTGCAATCCCAGGATGCAAGAGGCTGAGGCAGGAGGACTGCCTCAAGTTCAAGGCTACATAGTGTGTTCAAGACTAGCCGACACTATACAGCAAAAGTCTATCTACCAAAAAAAAAAAAAAAAAAAAGACATGTAGGAGATTCCAGAGGAGATAACTTTCAGACAGTATCAGGATCCTAAAGATTTCAGTTATTAGAAAGAAGACTAAAACCAACATAATGACACTTAACAGAGATATGAGCAAACTATTGAATGCATGTGAAAATAGTTCAACTCTTCCTTCATTCACCTGCAGCGTGCTAAAGGAACGTACGACACCCCGTGCTAAGGACAGAAAGACAAAGCCCAGGTGGCACAGGCAGGGTGGTAGGACCCGCCTCACTGCAGGATGAAGGCCAGTTCTTCTGTGGGTTCTGGTGGCGGACAACATGCCCAAAGTACACCTGAGAGGGGAAGTCACAATGCACTGGGCAGAGCCCTGGCCAGGTCACACTCACCCGCGGGTGGAGGGAGCACAGAGGAGGTCTGACACTGGGTAGCGATCTGCAGACATTCACGGAACCGCACCGGAAGCTCAAATGTAGGGCGCCCTGGAAAGGCGGGCCTAACTGGGTGCGGTGAGCGGTCCTGAGGAACAGGGAGCCTGGGGCGGAGAGACGAAGCAGCAGCCGTGGGATGTGGGCACTTGCCACTTATGGCGAGAGAAGGAAAAGCAAAGGTATATTTCTGCTGGCTTGTGGGGTGAGGGTAGGACGAAGCAGAGGGGGCCGGCCACCGAGCATGACAATGACACTCTGGCGCTGAGCCAAAGTTTCCCACGACTGCACTTTCTACGCTGTTAACCACTGCCTAGTACAGCCCAACAGCAAGATCTTAGCCAACATAATGGATGACCAGCCAGTAAAATGGAGCTCAAGATATTGGGATCTTTCAGTGTCGGCCGAGCCTCGGCTTCTCGGCATGTCATCGTCTGAAGCTGTTCTCGGAAGGACGCAGAGGAGTCCCTGAGACACAGCTCTGGGCCCCAGGACATTGTGGGAGCCCCACAGATCCTCCACGACTGCCCTGCCACAGTGTGTCTTCTCCAGACAGAGTCGTTCCCCGGCCGGGCCGGCCTTGAAGCTCAGTGGTTTCACACGTTCTCCATCGGCCTGCTCTCATTTACTGGAACAGACACTGCGGTATTTTGCGCACGGAGCTCCTCAACTTCATTCAGCACTCACGCAGGTCACAGAGAGGAGCAGATGTGAAAGCACAGTGTAAATGTGGAGCATTTTAGAAGATATTAATGATATCCCTGTATTGGCCTTTGTTATTTTCAAAAGGTAAAGGAGACCTAAAACATCTTCCAAAATCAAGGAATATCACTGCCAGCATCTGCTTTTGTTCAGCTTTGTCAATTTTATCAGCATGGCTGCACCATTTCTGAGACTCATTTCAAAGATAGAACAAGACCATATTTTAAGTGAAAATAATCAATGCAGCCTCAGGTGACAATACTGATATTCATTAGGTGCTTACTGCCTGCTAGCCACTATCCTAGGAAGATGTTGTGCCGTTTCTTACACCACTGCTCAAGAAAGACACTAGATTGTCCTTGTGTTGCTCATGGGAAAACTGAAGTTAAAAGAATTCAGGAAATTCGTGTAAGTGTCAAAGCTGGGATTCGAACTCAAGGCTTCTCTTTCTTACTTGTGTTCCCAAGACAACTCTGCACCAGCCCATGGCTCCCTCTCTCTCCGAAGACCAGCCTCGGGGGCCTAAAGTGCTGGGGTTACAGGTGTGAGCCACCACGGCCATCTAATTCCTCTCCTCAATTCCCACTTTCTACAGCAGCAATGATTTCTGTATCATCTTCACTGAACAATTAAGATTTGACACCTGGCATATCGCCATATTTAACATCCAACTAGTGATATATGGGAATCATCTAGAAATCATAGCAAGACACATGTCTTTGGGAGAAATGCAGCCTCACAGCATAAAAGAGTTGTATTTTTCTTGAAACATCCTTAGCATTCAAATGCAGAAAGACTAAGGGAGAAATAACAGGAGGTAGAGAAAATTGCATGGAATCAAACAGATCTGAGCTTACAAATCCCAAGCCCACCACTTAAATCACTGCTTTAAGAACTTCTTTAAAGAGCTTCCGCCTGAGAAAAGGGAAAAAATAAGAACCAAGATGCATCACGTAAAGGTGTAAGATCCCAATGGTGAATGTAACTGTACTGTATACCTAAAATGTACCAATAAACTTAATGGGGAAAAATAAGTTAATCACTGCTTTAAGTTTCTGTTTCTTTGTCTACAGCATGAAAACATTAGAACCTGTACTTTACTGGGTTGTCATAAAGTTCACATTTAATAGTGACTCCAGAATGTATCAAGTTCCCAGACTGAGGTTTAGTGGTGTTCAGTTTCTTACTCCTCACGCCACTAAAAGATAACTCTGTGATAAGCACACGAATGAGGCCCTGAGTTAGTTTCATAGTTCACTGAAATTATAGATAAAACTGCCAATTGACTGAAACTATTTAAAATATTTATGACCAGCCACACCCACAAACCGAAACCAAACGCTAGGGGAGGACTCCCCAAAAGAATCACTGGAGATCATAATTGTGGTGACAAATGAAGACACTTTACTTTAGCACGAAGGTGGTGCCCAGCCTAGATGTTCAGAATGCAATCTGCAGGCGGAGAAAAGCACCAGATGGTAACATTCCCCAGGGAGTGTAACAGACCCTTGATCCTGGTTGCCCCAGGAGATCGCGACCTTGTCCTTCAAGGGGCTTGTCTAGAGTAGTGTTTTGAAGTATCAAGTAGAGAGAGAGAGCGATCTAAGTCCAAAGTTTGGTTCTTTCACTCCCTAGTTGACTAACTTTGAGCAAGTTGGTTAACTTCTCAAATCATCATGTTCCTCCTGGAAATACCAGTGCTCAGTTCCTTAAAAGATCTACTTCATGCAGGCAAATCATTCTATAAAGTGGAATAGAATTAAATGAAATCCTGTATGAAATTCTTTGCATGTAATAAATAATCTCAATGATAGCTTAATAATAATAATAATATAAGTGATATGGGAAAGATTTTGGCCGGAATCACAGTCAAAGTCCTAGGGATGTAGTAAGCCAATGAAAAAAAAATCTCCAATAGACCCAAGATCTCTTTTGGCATATAGTAGGCCAGCTTCCTGTTGGTTTACTTCTGCTGTCATTTGGACCTTCCATCATTCCCTCAATTTCTAGTTCAGCCAGTCTTGGCCAATGGAAGAGTTGTTCCTACAGGGGTCAAGGGTGAGGGCCCATTACAAGTCAGAGTTATACCATAGGTGACCCCAGGGATCTAGTCAAGATTGGCAGTTTCCCTATTCCCCACTAATAAAGCATTTCCAACTACAAAATGTTTACTTGTGGACACATTAGAGCACCACCCTTGGAGAACAGGAAAGTTTCAGGGGATCACATCTAACCTTGGTGCCTAAAGTGTTCTTCACAAACTCCATCTGTACTTACAGACTTGGTCTCCCAAAGAGGTTTCTAACTTTATTTTATCTTTTATCTATTTATTTATTTATTTATTGGTACCGGGAATTGAACTCGGGACCTTGTGTTTACAAGGCAGGTGGCGGAACCACTGAGCTAAATCCCCAGCCCAACTAACCATTTTCTTTACGTATTATTCATACATTTCTGTCTTTTCTTATGTTTAAGTTCTCAACTTCTTATATTGTTCAACTTTAAAGTAAAAAGATCACTATGCAAAAAAGTTTAGCCGGGAGTGGTGGAGTACATCTGTAATCCCAGCACTCTGGGAGGCTAAGGCAGGAGGATCACAAGTTCAAGCCTTGCCCGGCCAATTTAGCAACTCAGACTCGGTTTCAAAATAAAAAATACAAAAGGGGCTGGGGGTGTAGCTCAGTGTCACCACCTTGGGTTCAAGGCCCAGTTCTGGAAAAAAAAGAAGATGGAGGAGGAGGAGGAGGAGGAGGAGGAGAAAAGAAAGGAAAGAAGAGAAAGCAATTTGAATTTATCAATGAGTAAGATATCAGATCTAAAGATCTAAAAGGAAAAATACATTGGCAATAGGGATTATTTGTTCTCAATACCTTTACACAGATGAAGACAGTCTAGTGAAACTGTTAGTTAAACCAGTGTTAAAGCTTGATTTCTACAAAAACTTGATTTCTTTAAAATGTGTCTGTATTGGGCCAGAGATTTAACTCAGTGGCACCACACCTGCCTTACAAGCTCAAGGTCCTCAGTTCAATCCCCAGTACTAGAAAAAAAGAATAATTCATCTCTAATGTCATTGAAACAGTATTTTCTCACGGGCAACAGAATTTACCGACATAGTGAAGATGTATTTCTTAAAATCTAAGTAAACAAACCTATCGCTTGCAGTACTCACCTGGTTAATGATCAAATGGCGCCTCCGAGCTACAAAATGCAATGTCAACATTTAAAGCAGGTGTTACTTTCAGTGTTACACCTGTACTTCTGCATTACAACCTCACTATTAGGGTTTGTGTGAGTTAACCCCGGTAACCTTACACAGTGTGGTGTACAGAGAAATCAGGAGCAATGTTCACGGCTCAGGATTTTAGGGACTCGGCTCCCACATGTAATTTGTTACTGCTTAGAAAAATGATCATAAAAAATGTAGACGATATTATAATAGCTTTACAATACAGAAACAGTGCTTATAATCTCACCAGTCATCTCGTCTTCACACGTGTGTAATGTGCACACCTGTGTGTGACAAAGCACATTAGAAATTATCTGAAAGCATAACAGGGATTTCCCTGCTAAGGACTTCTTTTACTTACCATCCAGTAATTTTTTTGTAAAGATGACGTTTCCTGTATAAAAGAACTTTTATAGGAACCCAGATCAACAGAGTCACTACAGCCACATAGGCAACAGAGCAGGAGACGATCAGCCAATAATGTGTTCTCTCGGGTAGATTCCTTGCCCTGTGGTAGGCAGTGGCAAACTGTTCCATAATCACAAGTGTGGGGATGGAGAAAGCAGCAAACTCAAGAAGCTCAAAAACCACGAGCTTAATTATTTTTCCAGAAATCATCCTGAGGAACAGCCAGCTGCCTGGGATCCAGCACTCTCCCCTCTGGTTGGGCGCAGCACAGAGGCACACAGTTACTCAACACCGTGCTGGTTCCTCGCCCTGGAATCACTAACCAGTGATTTTACTCTTTTATTGACCTCACATGGTCCAATGATCTTCTAACTTAACAACCACAGCCCCTTAAAGAAACAGGGCCACTGTGCAAGTGGTCGCTGTCGTGATGGGTTTGTTCATCCGTTATGGGGGATCAAAGGAACTCCAAAGTTTGTCTTGGAATACTTTTTTTTAAAAAGAGACTTTTGGGCCAGGGATTTAGCTCAGTGGTGCTGCTGACTGCCTTGCAAGCACAAGGATCTGAGTTCAATCCCTGGTACAAAAAAAAAAGAAGAGGATTTTTAAATGTAGTGTTTCTTGCTAATTTTAGCACGAAAGCATTTATATAATATTCAACTTTTCTTAAACAGAACTGTTGGAATAATATAATTTGAGAGTTAAAGAGCAAAAGGAGATGTAATCTAACCCTCTATTTTCAGGTCCAAGCAAATTCAGGCAAACAGGGGGATTCAAACCCAGAGACTTCATCTTTGGAAAGCTCCTTGAAAGTGCTTAAAACAGGAATTTGGGGTCACTTTGTCAAGTTCCTGATATCGTGCCTGATGCTCACCATATTTATCCGTTAATGCACACTGGTTGCTGTTAGGGAATTGATCATGTTAAAGTACACTGTGACGCTGCATTCTCCTGGTACATCTTGGCTCCTAAAATGACCTCATGCCCTTATCTCTGGTTTCTCTCCCCTGCAAGGCCACAGTGGTCCAGGAAAGTTGAAACCTGTGTCTGCAGGACTGGGCCCATAAAAGCAACCTGGCCTGTGATAGGTTAAAAGTAGCTCACTCCTCATAAATAAGCAATAGCCCACCCCAAACTGATAAAAGGACCTTCCTTTCTTTGTTCTCTCTCTCCTTCTGCTTCTTCTTCCTCCTCTCTCTCCCTCTCTCTCTCTCTGCCTTCCTGCCTCCTGCTCGCCTCCCTACAATAAAGATCTCCTGCCGGACCTCTTGGTGCGTGAGTGACATAATTGGGAAGGGGCACCCGAAGGGGCACGCAACCCCCCTTTCAGTTGCCACCTAACACAGATTAACGTTGCTTCTATTCCACTGGTCAGGAAACCGAAATGACAGTATTAGAAACCTGTTATCAGGATTAATGCATGAAGAGCTATCTGTATCTACTCTTAAAGAGAATCAGATATTTAAAAAAACAACTGTGCTCATGAATCCTTTCTTCAAAAAATATATTTGAATAGCCGGGAGTGGTGGCACACGCCTGCAATCCCAGCACTCGGGAGGCTGAGGCAGGAGGATCGCTGAGAGTGCAAGACCAGCCTGGGCTACGTAGTGAGTTCCAGGTCAGCCTCAACTACATAGCGAGACCCTGTCTTAAAACACCAAAAAAAAAAAAAAAAAAAAAAAAACAAAACAAACAAAAAAACAAAAAAAATAAAACAATAACAACAAAAACAAAACAAAACAAAAATATATATATATATATTTGAGTACCCACGGTGCATGCTTTCTTTACTAGATCGAAGGGTGCGAAGATGAACAATAATGACAGAGGTTCCTGAGACTATTCACAGCCCAATGACAAAAATAAACCTATAAACAACAAAAGGGGACGAAGGTCAAGAGTACAAGCCAAATGCCATAGTAACATATGGGAGGATCTCTGAGCCGAGGGGAGGGAAAGGTAGGATAAGGACAGTCAAGGTGGACAGAGGCTCTGGCGACATTTCTGATGGGAAAAATATGCAGGTAGGTGTCAGTGGTTCACTGCTGTGCCACAGCAGGAAATAGGAAAAGTGATGTTAGAAGGCTTCTGTATAATAATCCGTCACATTCCATGAAGCTCTTGGAGAGGGGAGGATGGCAGACAGTGAAAGAGCAATGGTTTGGAGAAGCACGTCAGTGACGTGGTTGGAAGACCCACCCCAGGAGGACCGGCTGAGCCGTGGTGTCTAGTGGACACTTCCCACGGGTGGATCATCACGGTTCCCACAGGAGCTCACCCCGAGGATGTGATTGGGGCCGTGCAATCCTGACCCACCATCTCCCTCCAGCCCCGTCGGCCTCCTCTAAAAGTGCATCAAATGTTTAAAAGGCAACAGTTGTGCTTGGGCCAGGAGTGTCAAGCCATCAACATAAGCCTTGGTAACAACCAAGCCCATCGGATCTCACCCTTAGGGACTGGGCTGAGAAACAGTAAGGAGAGTGAAAGGAGGGCATGGTTTGGATTAGAATTAGAGCAAGCCACACCGGATGTGCTGCGACCGTCCCTGGCGTTTTATCGGTAGCCAGTAAGCACACGATGAGTGAATGAACGAACGAGTGACCAGAAGCCAGACACAGAGGAACAGAAGTGTGAGCAGAGTGATTATACGGAGCTGGAGAGTGAGACGTGGGAAGGGACCGGGAGAACCAGGGGTCCCAGGAAGACCAGGTTCCCTGGGGCCTCGGGCACGAACCCGCCAGTTCCTCTGTGTCCTTACAAAAGGGACTCACTCTTCGCAATGAAAGGGCTTGAGTAAAACGCAAACACACAAAGGAGCATGTTCACCAGCAGGGGCCAAATGTTTGAACGTACTGAACATATTAGGTGATTCAGAGGAAAACACTGGATTTTTAAAAAATCAAAGCGAAGCGAATCAGAGAAGGTTTCTCAGACGAAGTGGCTTTTGGTCCTGTGCGCATCATTCTCTTAACTCCAAGTTGTATCTATGTATGGTCACAGCGATCCTCTCTGTGTATGCATACGACCTTCCCTTTGCAAACACTTGTCAGAATGCTCATGACGATGGATGGATGGACGGATGGATGGATGGACAGATGGACGGACTGATAGGTAGATAGACAGATCAATAAATGCTTTATGTGGACACAGAGAGGGGGAAAGACCAATACAGATGCATAACAATATGCATGCCTTTTGGTTTTAAAATATTGTAGATCTACACACAGATTTGCAAATCCAGAAAACTACTCAAAACTCTTAACAGTGCTCTTCCTGAGGTTGGGGAGGTGGAGAGAAAGAGATTTTTTTGCTCTTATAAACATGGCCAAAAGGAGAGAAGAAAAAAAAAAAACAAAACAAAACAGGAAAGGAACAAAACAAACACACAAAAATAAACATTGCCATAGTTTGAATATTTCACAGGCATAAAAATTAGGAACGGCTTTTAGGCTAAGAACATTCGCTATAAATAGTAACTATGACTTTAAAAATTTCAGGCTCTGCTTCTTAAATCTCTCCTGCACTACTTTATGTTTTCTTGCTTTTCCGGGAGCAGGGGCCACATAAACAAACGTCACTTCCACAGGGCCTTTTCACGGCAGTGCTAAAGAGCAGCAAAGATAGCCCGCAGCATGCAGAACACCTGGGGCGGTAGGTCAGGGGTGAGATGGTGGTTCCCCTCCCCTCTGCTGCCTCCGCTCTCTCTTCTTTGTACCGAGAATGAACGCTTCCATTCTCAGCACCACATCTGGCACATAAAGGGGTCTCACCTACTCGTAGAAGGCAGGCGTGCAGAGATGAAGTACCATAACGGCCCCCGCTCCAGGGGAACGCTGCCTCTCCCACCCACATTCCGGGGGGACCATGTACTGTGTCTCGGGACAATCTACTCGCGCAGCTCTTTGGTTTCCTCCCTTGGTCCCCCCTACCCTCGCAAGGCTGCGTCCCAGTCACGGCCACAGCCAGAGCTCCTTTTGGTCCCAAAGTAAGAGAGAAACACTAAAGAACCCACTGATCTCACTATGCCTATTGGAAAAAAGACCACGCCTCTTTCCAAGTATTTGCGAGGACCTTACAGATGCCAACGCTTTCCCGGTCATTTCCAACCTGTGTGCCCTCAAAACTCTCCATTCTATGAAGGATTTGAGCCATGAACAAAGAGGCTGGGGAGGACTGGGCATATTTGTCTGGTCCGAGGCATCGCCTTCAATGATTTCAACCTTCATCTCTTTCAAAGTGTCATTTGACTGAATTAGACCTAACAGATGGGCAGGGTAACTAGCTAGCTTGGCAAAGAAAAAGAATGCCATTATGCCAACACTAAGCTACTGGGAGGAAATAATGCCAGAGCCTGAGCTGGAGAGAAAGACAAAGGGGAAATTGAAAGAGGGTATAAAGTCGCCTACCCTTCAGCGGGGGCCGGTGTACTGCAGTCCTGATTCCTTCCATGTCCTCTGGCGAATGTGCCACACAATTGCACTGCAGGTACCTGGAAGGATGTGGAGGGGAACATTTCCAAACCACCCAAAGGCTTCACTTGGGTTAGTCCGTTACTGATTCAAAGAACCCTGTGCCTTAGTCTGCACTTCAACGCTGGGTTTAAGAACTTCCTTGTAGGAAAAAAAAAAAAGAAATACAGATTTGATTTCTCTGAAGCTGGATCCGCAGTGGAAAGACTGAGTCTTGTGGTTTGAACTCACTTCCACTAGGAGTGTTGATGCAGTGATTTTTATTTTAGTAAGCAGAAGATATCATTCCGTCCAGCGGAACACCTGTTCTCCTTGCTTCCAACTGTCCTTTCCTTCCTGCAGGCAGGAAGTCAAAAACTGAGCCTCTAAAATTATTGGTCATTACAAAGATCATCTGTGATCTCAAGGTTTGTTCACTGTTTTCGGCACAGGGTGTGAAACAAAATGTACAAAGTGCCAGGAATGTTCTGGCATGTCCGTGCTTGGCTTCCTGTAACCCTGTGATGTTGAAAGGCAAAGCAGGCAGAGTGGGTGGCAGTGAAACTGCTCTCGGGATCAAGCTGGATCCCCCTCGAGCCTGGGGAGGAGGTGAAAGTGTGTCCCTGGGCCTCCTTTACCACTGCGGTAGTTTCCAAAGAGTTGCGGATCCTCACAAGCAAGTGTTACCCAAGAACTCACCAGAAGTGAACTCCGTAAAACCATGCTGTCTGCTATGAGTCCCTTTCACCCGTGTGACGCTCTTTTAGCCTAGACTGTACTAAGTTGAGAGAACAGGACAATGTACAGTTTCTGTCATATTATCTATATCCATCTATTGAAGAATCCAAGCAATTTGTGGTGGGGGGGCAAAGGCAAAACCATATTTATTTCTGTAACCCTTTCATAATCGGTGACTTCTGAAGATGAAAAAAATACAGAGAGTGTCCTCACTTTTTAAAGACGGATGCTCCTTTCAGTTACAGAAACAAATGTGATTTTTTTTCCTTCAGCACTAGGAATTGAACCAGGAAACTTGAGAAGCCTACTACTACCTCTGAACGACATGCGTTAAAGAATACTTGAGGGCCAGGGATTTAGCTCAGCGGTTTGGTGCCCTGCCTTGAAAGCACAAGGACCCGAGTTCAATCCCCAGTACCAAAAAAAAAAAAAAAAAGAATACTTGTAAAAAAGAACTTGTAGTTGCCCAGATTTTAAAAGAGAAAGAAAATAAATGAAGATTTTCTATTCCGCTATATAAGTCATCACACAAATTATATATATAGTAAGCTAGGACTTATAAAAAAACTAAAGAAATAAAAAGAAATCACTCTTTATAATTATCCTTAAATTTAATTTGCAAGAGCCAATAACAATCTAGTCTTTCAGTATCCCAGAGTAATACATTTCATCACACCAATAAAACTTATTCAAAAGTAAGCGCAGCCCTAATCAGTTAGCATAAATTCATCTGCACAGGTAACAAGGATGCTTCGGCCTAAATTCCCCTCATCTTTGATAGTGAAGATTATCGAATTTTTGCTCACTTAAATTACCTTGAAATCACTTCCAGTAGCCTTACCCACACTCTCACACAAGAAAACAATAATTACCCAGGTAACTGGCCACTGGGCCAGGGGTTTGGCTCAGTGGTTCTACCACCTGCCTCGTAAGCACAAGGTCCTGAGTTTGATCCCTGGGGTGTGTGTGTGTGTGTGTGTGTGTGTGTGTGTGTGTGTGTGTATTAGCTTTACTTTCCTCATGGCTTGCTGATCTGCACTGTTTAGCTTCACGAACAGGGCAGGGTTTCTTTTAATTGAAACACAATTTTGAGTTGATATTCCAAGAGACTTGTGAATTTGGAACCTTCTAACCGAGTACCCCTTCTAAAATTGTGTGCTATAAAGGCGTGAGTCCTGCGAAAGGTAATGTACCGTACCTGCAGACACTGCGCTATGCTTGGCTCATTTAGATGGACAAACATTTGATGACGTGAGGTTGGGTTTCTCATCAAAGCAGCCTCAGTGGCCTCCCATCACATTTAGAGTAAAAGCCCTGGGGTTTTCCACAACATCTGTAGCCTTAGCTTTCTCTCCCTAACTTTCTCTCTGACTAAATTTTTTATTACTTTCCTTCTCAATCCTTCAAAATTCTTTAAACACACAGACATAAAGTCTTCAGTCCCCACCGTTCTCTTGGCCTGAAAAGATCTCCCCTAAATTACCCCAAAGGCAAAGGCAGACGCTTTGCTTCCTTTATTGTCCCTTCATGAATGACACTTTCTCAGTGAGGCCACTTATCTAAAATGATTCCCTATCCTCCCTGGCTTATTGTTATCACTTAATACTAAGATCATGTTTATTGTACATACTTATTATGCTAACTGTCTGTCTCCCAAGTACATTTCTTTTTCCTTTTTTTTTTTTAGTGCCAGGGATCGAACTCCAGACCTTGCACTTTCAAGGCAGGAAGCAGAACCTCTGAGCTAAATCTCTGGCTCCCCCAAGTACATTTCTTGAGGACAGGAATTTTTTTTTATTACCAATTTTGACCTCTGTTACACACTCATGCTAGTTTGGCACAACAGATCCCACCAGATCTTTTTTTTTGTTCTTGGGTTTTTTTGTTTTTTTTCTGGTACCAGGACTCAAACTCAGGACCTTGCACTTTCAAAGCAGGCATAGTGCCACTGAGCTAAATCCTGGCCTTCCGAACAAATCTTTGTTGAATGAATGAATGAATGACTGAATTCCCAGAGGCACCGAGAGACTCTCCAGGTGGACCCTGCAGCCCTGGGGCAGGGCTTTCCCCACTGTGAGGGAGGCAGACAGGCGCGTCAGTAGTTTTAGCAGAAGCACAGGGAAAAGTGTATGCCCACAGCAGGGTGGGAGCCACAGGCGAGACAGCGCCAACCTCTGACCTGAAGCAGACACAATCCCTGTGCCGAGAAAATGAGTGCTACCAAAACAAACGTACAACACATTCAAAGATCTAACTGCTTTTATTTTCGGTTCGTGGACCAGGACAGCATTCCAGTCTACAAAACCTAGGAGCCCCAAGGAGCCCAGCATGTGGCATTGGCTTTCCGGGCAGGAAAAGGGCTGAAGCGAGCAGAAGCAAGCAAGGAAAAGCAGATTGGTCACTGCGCGCTTCTTTCTTCACGGGACACTTCCCCAATCCTGGCTCCGGGAGCTGGGCACCTTCTGCATGATGCCTGTGAATAGTTTTTGCTTTCGTTTTAAACTGACTCATGTTTTAAGTTCAGTTTGATCATGCAGCATCCAACACGACTAAATCCGCTCTGGTTTGCTTTGCTTTGCTGAGGCCAACCTAGAATAATAATGACCACCCGAAAATTCCATTTAACCCGAATCTAGCTGGAGTCTTTCAAAGACCCTAATAGGAAATATTATTAAATTTGGTATAAAACACTGAAATGACTGAAATCCATCTAATTATTCAGATGTAAGTGTTGACTCCCCCGCCATCCCGCCACCCTTTTTTCCTAGCCCTGGGGATTAAACCCAGGGACTTCACACTAAACTGTATCCCCTGCCCTTTTTTTCAGTAATTTTTAAAAATTTTTGAGATAGGGTCTCACCAAGGTGCTAAATTGCCCAGGCCGGGTTCAAACTTAGGATCCTCCTGCCTCAGCTTCTCAAATGCTGGGATTACAGGCCTGTGCGGCCGCACCGCCCCACCCCTTCTGATGGTGGGTTTGTTAGTCAATTCTCACCTTGTGCTGTGGTCTCAAACGTATATATTCTATTCCCTTACATGCCCATGGCCTCTCTAAAGGTAATGACTGTATCTTCTTGTCTCAGGGGAACCCCCAAACCACCACCACTTCCAATAATTTGCTAGGAGAACTCACAAGACTCATCGCTATGATTTACTGCACCAAACGGACACGAAGCAAACTCAGAAAAGGGACAGGGGCTGGAGTGGCGCACACTGCGGAGTTCGCTGGGACCCAATTAATGCCCCGGCCGCCATTGCTGGCAGGCGTAGGACGTGCCACCAACCAGGAAAGCCCATGAGAGCCTCTCGGGGGCCTACAATTTTCCTGGGGCCTGGGTGGGGGCTGAAATGCCTGGGATTCTGCCTGGGGTGCCGCACAGCTCCAGGGTCCCAGAGGGAAAGCAGGAATTCATCGTAAAACCGCACTGCTTTGATCAGCTCTGGGAACAGCAGGAGCTTCCAGATGCCAGACACAGGGCCACGGTCGTAAACAAGCCTTTCGGAGGCCCCGCCTGCTGTGGAGAATCTTTACCGCCTTCTTCCGGCTCATCGCAGCTCCTTAGACCGTCTGCTGAAGTCCATTTTCAACCTTGTGCTACTGTTAAAATGTGGCAATGGGAATTTTAAAAGTGAAAATGTCAGACATACAAAAAAACAATGGTTGTATCGAGGCTTTAGCTCAGTGGTTCCGCCGCCTGCCTTGCAAGCGCAAGGTCCCAAGTTTGATCCCCAGTGAAAGGGGGTTCGCGTGCCCTTTCGGGTGCCCCTTCCCAATTAGGCCACTCACGCACCGAGAGGTCCGGCAGGAGATCTTTATTGTAGGGAGGTGAGGAGGAGGCAGGAAGGCAGAGAGAGAGAGAGGAGGAAGAAGCAGAAGGAGAGAAGAACAAAGAAAGGAAGGTCCTTTTATCAGTTTGGGGCTGGGCTATTGCTTATTTATGAGGAGTGAGCTACTTTTAACCTATCACAGGCCAGGTTGCTTTTATGGGCCCAGTCCTGCAGACACAGGTTTCAACTTTCCTGGACCACTATGGTCTTGGAGGGGAGGGAAACCAGAGATAAGGGCATGAGGTCATTTTAGGAACCAAGATGTACCAGGAGAATGCAGCCTGTGAGGCAGCGTCACAGCGTACTTTAACATGATCAATTCCCTAACACCCAGTACCGGAAAAAAAAAACAAATGGTTGCATTTAGAAACTCTTCTTACAGGCTTATTTTTAAAAACTTCACTTGTTTTTGTCCCTATTTACTTAAATGTGGACAAACCAATTCTACGCAAACATCTAGCTGATGATCATAATAAACATAGAAATACGCAAAATGGAATGGTTGAAATCACCATCACTAAATTAGTGGCCCACATATGGTTTGTGTATTTAACTTCCACGATCTGACCCACGGCATCTTATCTATTTGACCCTCCTCTGTAATAAACAGACTTCAGACTTTTGTCTCCGAGCCAGCCGGATAGTCGACAGATTGAATCAGATGAGTAACAAGCCCATCCGTCTCCATAGTTAACACTTTTGAGCTACCGGACCCCTCTGATTGCTGAGGGACCCCGCACTGATGCTAAAGAGTGTTTTGGCAAGACTCTGGCCACGCCTGAGCAGAGGGCAAGGCTTCACAGCTCTGCACTGAAAGAACGACCTGCGCTGCGCTGTGTGAGGGCCCCAAATCAGGTTCTGTACACAGTGTGTCCTTGGCAACAGAATGCAAAGCACACAGCCTCCAGGATCACCAGTCTCCTTTGCGGCTGCCTTTTCTTCCAGAAAGAGTCCAGCGACTGGACTATGTGAAATCCTGGCCAGAGAATTTCATTAATAGACTGAACTCTGTATTTTGGAGAAGATACCAGCTTAAATGGAAACGATATAGATGCCTTTGATTTCAATGTTTTCAGGTGTTCAGGAATATAAACTGTAAACTCTATTTTTATAACCTCTGGCTGTGGTGGGGAAAGCGAGACAAAAGGCTCAACTGGTGTGGGGGGGGGGTTCCGGAGGAGGAGGGGAAGCCTTGAAGATGGGGAAAAGGGGAGAAAGGAGAGTAAGGCAGGGGAACGGAAGTTCTGCAGGATGGAACTTCCCAAGGTCTCTGAAGCCCCTGAAATAACAGGCAAAACTCTTGGCAAGAGCATTTTTCCAACAAGAGGGTCGACAGCTTTCTTCAGTGACTCAAGTGTCTGTGATGCCTCAGACTGAGTGGGAGAAGAAATTTGCTCCAAAGGAAGATGTCGCAAAGTATCAGTGTTTTCACAACCAGGAGAACCAAAGAATACTCGGGACATCTATTGAGTTCAGCTTAGCCCTGTCACTGCAGATCGACCAACCCAAATCTTCAAGCAAATGGCCTGGGCCGTCTGTATTTTACCAAATGTCTCCATGCCAGTTTGGAGAATGGTGACTTTAGTGTCCTTGAAGTCATGCCTAGTTAGACGTTTTCCAACTCCATGACTCACTTCTTATGAGCCTATTTCTGTGGGTAAAGGTGTGGTAAACTTTTAGGAGAGCTGACAGGTAAATGTTACTTTAGAGGGTCACTGCTGATGCTGCCACGGGGCAGAGCTGGGAAGTCCTTTGCATCTAATTCTCTGAGAAACTCAAGAACTTCTTAAAAAAAAAACCTTGACACACATTATTCTGCTCACAGTAACTTAAGTTAGGGAGGCAGCAGCTGCCTCCGTAGGACATGTCAGAAAATCATCCCTATGTTTAATAATAGGCTCTTCCTTCAGATCCTGTGGCCGTATCAGTTGTTGCTCTTTTGGCTGTTTGGCAAATCTAGAATATTCTCCATATTAAGTAAAAAAAAAAAAAGTCTTAAAAACCAATTCTTTACAGATATAGAAAAACAATGAATCAGAAATGGATTTCCCAGGCTGGGGATTTAGCTCAGTGGTGCTGCTGCCTGCTTTGCAAGCTCAAGGACCAGAGTTCGATCCCCCATACCACAAACAAAACAAAACAAAACAAAAAAACCTTCCCTTTAGGATTAATCTCCTTCCCCTGAAAGTTGTTGGCCATCTAAATAATCTTCAGCTATTAAGTTTCTTTTGCATTTTTCGTGATTCAATCTCACAGCACCACCTACTGATAACTTCAATTCAGTACTTTATATGAATTCTTAGCAATGCCCATGTTAAACAGTTAAGTGGAACATGTTCGGCTTTTCAAAAAATGATGTGTATGATGACCTAACTGTGAGAGGGAATGATATTTTTGCAGGTTGCATTAAACGACACTGCATACTGCAACCCAAATATGCCTCCAGCGTGCTGGTTCCCGGCCATCCGCCTCCCTACCCCTAGAACACCCCGTCTCCTGTGTTCCAGCCGGGCTCAGCCAGGGAGCAGACTGGCAGCAGATCAGAGGGCAGCAGGAGAAGCAGCGAATTTATTTCCCTGCCCCTCCTGCATGCCGGCCGCATCAGTCACAGCCTGTAGTGGGTGCCTCCTGTGCCTCTGCGGGGCCAGCTGTCGTGGATTCCAAACCCTCACCACTTACCTCTGTCAGCACCTCCAGGGGTGGGGGGAGGTTTGCCTCACCCGCCCTTTCTTCCTTTCAGTCCTGAGAGAGTCTCTACTGAAAGCCGGTTCACCTGAGCTTCCGGAGTGCAATTCTGCTCCCTCCAGACCTCGATACAAAGAGCTCTCTGGAACCTCAGCCTGTGTCCTGGGAAGTGGAACCAATCATTCTCTCGACATTTAGTAAGAGGATGCTATGAAAAAAACATTGCCCTGGGTGCAAGGGCAGATACAAAAGAGGGAAGGATTTTATCAGTGTCACAAAGCAGCTCTATTAACATACAGGGGATTTGGGTGGCCTAAACTTTAAGGAAAACAGTTCTGCATAACTATGTAATTTCTTCACATACTTTTATTACTTAGATATCAAACAGGTAGGCCTTGGGCCAATTCTGTCTCCACAGAGTCTGCAAGAGTCTGACCCAGTTCACCACCATCAGGTTAGAGCCTCAAGGTCTTTAGAAACAATCTTATATAAGCCAGTTAAAAGCCTGGGGCCGGCTTAGTGTATAATGTATGGTTTTGCATTCTAATGAGGTACCTTCATACACAAGGGCTTAATTAAAGTCCTGTTGTGGGGTACACGCGTGTGCGTGCGCGCACACACACACACACACACACACACTTCCCCAAGTGCCAAGATCTCAGGACACTGCTCACACAGTGGAGTCGATCTACTGTTCAATGATGAGATGGCAGGTAGTGCAGCCCAGCGGATAGACGTTAGCCTGGCATGGGGATGCAAACCCATAATCCCAGCACTCAGGAGGCTGAGGCAGGAAGACCACCACAAAGTTGAGGTCAGCCTGGGCTACTCAGTGAGTTCAAGGTCAAGCTGAACTACATAGAAACCCTGCCCACCCCAAAAGAAGGGGAGAGGGCGTACAGACTCTACCTATGCACGGGTTATCTAAACATTCTTGGGCAAATTACCATCCTTTCTTGTCCCAGTTTCCTTTACGTGTAACCTGGGGACATTGATATCACTCTAATCTAAATGGGTTCTTTGAAAAGCACTTAGACTGGCACCTGTCCCACAATAGGGGCTTTGTAAGTGCTTGCTGAAAAGACCCAATTAAAGGATTTTTATGTTACCTGGAGGCACTAACCCTGGCAGGGTCCTTAAGACACACAATTCGCTCATTTTATAGATGAGAAAACTGAGGCCCAGAAGTAAGTGAAATCCTGATCGTCTCTGAAAACCTCACTCAAAGGGGGGATCTTCTTACTGACAAAGTGTATTTTAGAAATAAATAACTTTACCCAGCAAAACAAAAAACACACGGGCATCCAAATCTATTTTGGGGAAGGTTTCATGATGAGTGGACTCACTTATACCTCATAGTAAACAACTGGATTTTACTGTAATTACCCAACATCCCTGCCAAGATCCCCAGGGGTCTGAGACTTTACATTCCCAGGTAAACAGTGTTTGCCCCTGAAAGCTGACTGAAGACACAGGAGGCGACCTAAGACTGAGAGGACCCCGAGCTCCAAGAGCCCCAGTCTTCTCTGGTGATAAAACCTACCTACCCTTTTCCCAGGAGAGAGACACTAACAATCTCCCGACTTGCTGTGAGCAGCCCTACTCCTTGTTCCAGAAGGAGACACTACTTCTACCTTCCAAACACCCTCAGAGACAGAGCCCAGAAACAGCAGTGAGAGCCTCTGCTTGCAGGATGAACACAAACATGGAAGAACTATGGAGAGTTATCTTCCACCAACTTTTACCCCTCACTCGCGTTTAGTTTTTGGCAAACTTTCCCGGGGGTACACCAAATCGGTCATTCGGATTCATTTTTCTGACCCAGGCTGAGACAAGACCTGTTCAATTAGCCTCACACAACATTAAATGAAACCACAACCAACGGGCCTCCAAGCAGGAGGCCAAAGCCGACCTCAGCCATGTCCCCCCCGCGCAGGATCCAGGCAGGTCCCACAAACCAACAAAATCCCCCTTCGAAAATGAGAAAGAGATGGATCTCTACCTAATGTGGACCCACACAGGAAACAAATAATTATCAGTTATTCTGTGACTGTGAAACCCAAACAAGGGCAAGCAGGCCACTTCAGAACCACCGTGTTAAGCATTTTCCACCTAAGGAGCAGCGTAAGCGAGGGACTGGAGTACTCACGTCGTACTGCTAGACTTCGTCGTCCTACACGCTACCTCCTTCCTAGCCTGTATGCCATCTCTTGCTGCGTAACAGATTACCACATGCTCAGTGGCTTCAACCAACATAATTTTATTTTCTCACGGGCCCCGGGAGCCAGGACTCCGGTCCTCTTCGAGGCTGTGAGCCTGATGCTGGCCAAGGCCGGGTTCTCCTCTGGTGGCTGTGCTTGGCAAGAGTCCAACTCCAACCTGCACCCGTTCGCCAGATGAAGTCTCCTGTGTCACAATCACCACAGTGACATCCTGTTACCCTTGCCACCACCTGTGTGTTATCAGCAAGTTCACAAACATCCTGCCCACACTCAAAGGAAGGGGCTTGAGCAAAGGCATGAACGTCGTGAGGGAAGCACCACCGGGAACCACTCCAGCGAATCCGCCCCGAGTAAGACACTTTCTTTAGGACTCCAGTCAAGCCTTACATTAGCACCATCAGACACAGGAGACGAGGGCTGGGCACATAGCTGAGCGGCGCAGCGTTCTCCTGGAATGAGCGTTCAACCCCCAGCACCACACACACACACACACACACAC
>NW_022900949.1:25017328-25029185 GCF_012274545.1 Fukomys damarensis
CACACACACACACACACACACACACACACACACACACACACACACACACACACACACACACACACACAGAACGTGAGCCACATACACTTCAATTTTCTAGACCCACATTAGAGAAAAAGCAAAGTGTACAAAATACTACTTTAGTGATGCAACGGTCACTAAATAGAATCCTCCCAAACACTGAAGTAGTCTACACTTCTTTTCGCTCTCAATTCAAGCTGTTAGGACTCCGCTTCACAATTTCACTGGACCACTCCAAGTGCCGAGTGGCCCAAATGTTCAGTACAACCCTACATCCTACTCTCTGTGGACAGGAACCAAAGCTCCCGACAATGCCAGGGGCCAGGCAAAAATGAAGTGAGAAGATAACACTCCATGACAGCTCTTTTTCTAGGTGGCCTCAACCCTGCCAGGCCCGCATAGCCAGTTTTAGCAGCCTTGGTAACTCATGATGTCCTGATACTGATAACAGTATCTGATCATCCCGGCTTGGCCACACTGGGAACCCTCACTCACTGTCATGCCTCTAATTTTTCACCTGATGGCTACCTCTTCCCCTTCGTGGCTGTTAATCCCCCAGGACCTTCCAGAGTCCAATTCTAAACTGAAGTCTCCTTTCGTATTCTGCAAGTGTTTTAGAATAAAATCTTTCTGCTTGAATTAGTGTTCAGCCCTGGTTTTCCAATAGGTGAATGTGTATGTGTGTGTGTGTGTGCGTGGACGTCTTAGATGGTTCACTGGCAAATTGGAGACAAGATGGCTAACTCTGGGAATGCAGGACTTTTAAGGTTATTAGAGCCCCTGATTTTTCAGGAGACCCAAAATCTGTTTTTCATAGGAAATTGCCTAGTCATAACATCGTTTTCTCACTTTCAAAAAAATTCATTAAAAAAGTCATTCTATGCAGACCAAATGTCAGAGAGCTGGTATCAGTTTTAACCACACACACACACACACACATTGTTCTGGGGATAGATAAGAAGGAAATGAGTGATTATTTAGTCTTCCACTGGATTGAATGAACAGAAAGACTGATCTCATGCTGCAAGTTGTAAAAGCAGAAAGCAAGCAACTCACAGATTTATCCCTAGGACTCACAAACGGGCTAGGAGACAGCAAGTGGCCTGGAATAGGTGGTCTGAGGGTAGAGCTGAGGAGCCCTACTGTTTATGGGACAGGAAAAGCATGAGACCCTGCCTCACCTGGGAACACAGTTTGGACTGAGTTTGTCTTCCTATAAAGCATTTGTGGTACTTAAGTTCAACCTACCACTGCCCCAAAGCTACGATTTGGTTGCACCGTGGATTAAATAGGGCTTAGATTATGAACTGGGCACCTCATGAACCAGGCTCAGCGTGCTTCCCAGTGTATTTGCCAGTGCAATGTTGAGTTGGAGAGCATATGAATGAGATAATTTGTGAACAAAAAAGCTCGGTATACCGTACAGTATCTGGATATGACACTACAGTGGACTCATTACATTTATTGCTCATGTTTCAGTACGTTTATTGAATTTATGAAGACTTGAACTCAAGCATTCAGATTTACAGATATTCATATATTTAAAGAAATTCCAGCCAGGTTTAGTGCTATGAAATGTAAACATTTAGAAAGCAGTTAGAAAATCCTGAAACTCATGTATATACTAGGGTCAACCAAATAAAGAGCCATCATCAATAGTTAATAAGCAAAACTAATTATTAAAATTAGAAAGCGTTTTTATGCTAACCTGGAATCATGTATGATATGGTAAGATGCTGTCTAGAATACTTACTAATTTCTTAAAAGTATAAAAAGTGTTAAGTTGGAAATAAATGGTAAGTAGTAGCCATTCAGTCTCCTTCTCTGAATGACTTTTAGAGTCATTACTGATACCGCATTTGCTTGGAAAATGCAAATTTGTTCCAGATTGATAAAACTAGAGAAAATGAGCAAAACATAAATTTCACATTTGTATCCTTTTGTCGAAGACACAACAGGCGAGATGAGGAAAGCAACAGCCAGCAAGGGAGCATACAACACACACACACACACACACACACACACAGCCGCCAGCCACCTGTGTACCGCACGTGCTCAGTCGGATCTCTCCAAAGCTTCGTAGGCAGTCGCAGCTGGACTCTTCCAGTGCCCACCTCGGCCTTCCCTGAGGTGAAGCGCCACTCATTCGTGTATGTTCTCGACATGCGGAACACTGTGCTGTATTCAGTTCCTATCTTTATTCTTCAGGACGTCATTACTGAAGTTTCCCAGTGCTGTGTCTCTAACCTCATCTTCCCCATAAACCCTGGGGCTTTTTTATTGAAGACTTGTTTGTGCAGAACACGGTGATTTTTAGAATGCACCATGTGCAATGGAGCACAATTCACTGCACTGAGTTCCATTTCATCAAAGTTATAACAAAGAATAGTACACAAAAGGTTATCTGCTGAAAACTACCACTAATAATCTCTCTTAGCCTAATTTTAAGCATTCCGTAAAACACTTTAAATGACAGCTCTTGCAATAATTATCTAGAAATAAGTGCGTTATATATAAGCAGTACTTGAGTAAAAAGGCATGAATAGAAACAAAGAACAGGAATATCACTTCCAAAAGACAGGCAACACGGTAATTTAAACCATGCCATTCAAGTCTTAATTTAGTGATTACTGAGCGAGGGTGGCATGGGGTGGTGGTGAACCACATCCCAACTATTTATTTTTTGAGAGACGAAGTCTTGCTGAGTTACCCAGGCTGGGATCTAACTTGCAATGTACCTCCCAGAGTGCTGGGAGTACAGGTGTGTACCACCATGGCTGACACAATAGTTACTTTTGAGAAACCTATTAAAATATATTACCTAAACACCATTCCATCACATTACTATTTTCTTTTGACTTCGAAAACAATTTTCTGGCCATTTTAAATTACAGCATACATAAAATATTTGGCATGATCTGGACAATAATTCAGTTTTAGTTTTCCCTACGAAGAGTATAAACAGAATCAAGATTCAATGAGTACGCTCCAGAAAATTAAAACTGGGGGTATTTTCTGCCTTTCAAATATACAATTCTATACAGTTAAATAGCTACAAATGCTGAATGAAAGTTACAAACAGAATTTGTTCACATCATGCCAAAACCCCTGAGAATGTATTCTTTTTCCATATGAAAAGCAGGCAGGAAAATAAAAATACTTAGTTTAATGAGTAAGCAAAGAGGAAGTAATTTACAGCCTAGTGTAATTCTGACCTCCCTACAGATGTTTCAAATACAAAATAACTTGAAGAGAATCTACTGTACTACCTCCCTCTCCAAGTAAATTTATATCTGACAATCACATAAATGAAAGTCTTGAAGTTTTGATATTCAAACATTCACTAAGCTCTACTACAAGCTGCTTTTCAAAGGAAAGAGCATTAACTGTATGAACACAGAATCAGTATTTATTATGAAATAACTTTTTTCGGGGGGGGGCAACTAGCATTCCTTTTTAGGACAGTTCTTGAAAAAATTAGGGCAAAACCGGAAAAAAAATTTTAAAGGCATCTGTTTTAAAAGGGAGAATGAAAGGTTATCTTTTCCCTCTACAAAAAAAGAATAAAAAGCACATCTACTTTATTCAGCACTTGAGATAAGTCACTACTTCTTTATCCTATTACATTAAATAATGGAAATTAATTTAGGAAAGTTATTTTTAAAGTGCCAACAGGGAATCTAATCTTCTAGAGCAGGAAAACTAAAAACAGATATATGTGGGATTGTTTTATTTAAGTATAAAAATGGATTCAGGTAATGAACCACACAATCAACTTTTCTGAAATATAATGGCTACATTATTTTTACTTATTAGTAACTTGTAAAGAAATGGCATAGATGGCCTTTTGTCCAGGTCGTGTACTTACGATGCCAACATTTTGCAGCTTATTTGAAGATACTCTTTGCCACCACAAAAGCAGGAAATCACGTTTCCACAGCACTCTAGAATCCTAGCAACTCAAAACAGCTAAATCACGGTGAATGAGGCACACTGCCTCCGTTATCATTTTCGGGCCAGCGGGACCATGGGCACCACGTTGCCCACCAGAACATCAAGGACAGTAAGATTTCACATGGTGTGATGCTACCCACGTCCTGTCCTGTAAAGCAGTACACAAGTACAGTTTCTCCTCAGTCAGGTACGAGTGAGAGCACTTCTACCCAGAGTGCAGATGTTCCTAGTAGGGCCCTTCAAACAGAAACAAGCCTCACCATTTAATGATGGAAATGTGGTATCCCCACATTATCTGCAGAAAGGCAACTCTTACCACCGTGCTAGAAATCGTGTTCCCCAGTTCAGTACCACAGTACCCAACTCCATCCCACCGTCTTTCCTCTTCGAAGATGCCAAGGGTAAACTCAGTGGCATAGGTGAGTTCCTCGGGCTGAATGTCAGACATTTAAGGCAGACAGGAGTAGAGGATATGAAGCACTGAATTTCTGCAAACTACATAGAATTAGGTAGTTGCATCAGTCCTGGAAATTACAAGTACTAAATAGAAGGCAACCCCAAGAGATTCACAGAGCTGCCCAAGATCCATTTATCTACCAAGACATTCTTTGACAGCAGCTGTTATCTGGGTTAAAGTTCCTGGGTCAATAAGCTGAAATTTTTAGTTAAAAGCAAAATGAACCAGAAAATTCCTACAATTTGTTCTTATTTTTATCTTCAATACAAAATACTACCACCACCAGCCAGCACCTTTACAAGAAATCTGCATCCACAAACTATAATACATTTACAATGTAAATTAATCAACTGCTTTATCATGTGCCATCTACCATGTTTAGAAATGGACTTGTTATTATGAAGCCTCTTTGACAACTATTAAGTGAATTTACCTGCATTGCTGATCACAACTCCAGTTGCATTTAACAACTCCTTTGGGTATATTATCATTATATTTGTAAACCACAGACTATCAAAGATACTTGTTTTGAAATATTTTTTCTCTGAAAGAAGAACAAACTCCAAACAGTTAAACTGATTTTTTTTTCTGTCTTTATTCAGAGAAAAATAAACATATCATATGGATGTTTTACATAAATGTTCCTATTTGGCCTCTTACCTACCTCATGTAATATGACATCAAATTAATTTGAGAACTTTCTCAATCGTTCATAAACCATAACTTTTTAAAGTAGCAAGACATATAATGGCTCTGCAGCTAAGAAACCTTGTACGTCCTATGACGAAAATAATAGATTACAAACACTACATTTTTTAACAAAGCCATTAACAACTAATTTAAGGTCCTAAATAAGCTGTTTAAAAAACAAGTTATACAGATTATTTTAACAGACACGTGCTCCTAACTTGACTGTGATTTATGTATTTTATTCAACGTGCTTCTAACCTGGTAACCAACTTGAGAAAATTAGGAAACAGTTGGGACCTTTTTTTTTTTTAAGAACTTTTCCTTCCTTTCAGCAATTTCAGTGTCATCAAAGGTATGACTATAAGGAATGAGAAATCTTTAAAACAAACATTCCAAAATGTATGCACCCAAAGATATCACACTGTATGCGTGGATTATACTTCTAAGATGGCCAAGGAGCCACCCACAGTAAGTTGAGTAGGCAAAGAAATGAAGAAAAGCTGATTTTCGTTTGAAAGGCAGAGAGTGAGGTTCTGCTTTTTGTTTTCTTTGGGGGGCGGGTTGCACAAACTTTCTTCAGTTACTCTGAATAGAACTGAAAATGAAGACCACAAGATTATATTGAGCCATGGTAACATCAATGGTCAGTTATAGTCTATTTTACAAACACTTAAAAGTTAAAGATGTTCAGATAGGAGTACAGCTTCTGACAGAAAAAAATTAGGTTCACTTCTAGCCATAAATCATATACTTCTGATTTAAAATCTTTTAAGAATAAATAGTAACAATCACTACAATAATATAGCATCAAGTGAAAGAAAGAGATATGTCCAGAATGTGAGACATTCTGAGACAACCAGTGTAGATTTTTAAAAAGTCTTTATCATGGGGGGAATGGAGGGACGTGGACATTAATTCAGATGACATACAAACAGTGCGGGGTCATTTGGTAATGTACTAAGGAATCTCTGTTAGTTTTCTTATATGTGATAACGGTTTAGATTTTACGAAAGATTCTTTCCTTATCCTTATGAAACATAAGAATTTCTTAGAAGTACAGTTCACAATGTCTGCAACTTTTATATTCACACATAAATGTATATGTGAGTAGAGGGACACAGCTATATACAAATACAGATTTGCACATGTACACATACATTAAAGAGATAAAGCAAACTGTTAATGATTAGTGAATCCAGATAAAGACTATTTAGGTGTTTGATGTATTACTCTTTCAATCTTTCTGTAGGATTAAAAGATCTCAATACAAAAAGCTGAGTAAACATCATTTATAGCACCAGATGCTTAACTTTAAGAAGCCAACTTGGTAATTCCTATTCCCCTTCTGCAAGAAAAGAGAATTATAAGACCTTAAAGAAAATATTTAGGTAGGTTTCTTCTACATATTTTAAGAAGAAAAGCAATTAATCAACCAAAATAAAACAAAATTGAACTCCTCCCCCAAGAAAAACCACACAAACAAAAAACAAAAGAAAACCACCAAAAAACTAGAAAATAATACAGGAGTGCAAAATTTAAAGTACATTTTTGTTATTAATATTTAAAAGTGGTATAACCAAAAAGAATAATTATTAGTACATAAAACAAGCAAAGTAAAACAAGGAAATAGATGAGAAAAAGAAAATAGTGATCTTAATGTGTAACAGATGAAGATTTGACCAATACCAATCAACTTCATCTTAGAAAATAATTTCTGTAATTTTTATACCTACATTTTTATTATCTAGGACTTCATGTTTTTCGCACACAACCCTGATGCTTTGGACAAAAGATGTTCAAGCGCAATATGTCACATAGGAAAGCTGTATCTATCAGAAATGAAAAACAACGGACTTTTAAGTATAAGAACTAGAGGTACAGGAAAAAAAGTTCCACAAGTATTTTAATATGAAGGGAATCCTGAGGTGTATCAAAAGGTCCCTCATCTAGTAGGGGAGACAGGAAATAGCGAAGGAAGACCACAAAGTTAGAAAAGACTGTAAAATCATATTAACTATATATTACACATCATTAGTAGTAGTTTTAGGACACTCATATATTACTATATCCAATGAGCCATGGAGTCTGTTGGCTACTTATGCTACATAGTAACTGGATTGAATTTTTTCCATTTAGTGTCAACTTTATGGAAACATACCTCAAACTTTATGAAAGAAATAAACTGAGAAATAAAAATGGCTTCACAGAAGTTTACATTATAGTTAGCTCATTTTATAAATTCTATTCCTTCAAAATAAGGACAGCTATTAATGAACGATTCCTTGAAAGTGCAACACAAAAGGTTTCAAAAGAAAATCACTGTGACCCTAACTAGTGTCCACCTAGTTCCATCCCTGCCGTGACATCTGAAAGATGGAAAAGCCAGTGCTACAATTTTCATTGAAAATTTTCCACCTGGCACTTTCATCCTTAGTTAGTGAGAAGCAGAAACTAAAATGGTATCAGCTTTAAGTGCTTAATAAGTTTTAACTCTTTATAAGCCTAGTGATCTAAAGATGATGGGAAATGTATACGCATTGTAATAAAGGTAGCGTTGTTGTTGTTGTTGGCCTTTTTTTGCATTTCACCATTTTTTGACTTTCATAGGGCTGAAAGCATACCAGAAAGTATTTAATTAATTTTATAATATGAAGGCTACCAAAATTAAAATGGGAAAAGGATACAGTTGTAAACAAAAATTTATCATGACAAAAAATACAATATGACTCAGGAAAAATGAATCAATTAAAACAATATGCAAATTGGAACAAAAAATTATAATCTCTTCAACAATGTAACTTTAAAAAGTACTTAAAGAATGGACTTTGAATAGAAATTTTAAAGTTAGTATTTGTGGACAATAAGCTCAGGAAAATATAACATCAGCAAAACCACTTAAATTGAAGATGGTGCTCTAAATGTGAACCTGTGAAATTTGTTACCGTTAAGATCATCTGCCAAAGATGGAGTCCTCTGTCACATAATCTACTTGATTACAATCTTAGAAAATATAAATCAAATTTGCATTTAGTGTGAAACCTGTTAAATCAACTCATTAAAAATGGCACTCAACTCAATTTTTCAATGTTTTAAAATAATGGTGTTAAAATTATAGTAGAGAACAACCAGGGAAATTATAAATATTTATGATTAAAATGTCAGTGGAAAACATTTTTTGTATGAATTAAAAGAAATGCATTCATTCAAAAATACTCACGCCAAAGTAATTCCATCAGAACTTTAAAGGGGAGAAAGGGGAGAAAGTAGCCTAAAACTCCAGTTTGAAAGGTAACAATAAATATATAAACTGATAAGCAAAGCCAGAAATATGAATTACTTTGAAAGATCTACTTATATCCATTTTAATGAAGAATTAAAGAATACAATGTGTTAAAGACATATTTATAAGACTACTAGTAGTAGGATAAGACAGATGAATCAAATTTTGTTTCTACCCTAAAAAATTACAAGAGACTGAAAATGTAGTGTTGACTCATGTTTTCATTCCAGTTTAAAAATTTCTATCCATTGCCTCTGTCTTTGGTGTCACTGCCACCAATTAACACAGCATACAGCTTAGAAACCTAATGAACTATGTGCAACTAGAAAAAAGGAAATTGACATTATTTCTTTAAAAATAAGATATAAAGAACATGATCCTACTTAATTTTGTCTCATGGTCCCAAAATATCTGAAATATCATGCCAAAATGTAAGCTTAAAAGGGAACATTATCATTTCTGCAACTGCACCAAAAATTTAGCTACTGTACGCTGGTGTGATGACAGCCAGTGGGACGTAGAGGCTACAGAAAGACGTAATACAGGTAACTCAGCTTACAGTTAGTAAAAGGAGGTTGGACAGCAATGCGTCTTGTGAATATGCTACAACTTTGTTTTCTTGCAGTTTGAATGGATAGCGTAACTACCTTAAATTTACATAAAACATGAGGAAACAAAGTAGTTGTCATGATTAAAATAACAGAGCAAAGTAAATTAATTTAACACAGTGTTAAATATGTTCACATGATCCCATTGTGATTCAAAGGGCCACTAATGAAGTTATATATCCAGATATGTACATAACATATACCACAACAGTTTCTGTAAGTTTGACTCTTTGCAGACCAGGTAATTTTACAAGACAAATAATCTTGTAGCAATTCTTCATATTATGAACGGAACTAAATGTTGTAAGTCTTTTCATTCCTCTGGGGGAGAGGGAGGAGTGAACCTCTAAAATGTCTGTGCAAATTAGAGAGTTCTACTTTCTTGAATATTTGAATTTGTTGACCAAGACAGATTTCTAAAAGCTGAGGATAAACAAATCTTAAGATATTAATGAATCTCGTAACAGCGTCAGTGGCATTTAGCAGGTATTTGCCACAAAGAATAAAAGTAGGTCCTATAGCAGAGCCTTCTGAGAATACGGCTGCTGTGGTGGAGGTGGCTGTTGGCTGGCTCCCGGCTGAGGCAGGGTGGCTGACGTTAAAGTGTAGTTTGGCACCTGGGACATACTAGTTCCCGCATTCTGGTAGACTGTGACGTCCACAGTGGCGGCGGCGGCGGCAGCAGCAGCAGCAGGAGGAGGACTGTACATTGCAGCCTGGCTGGGATACGTGGTCCCTTGAACAGAACTAACCATGGCACTGTGGATGAAGAAAAACACCCAATTAGCTAACACTGAATTATATAGCCACTCGGAGATACACGGAAAAGCTATTTCTCAAACAATTATTAAATTCATTTGATAATTTGTATTAAATATGTACAAAGTAGCCACCAGTGTTGTCATAGGAACTGAGATGCTGTAAAGAAAAATAAGTCCTATCATTGTAGACCTTATATTTGAGTGGGAGGATAACAAATTTGTGCTATGTTAACAAGTTATAACTGCTGTGAAGAAAAACAGCATGGTAAGGAGGACCAAAAGTACTCGGCACAAAGGATCCTAGCTAATCCTGAAGTAGAGAAGGTCTTTCAGAAAAGGCAACATTAATGCAAGAGCCTGAAAGGAGGGAGTCATACCAATTACCCAAGAAAATGTCTCAGGCCACCAAAAAAGCATCTGAGAGAGAAAATACCAAGTTCAAGGAGCAGCAGAGGCCGTAAGTACTGCAGCAGTGCGAGCACGAGAGTGTCATAACATCAAACGGCAGAATGAAGGAGGAGGTGTCTTAGAATACAGGGTCTTAAAGGCACTGAGCAGTCTGCGAGTGGGATGGACAGGCTCTGGCTGATTCTGAGAAGGGTGCTGTGATGACTTAGGTTCTGGAACAGTAACAGAAGCGAGAATACTAAAGGTGGTTAGAGTTTTCCCATCTGAGAGCTGACAGCTGGCCAAAACCATGGTGGAGACAGGAAAAAAGGTGTGAGACGTATTCTGGAGATGGTCTCATTGAAATTAGTTAAGGGACAAAGCAGGCAAGAGTGCCTGAAGTTTTATAACTAGTTAAAAAAACCCCAAAAAACTAGCTGAGCACCTGTTCACTGAGGAGAAAAGTACTGACAGGAATACACTGGACTGGGTGGGAGGGGTGTAGGGTAAACAAAGAACAGCTTTGGACATGTCATGCGAGATGCTAAAGACTTACAAGAAGATAACACACAGGCGGTCAGCTATTCAAATCCATTTGGGAGCCATCAGTGAGTGTGACGTTCAGAAACACAGGGCTATGAGAGACCCTAGAAGTAACCACAAACAAAAAAGCAGTCCACAGAAAAAGCCCTGGACATCGGAAGTCAAGAACATAAAGAGGCACTGGGCAAAGGAGACTGAGGAGGAGGAGCAGTGAGGCAAAAGGAAAACGAAGAGACAATGGTTACAGCCAGTGAAAAAGAAAAGCGGAAGGAATCTGACTTGTTAAACAGGTAAGAGAAACGACTGAGCACAGGAGCTGGCAATGGAGCAATCCTAGTGTTCCTGACAAAGATAATCCCAATGCACAGTGAAGATGAAGTCTGATCATCTCATTTCGCTTATTTTCCTAAAAATACAGAAGAAATAAGAGACTTTCTATACACCCACCACCCCATTTATCAACTATCTGTGCCTACACCTACTCGGGTCTGAAATGACACCCTGTGTGATGTCAGGTGGGGGATACAGGGCCTGACCCTACTAATACAGCACAGCTGTTAATGTCACCTCTGGAGAAACACATGTTCGTTTCAACAGGTGCTTTCTGTCCTTGCCCCACCCTGAGACATTTAGGCTTTTTGGCTGGGTGTATTGCTGTTTGTTAGTTCTTAGCTGCGTTGTCACTAGGATGCCTTCTTGCTTTCCCACCCGTGTGCCATCCGAGGGCCCCATGGCACACCTGTCATTTGCACCCTGCCTTTTTATTTGTCAACACCGTAATTATCTTGAGAGCCAGAACTGAGTTGCGCTCACCTTTAGTTACATGGCATGATGCAGTTCTATGACAGATAGGAACTCAGTAAGTGCCTGATACATGTTCAAGTGTTAATGATTACAATTTCAGGCTTAAAAAGACTTTGAGACAATTTAAGTATAAACAAATGTACCATAGAGATATTTATAAATATAGAAAGGTGTGTTTAAATGGAGAAGAAAACCACTAGCAGGGCAAATCTACGATAAACCCAAGAGTGAGGGTCAGGTAAGATGGCCACCTGCATTAGTGCCCTGCATATGTAGTGCACACTTTCTAGTTGCAAATCAGGGACCAGGAAGATTTCTGTAATTGTTTTTTTTTTTTTTTTTTTTTTTTTTT
>NW_022900949.1:25029274-25035180 GCF_012274545.1 Fukomys damarensis
TTTTTTTTTTTTTTTTTTTTTTATTGAGTTTATTGGTACATTTAGGGATACAGTACAGTTACATGCATTGTTGGGATCTGTAATTGTTTTTGAGAGGTGATTTTTTCAGGTTTTTTAAGTGCTCTTCACACCTAGGAGGCTACTTCTCGTTCCTTTACATATAATTTTGGTATTAGAGTTAACATTTTTTCAGACTTCTGTCATACTAGGTGAAACATATTGCTCATTGGGAAAGACGGCAGTGATGTTATTTCCAAAAGCCACCTGGATTAATGGTGGACCAATCTATTAAATCTGTAATGAGCCAAGATACACTGTAGTAATATGGAATGGCACGGCACTCATCCACAGTACGAGCAGAGAGGGAAAGTCTGAAAGGCCTGGTATGTGGCGGGCACCACCACCAGTACGGGATGGCGTAAAGGACGTGGTAGGGGCAGTCAGACACCCACCTGGATTTCCTGACGAGAACTGAAGAATGAGTGGCCTCGGTAGCATGTTAAGGAACTTGAGGCTTACATTAAGGAGAATGAGAGAGCTCATAAAGAAATGGGGTTAGCAGAATTAAAAAATAATCAAGATATGTTAAACGCGTGTACCAGTTTGCCAAAACAAACATCACCATTCCACATTACCAATGTGCTTTAATAATAAATAAATAATTTTGTTTTAATTTAAGAGCTTTAAGGGCTGGGGATTTAGGTCAGTGGTTTCGCCGCCTGCCTCTCAAGTGCAAGGACCCAAGTTCAATCCCCAGTACCAAAAAAAAAAAAAAAAAAGTTAAATTTAACAGCTTTAAGGGCTGGGGATTTAGCTAAGTGGTTCCAGTGCCTGTTATGCAAGTACAAGGACCCGAGTTCGATCCCCGGTACCAGAAAAAAATAAGATAAATTTAAGAGCTTTAAATGGCAACAGGACAGACAGATCCACGGGGCAAGATTATAAGCGAAAGGATTTTGTAGCTCAGGCAAGAAATGATCACAGAGTCTAATTACAAAACTTAATGATATTAATGGAAAAAGTTATTCAGAAGATTAGCAAAGAATCGCACACATCGGTGACACAGCGGGGAGGGTGCAGAACAGAGAGAGCTAAGAGAGGTAAGTGTTGCCCAAAGTGCAGGGTTACGCCTGTGCCACTGGGTGGACTGCGGAACTGTGAACTGAGATAAGGAATACGCAGAGTAAGTAGGTGCCAGCTAGCTAACATTTGTGGGATGTTTAGTACACGCCAGGCCCTGTGTTATTTGCATCACCAATTATCATTCCAGACGTGTTGCACTGCAAAATATAATGTAACAAAGTCAATTTTCCTACCATTATTTATATCAGGGTGGGCCACAAAACTGCAGGCATTAGGTTTGAGCTCTGCAGCCAGAATGCCCGGTCTGGAACCTTAGCTGGGGCGGTTATCACCCTCACGGAAGGAATGGCTTGGTGTATGTAACGCGTAAGTGCCTGGCATACATTAAACACCCCCTAAATGTGAGGTCTCCCAAAAACCTGCTTTCTTAAGGTCACTTCGGAATGCGAGACGGGACAGCACAACAATAGCTGCAAAGTCCCCGAGCACCTCCACCGCAGGACTCTTGGGGATGAATACTACAAAACTGAGGAGGCGAGAGAGCACCGGAGGACACTGACGGGAAGGTTTCCAGAAACTGCCTGAGCCACCTCAACATGTTTGCTGCGAGGCAGAATATCCTGACTTGTAGAATACAGCTGGGTAAACACTTGACCTAGTACCTTTCATTAGTCTCAAGGGAACAAATTCAGCTTCTGTTTTCATTAGTCCAAAACAGACATTTATATAAATAATAACCATTTAACTGCACGGTAGGTAGAGAATATTATAAATGTCAAAAATAACTGGACCTGTCATCTCATAGCTATCTGCCCAAGAACCACAGAAGTATATGGATTCGTGTGCCTTCTTTCAAATGTTGTGCCTTCTACAATGAAGTTAAATTCTGACATATGGCAAAAATAAGAAAATATTTTCTTAAAGAAACATCCCAGATTATATATTCTAATAACAAAATTTAGCTTTTATACAAAATTTGTGGGGAAATGATATATTTACTAGCTTTGTTAAAGACACTATCAAGTATCATAGATTCAAAAAACAAAAGCAATAGAATAAAAGAGTACAAAACTGACATCAAAATATAGCTTAGCAAGTCACACAGAGGATGGGCTTGCAAGCTGGTCCTCTAAATACCACAGGGCTTCCTGGAGAACCCACTCCCACCACAAAGGAGGCCACCTGCCAGTGATGGCTTCTGCCTCGTTCCTGTTCAGATCTAGGAGGCCAGATGCCTGTGCGGGCCTGAGAACGCTAGCAGCACCGACTGCAAACACCACTGATAATCCAATTACTTGGGGTAGGAAGCTGGGTTCTGCTGGCTAGGAAGAGCTGGGCATGCAGATGGAGGAACGGCGCCTTGGCTGAGCGAAGACAGCTGCTCCGGGGGAAGGCTGTAGCTCTGCAGATGGCTCATCTGTGCGCTCCCTGCAACCAGGTAAGCACCACTCTGAGGAGGGCCGGGGTAGACCTGCAGCAGCCAAGAGAAGACAAGGGTTGCACACATGCAAAACCTGCTCTGTCGAGAACAGTCACTGAAAAGTCATTTCTGCAACCAGGCATTTTATAAAAAGACACTTTTAAGTGAAGTGGACTACTGATGATTTTTGTTTTTAAGCAATGCATGAACTCATGTTTATCTCCACACAGAAGCATTAAAGGAATTTGCCCTGAAACTTTATATTAATATAATTGATTTTTCATTAAATATATTTAACACTTTCCATATTGATATTTAAAAGAAAAAACCCAAAGGGCTTTTAGGAAGTGTGAATTTGCTGCTTTATAGTTATAGACTGAATTTATAATTCACATTTCTTAACATGAAATTCATTGGACCTTGAGCACGCTAACTTCCTACACAGCAGGGGTCAGCAAAGTTTTTTATAAAAGGCTTGGCAGCAAATATTTTAGGCTTTTATACCATATAACTCCTTAATTCTACAGGTACAGAATATACCTAAAGTGCAGAAACAGATGACCGCAGTAGCATTCCAATAAAATTTCATGTAGAAAATTAAAAGAAATAGGAAGCAAGCTCGATATGTTTGCCTACTACTCCCCTATCTAAAAACTATATTATTTTTTTAATCTAAAGAGATCAGTTTCAAATCCTCAAGTCTTAGGCATGTTTTAATTTTCTGTAGTATTCATTTACCGTGTTTAAAAAGAACTTACTGTTTATGTGGGGAGACCATTCGTGTGTTAAGACAGTAACACCCACCAAGAGACATGGACAATAATCATCCTATATTTCTGTTAAGCCCTAACAGACTCAACACTTAGCAAAACCCAAAATGACACAATGATATCTTATTGCAAACGCAGCCATACCAGTCCTGAAAACTGCATTCCACTGTTCCTTGTAAAGTGAATATGAGAGTCTGGTTATGTGTGTGGCTGAAGCCTAATGGTGAAGGTGCTCTCACTTCGGGTTTCTTGGGCCTGGTCATTCAACTCCTGGGTGCTGCCCCTCCTTTCAGGGGAAATGGACCATGGGAAAAAATATTCCAAAGTTTGTGACTACTGTTAGCAGACAGAACAGGGTTATCTGGCTAATTTCCCCTTATAACAAAAACATGCAACAGTTGTTTGAGATGAAGAAAGAAAAGGGCTTATTTGCATTACGTGCATTCTAATGTAAAGGAGGAGGGGAGTTCCATACTAAGGCGGCTTTTAAAAAATATGCAGAAATAACTATATTTTGTTGGGTAATAACAGCTTTTCAACTCATTTTTTCCCACTGCATTTAAGTTTTCCTTTGAAGAATAAGCAGAAGTTCACTGATGTTTAAGAGAGGTTTTTTATTCCTAGAAATGGTAGATTTTAATCTGGGGGGTTTAAAATATATATATTTTATTGAGATATGACTGACATAGAAAAGCCCGCACCTGCTGTCTCCAGCCTGGTAAGTGAGGAGGTAAGTAGATACCCTTCAAGCCACCACCACAAGCTAAGCCATATCCATCAACTCAGAAGTGTCTTCTCCCCTGAACATTATTTCTTTTGTGATAAGAACACCTAAGTTAAGCAGCTCACTGCAAAAAACCAAATAAGCAAAATCCTCCATCTCTGAGAAGTAACAGAAATTTGACTTAAATATGACAAGAACTGTTCTTAATCAGATAATGACACATGAAGCTCTAAAAATATGCAGATGCTTGGGCCTCAACTTTAAAGATTCTGATTCAGCAGATCTGGCACAGGAGCAGTGTCTGTATTTTTATTTTTAAGTTCATAAGTGATTCCACTGCCTACTGCTGTTTAACACAATTAAAACACAAAACACTGATATACTTACATATCACATTGTATTCATCAAAAATTTTTATTTTGATTTTCATTCTAAACATCACTCTCATAGTTTCATATTTCGCAAGAATCAGCTGATCTCAGTAACTTCACTGCATTAGAGAACTGGAAAGAATACACTTGAGTTTGTAAAAGCCTACCTGAGCACCAGACACGCCAGACGCCTGCATGTAATACTGCTGATTCTGTAATTTCGCATACATGGAATACATTGGATCTTCATTCATTAACTTCGTATACAATGAAAGCGCCTCCATGACTTTGACATTAAGTTCGGAGAGTTCTGAATGCTTTCTGAGACATAAAACAATAATTTGAAACACAGATGTTTGCTTAAAAGATACAATGTTCTAAATAATACATCAAAAGGTCAAAAGTAGCAAAACTTAACACTAGAAGACTATTAAATATTTAACGTGTGACAAAAATATCTCAAATATTAGCCCAGAAGCAACCAGATTGTTTAAGGCACAGGTCTTGTACTTGAATCTACCTTGAAATAGGTGGTTTTCCCCATGGTTCATTTGTGGGTCCTGGTATCACCACTGTAGGAAAGATGATTACACTACCTCCCTTTTTGCTTGGTTTTGTTTTGGTACTGCGGATCAAAGTGGGGTCCTTGTGCTTACGAGGCAGGCAGCAGCACCACTGAGCTAAATCCCCGGCCCACTACCTCTTATTTTTAGAAGCACTTAATGCAAGAAAGGTCAACAAAGTCCTTACTTTTAAAAAAAGGAGGGGTCTAATTCTTTACATTTAGTTGTAAACAGGAGAATATGGATTAGTTCCTTTGGAATATCTTTTTAATTATCCTTTGGTGGTAGTGATGGCAGAACTATGGATTGAACCCAAAGCCTCCATACTGAGCCACAGCCTCAATCCTTTTTTTCATTTTATTTTCACATTGTCTTGCTAAGTTACTCAGGCTAGACTTGAACTTGTGATCCTCTTGCCTCAGTCTCCCACAGTGCTAAGATTACAGGAGTGCATAACCATGCCCAACCTGGAGTATCTTTTTTTTCCTCATTGAGTTTATTGGTACATTTTAGGTGTACAGTACAGTTACATTCCTCATTGGGATCTTGTACCTTTACAGGACAGGTCTTGGTTCTCATTTTTTCCCCTTGCCCCTGCCCTCCCTTCACCCCCTCCTCCCTTCCCTATTTATAAATACTTTATTTCCATTTTTTCATTTTCTCATTTTCTTTTCTTTTTCCTTATTACCTTTCCCCTACCCTTCCCATTTCCCCCACACCTTTATGCCTTTTCTTCCTATTTAACATTGTCCATTATATCATTAGGATCTTATGTACCATTATAGTTTTTCACACCAGAGAAACTATTTGGTATTTATACATGTCTAACTTATTTATTTCATTTAGGAGTATATACTCAATATGTATCCATTTTCCTATGAATGACTATAATTTCTCATTCTTGATGGCTGAGTAGTATTCAATTTTATAGAAAAACCACATCTTCTTTATCCAGTCTCCAACTGATGGGCAAAT
>NW_022900949.1:25035630-25093074 GCF_012274545.1 Fukomys damarensis
AATAGGTGGTTTTCCCCATGGTTCATTTGTGGGTCCTGGTATCACCACTGTAGGAAAGATGATTACACTACCTCCCTTTTTGCTTGGTTTTGTTTTGGTACTGCGGATCAAAGTGGGGTCCTTGTGCTTACGAGGCAGGCAGCAGCACCACTGAGCTAAATCCCCGGCCCACTACCTCTTATTTTTAGAAGCACTTAATGCAAGAAAGGTCAACAAAGTCCTTACTTTTAAAAAAAGGAGGGGTCTAATTCTTTACATTTAGTTGTAAACAGGAGAATATGGATTAGTTCCTTTGGAATATCTTTTTAATTATCCTTTGGTGGTAGTGATGGCAGAACTATGGATTGAACCCAAAGCCTCCATACTGAGCCACAGCCTCAATCCTTTTTTTCATTTTATTTTCACATTGTCTTGCTAAGTTACTCAGGCTAGACTTGAACTTGTGATCCTCTTGCCTCAGTCTCCCACAGTGCTAAGATTACAGGAGTGCATAACCATGCCCAACCTGGAGTATCTTTTTTTTCCTCATTGAGTTTATTGGTACATTTTAGGTGTACAGTACAGTTACATTCCTCATTGGGATCTTGTACCTTTACAGGACAGGTCTTGGTTCTCATTTTTTCCCCTTGCCCCTGCCCTCCCTTCACCCCCTCCTCCCTTCCCTATTTATAAATACTTTATTTCCATTTTTTCATTTTCTCATTTTCTTTTCTTTTTCCTTATTACCTTTCCCCTACCCTTCCCATTTCCCCCACACCTTTATGCCTTTTCTTCCTATTTAACATTGTCCATTATATCATTAGGATCTTATGTACCATTATAGTTTTTCACACCAGAGAAACTATTTGGTATTTATACATGTCTAACTTATTTATTTCATTTAGGAGTATATACTCAATATGTATCCATTTTCCTATGAATGACTATAATTTCTCATTCTTGATGGCTGAGTAGTATTCAATTTTATAGAAAAACCACATCTTCTTTATCCAGTCTCCAACTGATGGGCAAATGGGCTGTGTTCATGTTTCAGCTATTACAAACTGTGCTGCTATAAACATAGGTGCACATATATCACTGTGATATGATTCTTTTAATTCTTTTGGAAAGATACCCAACAGAGGGATGGCTGGGTCACATGGAACCTGTAATTCTAGTTCTTTTACGTATTTCCATAGTGGTTGCACCAGTCTGCACTCCCACCAACAATGGAGAAGGGCTCCTTTCTCCCCACACCCCACCAACATTTGTCATTGGTTGATTTCTTGATAGCAGCCATTCTTTGTGGGGTGAGGTGAAATCTCAGTGTTGTTTTCATCTGCATCTCTAGAAATACCAATGATGTGGAACATTTTTTCATATATTTAGTTGATGTTTTTACTTTTTTGTCCGAGAAATGTCTGTTCATTTCAGATGCCAATATTTGAATAGGGTCTTTATGTCTGAGGGGTCTGATTTTTTTGAGTTCTTTATATATTCTAGATAATAGTCCTTTGTCTGAGGAACAGCTGGTAAAATTTTTTTCCCACATTGTAGCTTGTCTTTTAGTTCTGTTGATGGTTTCTTTTGCAGTGCAGAAGCTTTTAAATGAGATCCCAGTTGCTGATCCTTTCTGCTAGTTCCCATGCTACTGAGGATTTGTTCATAAAGTCTTTTCCTATGCCAATGTCTTCAAGAGTTCTGCCTAACTTATCTTCCAGCAAATTTAGTGATTCTTTTAATATTTAGATCTTTAATCCACTTGGACTTTAGTTTAGTGCATGGTGAAAGATAAGGGTCTAGTTTTAATCTTTGGCAGGCTGAAATCCAGTTTTTCCAACACCATTTATTGAAGAGGCTCCAGTGAGGAAGGTTGGCTCATTTGTCAAAGATGAGGTAGCTGAGTACATCTGGAGTTGTTCTTGTATCTTCCAATCTATTCCACTGATCCTCAGGTCTGTTTCTTTGCCAGTACCATGCTGTTTTTATCACAGTGGCTTTGTAGTATAGTTTCAAATTAGGAATTGTTATACCTGCTGCCATGTCTCTGATGCCTAGGATGGCTTTTGCTATTCTAGGTCTCTTCTAGTTCCAAATGAATTTTTGGATTATGTTTTTCTAGTTCTTTGAAATATACTGTTGGAATTTCAACTGGCATTCCATTGAATGTGTATAGCAGTTTTGGTAGTATGACCATTTTCACTGTGTTGATTCTTCCTACCTAGAAGCAGGGGATATCGTTCCATTTTCTTATATCCTCTTTGATCTCTTTTTTCAGAGTGCTGTAGTTTTCAGTATAAACGTCTTTTGCTTCTTTCGTCAGGATTGATTCCTAGATACTTCATTTTTTTGGATGCTACTGTGAAAGCAATTATTTCCCTAATTTCTCTCTCAGTGAGTTTGTTATTTGTGTACAAGAAGGCTATTGATCTTAGGTAACCTTATCAAAAAAAAAAAGGAAAGAAAGGGCTCAGATCCATGTGAAAAAGGTGAAGTCACAACAGATCCAGCAGAAATCCAGAGGATCATCAATACCTACTTCGAGAACCTGTACTCTTAATAAAATAGAAAACACAGATGAAATGGACAGATTTCCAGATACTTATGAATTACTAAAGTTGAACAAATAAGATAAAAACATTTTAAACACCCCAATTACAATCAGTGAAATTGCAAATGTAATTAAAAGTTTACCAACAAAGAAAAGGCCAGGTCCTGATGTTTTTACTGCTGAATTTTACAAGACATTTAGAGAAGAACTACTGCCACTGCTCTTTAAATTTTTCAATGAAATTGAAAGGGAAGCAATACTTCCAAATTCATTGCTGAAAGCAAGTATCACTTTCATTCCCAAACCAGGGGAAGACCCAACTAAGAGAACTACAGGCCAATCTTCTTAATGAAGATAGATGCAAAAATCCTTAATAAGATACTAGCAAACAGAATACAGAGGATCATCAAGAAGATCATACATCCTGACCAAGTCGGATTTATTCCAGGGATGCAAGGATGGTTCAACATACGTATGTCAATAAATGTAATACACTACCATAACAGAGTCATGGAGTATCTTTTTTACAAAGGCAGATAAAATCCACTCTGCAATTTACAGACATAGTTCCAGGGGAAAGGTACACAATACAGATATAATACATGTTCTTTCACCTGTCAATGTCTTCCAGCTTTTCATCAATGAGAGGTCCCATCTGGTGACACATTGCTAAGATGATAAGAATTGAAGAAGACATAAGAAAATACAACAAAAGAAACGGAACTTTGAGAAATATTCATTTAATGAAGGAATAAAAGGTTTAATTTGGGATAATACAAACTTCATTAATCTTGGTCAAAAACTCAAAATTGATTTTCTTAAAGTATAATGGTGATAATCTAAAATATCAATCTCCAAATTTAAAACTTTTTCATTTTACAATATTCTAAGATGTTGAGTAAAATATTTAATTTGGATTAAAAGTATAAGAATTCAGACTCTACCCATGGTTTAAGAAGGGAAGCTGAGTCAAAGAAAGTAAAAAAGTTACATTTATAAGATCATTCTCAAATTCATTCTTTTCCAAAACAGCAGATATAATGTCTAGTTATACTTTGTTTTTGCAAGGTAAACAAAAAAACAAGATTTACCTTCAAGATGAAGAAGTTCTGGCAGATCTGGCTGATTATCACTGGGATCTGTACTTTGCAACATCTGTAACAACTGGTCCATTTTATCCTACAGGAATTAGTTAATATAAAAAGCATCCAATCTTAGTGAACCACTACATTTCCCTTTGTTAACTAGATAATGGATATAAATTTTTATATTTTTGTATAATTTAGCATTATAGACTCCAATTTCACTTATGTTTTCAGCTCCCAAGTATTCTCTTTAGCAGATAACATGTGAAGTGAAAGCCATTCCTACATAGTTTTGAAACTAACAGATTCTCTTAAATTAGAAGAAACCGAGCCACATTTAAACTTTTGATGCGTGAGCTCTTCAATCCCTTACACATCATGCTGAAGAGTTCCACTTTGTTCGGAGCAGCCGCAGCGTGGCCACACGACAGGTGTGACATTGCGCTGAAGACCGCTGGCTCTGACTAATGGTGCGGCCATCCCCTGCCCGGCGGGAGCCCAGCAGCTGCTCCCATCAGGCAGCCCGCTTACAGCTGATCTTGGAAGAAAGGCCAGAAGGGTTTGCTGTATGCTTTCTTTCCACAATGTCTCAGTTTGTTATGGAAAGGAGGAAAATCAGCAGCTTCTGGATTCTCCCAAGTGCAAAAGGCTGGAAGGTATCTTGGACCTATGTACTCAGATCTATTTCAGAATCTTTTGTTGTAAGGAACAGAAGAACTAATAAAATCATAACTGTGCAAATATATACACCATGTAAGTACATATATATTTTCCTAATCAAACTAGTTCTAAGCCACCAAAGAAGACAAATACAGTAATTACAACTTTCTCTGAGCCGGGCGTGGTGGCGCATGCCTGTAATCCCAGCACTCGGGAGGCTGAGGCAGGAGGATCACTGTGAGTTCGAGACCAGCCTGGGCTACATAGTGAGACCCTGTCTCAACTACAGAGTGAGACCCTGTCTCAAAAAAACAAAACAAAACAAAAAAAACAACCTTTCTCCATGCACAATTCTTATAATTAAGTCTTTATAATAAAGACTACCAATTCTAAGAAAAGCAGTAATTCAAAACAAAAACAAAAAATATTCTGTGAAGGAAAACAGTTCGAGGATGAATTAATCAGAGTGAAAGTAACAAAAATGCATTAAAAACTCAAATGAATTCTGCATTTTGAAATAGATACTTTTCAAAATAAAGGATTCATTTGCCATTTTAAGAATTATACGAAAAGGAAAACACATATCAGAAAAATTTGTACAGCACCCTCCCCCCCGCAAAAAAAAGGTAAAATGAGAGTGGAGAGTCAATTAACATTTGGATACCATTTTGCTTTTTATTTGAAACTATCTGCTGTCAAGGAAATGGGATTTCTCTACAGAGCACCAGGCTACATGGGTTTCCTTCTGTAATCTCACCAAACTCAATTCTCCCTGACTCAGAGGGGACTCTCTGGCCCTTAGCAATCTTCCACACCCTGCTTCTCTGAAAGAATGGTCTTCAAATAACTCCGGCCTCTTTTAAAAGAATGCTAAAAACCTGTAACACCCTTCACGCATTTTAGAGATGACTTCTCATTTTTCAGAAGTTGAGTATGTTTCAAAGGATATGATTTCCAGGACATTAAATAAAAAGTAGTTACATTCATCTAAACATATCCAAAATAATTAAAAAATATCGCAATTTATATTCATCATTGCTATTTCAAAAACAGTCTGGGGCCAAGGCTGTGGCTCAGTGATGCAGCACCTGCCCTGCAAGGCTCTCGGTTCAACTCAGCACCACAGAAAAACAATAAAAAATCAGACTGTTAGGAATTTCAAAATGCTCCTTTTATCTCCCTGAACTCAATACAAGTTGTTACAGCAACATCACTGCATGGTTTCAATATTTTAAGTTTTATGGACAAGTGGTGGCAGATAGTGCACTCAGGCAGGTCACTCTTAGAAAAAAGTACTTATGGAAAACGAGGGTCTGAAAAGATTCTCCTACAATGATCTATACCTGGGGCCAGCAAACACTTTCAGATATAAGATTAGAGCTTTTAGGCCACATGATCCTCTCCTGCTATTACTTGGTTCTGCCCATTTAGCAGCCATATACAATATGGAAACAACGGAGTTGTGTTCCAATTTGACCTGGGGGTGAAAATATCTTATATGGCTTGCTAGTTTTATAATACTGTACTGTTAATTTAACAGTTACGTTAATATCATCATTTGAAAACGTAATAAGTTTGAATAGAAAAAAACCACAAGCATGCTTAAAGATGAAAAAGTAACCTGTTTGATCTTCTTTGCCTTCTACGTGATAATAGCAGAGGTTTTTATTAAGCTTAAGTAAATAGGTTACAGTAACTTAACTAAAGCAAACCTCAAGTTTAAATCTTAATAATATATAAATTTAGTACTACTATTGAGCCCCAAAGACTATGGATCGAGCTGCCACCAAACTGACACTGTATTTCAAACATTATCACTGAAAACACGCACTGTTTCAGACATGACAGTGACACATGGAGACACTTAACATGAAATTAGCATAAGCTTTTCCAAAGTACCCAAAAGTGGTCCATCCAAGGAGAAATCATGACTCATTCCCATGAAATGGTTTATGGAGTAGTAATAAATGGCAGTTTAATTTTGAGAAACCGCAATCTGTTTTATTCACAGAACAGATAGTCAATAAATGTCTTTTCAACAAGTAATTCTAATGTGCTTGGTAAAGACAAGCAGAAACAGGCACTTTGATAATATGGATGTGAGTGCTAAAATCCCACCTTGCATACTAACTTGGCAATTCTATTAACATGGAAACCACACAGATCCATTAACTTGACAATTCCATTCTTGGATATGTAAAGAATCACAAAGACACAAGTGCAAAAAGTCTCACTATGACACTGTCTGCAACACAGTAGCAGTAAAAACTGTGAATACCCACAGTATGCAAGAGAATAATTAAAACATGATTCCATTCTATGAAATGCTAGGCAGGAATTTTCCCCTGGGTTCTGGGGATAAGACCCAGAATCTCACATCTGCTAGGCAAGCATTCTACCACTGAGCTACATCCCCGACCTGAACAGAAGGTCCTGGAAGGGTCAAAATGATATTGGAGAGGAAGTTCTGAGAATACTTTGTCTGTACTGTCTGAATTCTTATAACAAGGAAATACAGATTACTCAAGTAACCGACCGCTTTAAAAAGAAAGCAAAAACATTCCAACTTCAACACAAAGCACAACCATTACCACCAAGGAACTCACTTACTTCATCGATAAAAGCTGGCTCCGGCTCTGGCTCTATCGTCTCTACCTGGACGTCATCACTGAACTGTACTGTCTTCTTCTCGGTTTTAACTGTAAGACACGTAACAATTACCTTTCTGTTTAATAAATTTAAGATTATATTTAAAATGCTAAGTCAGATGTCTAAGATAGATAGAATTTAGATTTTTTTCCTTTAGTCCCCTCAAGCAGAGACTCAATTTACAGACTCCTAACAGACACTGATATATAAAATTCTATCAAGATTTCTTAATTTTCCCTTGTAAAGATTTTAAGGATTCCATAAAAGAGACTTCAGTAAAAAGAGTTATGCTTCTAGAACAAAAATTAATCACTCACTACCTAAGATTTCCATAAACTGTTAGGGAAAAAAAGGTTTTATAATGGCATAAGTGAATTCTCCAATTTAAAACAAATTCCTTCCTAAATTATTGGTCTGTTCAAAGATAAATCTCATTTGATAGGAATACCACCCTATTTCAAAGTAACAAACTGAACATACACTGTCTGCCCTCTGGCACACCACCCAGACTGTGCCAAGCCAGTGACACCTAGGCCTGCAAAGAACTTTACAGATGGCCTTGACGGGCTCTGGACTGTCCCTCATACCAGCCTGGATTTTCCAGTTAGGTTAGACTTTGAAATAACAAAGAAGTCGTTAAGAGAATGGAAAACCAATGAATGGAAGCACATCTCTTGCTCACCAAAGCAATCTTTAAAAACTATTTCATATAACTTGTAGATAGAAGGTCATTAATAAGGAACTCCCAAATAATATGGAGAGGCACACGCAGTTCTAAGGGAATGAACTTCCTTCCTGTACTGTTTCTTCCCCCTACGAAGTCAATCAGAATTCATAAAAATATGAAGAATCAAGATGGAAGGGGAAATGTCAGTGGCAGAATCAATGACGAGAAATATTTACTTCACTATCATTGTGCCTGAGGAATATTTCATTTCTCCCCATGAATCTCAAAAAAATTCAATGTGGTATGCCCATTTTATAAATAAGGTGGTTGCAAAGATGAAAAGTCCACTCACAAGAGACAACTAGTAAAGGGTGAAGCCTGGATTTGAATTCCAATCTACCTCATGCTATGTTCCCATCCCCAACCTGCAAGCTGGCCTGTGACTTTGCTCTTTGAACAAGAAGTCATGTCATGTGACTACTTTGTGCTGTGTACTTCCATATGAAACAGAGATTGTTCAGTATCCAACACAAGGACTACATTCATCCCATCTGACCACAATAAAGCAAAACACTCTACACACAAAAAAGTTTCAGCTGATTCATTTACTGACAGGGAGAAGTGCCATCTGCTACAGGTAATTTAGCTTTTTATCTTTTTATGGCTGTTACCCGCGAGAAGACATAGCAGATTTCATATAGCTGACAATGTGTAAGTCTATAATTCTTTTTCTCATAGCAACTAATACTATGTGTCTGCGGTATATAAACAATTGTTTATATACATATAAAAGATAAAGTTTTTTTTTCTTGGTACCAGGGATCGCGAGGCAGGTGGAGGAACCACTGAGCTAAATCCCTGGCCCAAAGTGTTTTTATAGTTTTTGTTACATCTCCAAAACAAATTAGGTAGGGCAGATGTTTCTACCTGACAGGCTAAATGAAGTGGGCTTCTACTGTCTCTAAAGAGCAATACTAGGAGATCATGCTAGCATTCATCTTACAAGCTTGAGAAACAGCCACATTACTTAATCCCCCGACCCTCTTGCTGCTCTTCTAGACTGCCCAGAGTGAAATGCAAGGCTAGAAGACTCATGTTAAAGCTCACTGACATATGAAGAAAAGAGATGGGACGGCCACATGCTCTACGTGACACCTGGGATCTCATCTTGAACAGAAGCCCAAGACAATTCTAAGCTTCCCGAAAGCTGATTCAAGGACCAAAAAAGTATGAAAACTCAAAGCATAAACACACACGCACATGTGTGCATACACACTCAACACACCACCACCAACAGCACCAGCACCAATCCAGATTATTCAGAAAGCCAGCACAGGGCAGGAGATATGGTTCAGTGGTAGAGCACTTGCCTACCATGTGCAGGGACCCGGATTCAACTCCCGGTACCACAAAAACAAAACATAACAAACAAAAAGTACTAAAATCCTCTACAGGGTATGGTGTTGCACACCTGTAATCTTTGAGCCCTGGGATGCAGAGGCAGGAATATCACATGAGCACAGCTTGGGAAATTTAGTGGCTTAGCAAGACCCTGTCTCAAGACTGAAAAAAACAAAACAAAACAATGTAAAAGGCTGGGATATAACCCAAAGTGAAGGTGAAGGCCCTGTAAGTCATCCCCAATAGCCCTCCAACACACAACAGCACACTGCACAGTGCTATCTGAACAAGGTAATACACATTTGTGAGTTCTAAGAAGAAAGTGTGATCAGAAGTATGGGTATCAGGCACCTGTCTCTATAAAGGTAACATAAAGACAGTGGCAAAACTATGAGAAGACAGTGCTTTATTAAAGATCTGTAACTTCCGATGTTAATGTAAAGTCTCTTCACTGCCAACACGTATTTATGTACTATTCCATAAGTATTTATGTAATATATTACTAGGTGCGGTGGGACAAAAAGACGGCCAAGACAAAGTCCTTTTTTCAAATTCTTACGAACTAACAAAGTGGTTTATAACTTTCATCTTTTCTATCTGACGCCACATAAAGATGAAATGAGATGTTCTTCCACAGAACTGCAGCTTACCAACTTATATATAAATACTCTAAAAAAACCTCTAAAAACCTGAAACCTTTCAATCACTGATATAAATCTTTCTAGGCATGAACATTTTCCTGTTTATTTAGAGAGGGAGACTTTGACTTAAATCTTCTGTATGACTCAAGCTCAAGCTTAAAAATTATTTTAGGTGGAATACTATGTACAAATCTGGCCGACCGTCTCCCAGTACTTTAACAGAATACATTTAAGTTGTATCTCCTGCAGCTATCAGGGCTGCCACAAATATCACTTCTCCTCCAAAACCGAACTTTTTGGAAATGAACTTTTCTAGAAACAAACTTTACAGTTCATTCCTCCTCACCAGCAAAGTTTAGAAATCAAACACTATACAATTAGTTAAGTATCAGTTGATACGGCTCCATCTGTATTTCAGACATGGTGGCTTAGGACCATTATAATGCTTCAAGCCCACTGCTGTCACATGTAGGGCAAGACACCAGGCACTGCCCTGACCTGTGAGATTACAGTGCATTCGTTACACCTTCATCAGTTGATTAAAGACACGTAATAATTCCATGACACTTAGTAGATTTGTACTTGTTCAATGGCACCTACCCAGATAAATACAGCTAATTTTTTAAAAGTCCATACTGTATCTAAAGTTAGTCTTGGTAGAGAGGGGATTTCAATTCTTAGATTTTTTTTTTTTCTCTCATAATCTGCCTAGGCACTTGAATAAAAAAACCACTGTGGAGGCACTAACTTCCATGAGTCATTGCTTCAGAAAATTAATTAAGTAGAAGTTTATGGACTATCTGGCATTCAGCAATAGACTGAAAAATACTTACTCATTTCTGGTTCAGCAGTGAGATCCGCAGTCACAAAATTAGAGGGAAATAACCCGATGCCCTGATGGGTTTCACCTTTCCACCAGTTTGGATCACTATGATGAACAAAAAGGAACAGTTTACTGTAAAAAAAAAGAAAAAAAAAGATTCCTATAGTCCACATGGTGGTGGCACATGCCTATAATCCCAGCACTTGGGAGGCTGAGGCAGAAGGATCACCATGAGCTCAAGGCCAGCCTAAATTACATAGCAAGAGCCTGTCTCAAAAAACCAAAATGATAAATTAAAAAATTTTAAGACATCTATAAGCTTTTATCTCTATAAATCTTTCTCTGATATATTTAACTTATCACCAGATTGGAATCCCACAACAACCCAGTAAAGGAGCCAATGAATGCATATTACAAATAAGAAGTGAGTCCTCAAAGACAAAACACTACTGCATAGTTCTCAATCTCTGTGAAAGCTAGTGAATGCTTGGAGAATCTAATAAGCTGTGAATTCTCTTCTAAAAGAGGCCTTTGTGCTTATAAATTGTCAGCTTTAGGTAGTGCAAGGCACCAGCACAGATGTTAAGGTAGGCTTTTAACATAAACCTTCATTCCTAAACCGTCGCTCTTTCTAGTACACATTGACAAGGTTTTTTTCTCCCAACAGAACATGTCTGAGAGAGGATACCATTCGTAGTACCAAACATTCACAAGGAGTGTACATGCACGTTTATTTTACCACTGTCTCCCCCGCGCCCAGTACATGGAAAGTTAGCAAGCACTCTGTGGATGTTTTACCGCAGAATGCATGACAAAGTTTTATGCAATTTCTGGTTAACCAGCTCAAACTTTACACCTCTTTTTTCTCACTCAAGAAAACATATTTATATAACACTGTGGTCTGAATACTTGTCCCCCTGAAATAACGATTAGGGTTACATTGCAATCCTGGCGGGAGGTGGGGCCTCTGGAAGTTGATCTGGTCAAGAAGGCAAACTTTCTTGAATGGAAGCAGTGACACTATGGAGGCTTGAGAGAGTGTCATGTGTGAGCAGTGACTGCTTTGCTGTCTATGACAGGAAGAGGGTCCTCACAGGACAGGAAACCTAACGGCCTCGATCTCGGACTTTCCAGCATTCAGAGCTACGGGAAAGTTCTGTTGCTTAAAAACCACCTTGTCTATGGCAGTTTGTCATAGCATCCAGCAGGACTAACACAGCAAGTGATACTACAGAAATAATCCGAAATTAATTTGAATTTATTTTTCAAAAGCAGCTGCAAATCTCAGTACTTCATGTTTAGTAATGATAATCTGTAATGATTCATTTCCAAGCACAACATCACAGAGTTGTACCTTAAAAACAAAACCGATGGACTGGACCCCTTCCTCTGTAACATAAATGTATAATTTCATGTAAAGTTCTTTTCTGTTGATACTATATGTTGATACTGTTCTGCACAAATAAAATCAAAAGACTATGCATTTCTAACAAATTCAGTATGCTCTCTAAAATTTAACTTAATTGACTTAACAGTTTATAATATTAGATGAAACCAAAGATGAAAAGATAAAACAAAAAAACAAAAAAACTAAATAAGTGAGAAAAAAATTATACTAAAAAATAAGGCTCTATGTAGTACAATACAAGCAAATCAACTGTTATTCTGAGAAAACATCTAGTCAATTATTTTCATTACATTTGGTCACTGCAATCAACAAAAATTTTATGAAACATAAAAATAATTAGACATTTTCACGAATGTTCAACTTATAATTTGCCATTACCTGTCATCAAGAACTGTGATGATTTCTCCAGCTTTAAAAGTGAGTTCATTATCTTCAGCAGCTTCAAAGTCATAGATGGCGCGGACTTTCCGGCCATCATGTTGGTGGTCAGTTAGAAGGTTGGACGTGCTCGGATACAGAGTGGACAGGGGAGTGGTCTGCTGCCTTTGCTCCTTGAGCGACAACTCAATGGCTGGAAAATAAAAGCCCAAAACATTCATCTTGCCAACAATGCAAAGAAGTACAAAAGGCATCACGACATAAAGAGTAATATAATAGTCTTTCAACTCCAACTGGATACCTGGATATATCCTGATACAATTCAGAGAACAAAAATTATTTTGGCACTTGTATTCATTTATTTCTAATTGAAAGTTTAAAAACAAATTAACAAAAGTCATGAGTTTTAAGAACAAATATAATTTAAATTATTCTAAGTAATAAAAATTAACTCTTTGGTACTTTTTTAACAGTAAGCATTTTATATTTTCTTGCATCTTTTTAACATACACACAGTTAAAATTTACAAAATGATAATCAAAATCACCTGGGAATCAAGAGGTCCACACCACACTGCAGATTTACTAAATAAGTATCACAAAAGTATCTTCTGAGAGCCTGAGTTTTATTGTCACAAAGGTAGCTGTTACGTCATCATTTGTTAGTTGAAAGACTCACCTAACAAATCCTCTCAAATGCCTCTCCCTCTGTCTCCCTCACTATGACAATATAGGAAAATATCTTTTTGGACCTTGAGATAGAGGATGTATCCTCAATAGGACATAAAAAGGTAAAACAGCAAAAAATGCAAAACTTTTTGCTATCACAATTTTAAATGTTTTTTTGTGGGGTGGTTCCTGGATACAGAAACCAGAATCAATGCACGCTAAGCAGGTGCTTTACCACTAAGCTGCATTTCAGCCCCTAACACTTCTACTGGATGGAGCACATCATTATCAAAGCTAAAATATACGACAACAATTCAGGTTAAGTATTTTACAATAGAAATAACAGTAACAGATTAATATCTAAAATAAAGACTTATACAAATTACCATTAAAATAAAAGCATAATAAAAAAAGACAATTCACCTAAGGTGATCAGAATAGCCAGCACACACACACACACACACACACACACACACACACACACACACAGCATCAACCTCACAAGTAGCCACGGAAATAAAAAAAATAAAAATAGTTGAATATTATTTTGAACCTATCAGATTCAGAAAAATTTAACAATAACAAGCTTTGTCAGATTCAAAAGTCATAATAATAGCTTCCATACATTGTTGATGGAAGAAAAAAGTCAAATAACCATTTATCAAAGTTGAAGATACACCTATCCCATGATCCAGCAATACCACTTTTAGTCACACATGAGAAAGTTACCCCTGCAATCACAAAGAATGTGCACAAGGCTCATCACAACATCACTTGTTACAGTGAAAAAATCAGAAACTCCATAAATGTCCAGAGGATGACAGCAGAGGCGTGCTGCATCCATACACAGGAGCAGGACACAGCAGGTACCTCTGCAGAAGAGGGGAGAAATGACACCAGGAGGGAAGCCAAGGAGATTTCTGCTTTAGCTGTGAAGCCCTATCTGCTCTATCTTTAAAATCTTCGGGAAATAACACTAGTTAGGAATATGTCTTCTTCCCGCCATCAAGGAGTTAAAAACCTACCTTTTGCTAAATCTTCTTCTTCTTTTTTGTTAGCCACAGTACCAGGATCCTTGGCTACGAGAGCTGGGCTTGCTTTGGCCTGTTCTGCAGCCTGACATAAAGCATAAAGAACACAGAGTGTGAGGCTTGTTCACAGGCTCTCGTGCTCACACCTGATCTAAGAGCTCACAAGGTCCCTGTCACCATCAACTACAGACTCGTGAAGAAGACAAATTGGATGAGCGTCCTCCTTGAAAAGAGGGAAAAGAGTCAGAATTGGGGCAAACCACAAGGGGGAGGAAGGAAAGGGGAAGGGGACATAAAAAGAATTAAGAGGCACTACATACATGTACCAATTCCCCACAACGAATGCAATCACCATGTACTGCAAACAGGTAATAATGGAAATAAAACTTTTTTTAAAAAAGAAAAATTGCAGAGCCCTGTCATACGCTAAACACAATTAAATAAACAGTACCCACACCCCTAAAAAGAAATAAATTGAGAGAAACTGCCCGAGAACAACTGGACACACGTCAAATACACACCCTCAAATTCGTATAAGTAGCTCAACAGTATGCAAAGCAGAAAAAAACACAGGAAATTCTAAATTTGTAAAAAAAAATTTTAAACCAGAAAATAAATGAGTAAAGGGGAGCAAATTATTTTAAAGCTTTAAAAAAAAAAAATGTAAGACCTATTCAAGTTATAGTTTACTGCTTCTTCCACATCAAGATACCACCCTTAGCAAACCAGACTTCTATGTAACAATATAAATGCTCATAAAATCCTGTTTTGTAAACCAAAATGCAGTTGATGCTGACAGTATGTTAATGCCTATGCTGAACATAGTTTGTAACTGAGGCAATGCTCTAATAAACAAAAATACAAACTGGTTCACGGTGCCGGAATTACAAGCGCCCAGGCCCCATGCTTTCTATGCCCTTAGTTTCTGTGTGTCTGTAACACAAGTCAGGGTCCACCTGTCTATCAGCCTCGCTTTCAAGCATTTTACCCGTTACCAGAGCTGGCGGCGGCTCCCAGAGTCCACACACCGGCACTTCCACCCCTAGGCACATTTGCTCCACTTACAACGCTCCTCTTTCTTGGGGCCCGAGCTTCATCCACTTTTCCCTCTATGAGTTAGTAAATAGTGAAAGTATCACTTTCCCAATGAAATATTCCTAAACCTTTAACCAAGCATTCTCTCCTGTGTTCCCCTGCTAACACTTTGAAATAGGATGCTATAAGGGCGGAATAACGCAAGCTGTGGAATCAGACATGGGTTCAAATCCCACACCACTCTCCAGCTGTGTGACATGAAGCACATTAGCCTCTTTGCGCCTCAAGTTCCTCAGCAATGAAGCGAGGGTAATCACAGCACCTGTACCTCACGGGCACCTCACAGCCTCTCTGGAGGGTGAAACGAACTCACACGACTTCCAAATAAGAGGAGATGATGGCCGTTCAGGTGTAAGCAACAGTGCAACATTATCTCCAGGGTCTCTGAAGTTGGCAGAGATAATCCACAGCCACAGCACAAGGGATGACGACGCCGGGGCTCAAGTGAGCCATACGGCTGCAAGGTTTCTATATTTTACATCAAATAACACAACAGTAGCGATGCAGACTGTAAACAGTTACAAACAACAGTTGTGATCCCCAGAGCAAAGAATTACGAAAAATCACACGGCAGCACCTAGAACCATGCTGCTAGTGCAGTTTCTACTGGAATTACCTGCTTCGTTTCTGTCTCCGCAACTGAAGTGTGCGCCCCGTGAGGGAATGTTCCTAACTATTAGAAGCAATTAGTAAACGTTTGTTGAGTGTAATGAAGGCAAAACATTCAGTGTTATTATAAAATATAATTCCATATTCTTCACTTACTGTATTTTGCCAAACAAGTGCACAGGAACTTATTTTTAGAAAGGCTGGTAAGAAAAAAGCTTTTTGAATGTAACTTTTAAGCAGTGTCAATTCTGACCCATCTCTAGTTATAGTCTTAGAAGTACAATTATTATACACCCTGAAATTGAAAGTATCCTAGGTCTGGGAAAGCCTCTATCATTTATGCGAATTTTTTTCACATTTGGTGAATTTCACCATCTAGTCTGTGGCCTTTGAAGGAATCTTTATCACCTGGCAGGGCGTGCTGAAACAAACTCCCAAATCACACTTTTCAGTGGTAGATACAACATAAATTTTCTTAATACTTTTACATTATTTTCTTCTGTACTTGAATGAAAAACACACAACAAAACTCTGTGTTTTCAGTATGCTCTGACAAAAATCTAACTTGATGAAAACGTGGTGATGCTTTAGGCAACTTAAGTGGGTTTAAAATTTGGAGGAAGGTCTGCAGTTGAACTTATATAATTTCTCTCCTTATTGGCAGGAGGAGGATAGTGGAGATTGAACACACACTGGGTTGAACTTGCAACTGTCCTGCCTCAGCCTCCCAGAGTGCTGGGATTACAGGTATTTAAATATTTCTTGTGCTGAAAGATAACTAACAAAGTTAGCTTTAGCATATTTTATAATATTTGGATGAAAAGAAGAAAAATCTTAACTGTCCTATTAGTCTTCTTTGACCTAAATATTTTGAACAAGGGAATAATCTAATTATTCACTCAAGAAAGAAACCCTCCTGCCAATGCTGACTACTTTTGATCCTTTGAAGCCAAGTAGGGACAGACACGTTTCCACTAAACTCCATCAAAAGGCAGGCAAAACCAGGGAATGCCAGGAACACTGGACCGAGAGTCAGCACGCCACGTTCTAGTTCCAGCTGTCAGCCACAAGCTGTGACCCTGGGAAAGTTACTCTGCTGTTCTCAGTCTCAGAGTCCTTATCTGTAAGAGGAGATCAAAGCAGAGGAAACCTCGAGTTGTTCCCACAGCTATCTAAGATCTTAGGTTAACCAAGCAAGCACACGTGTCTCACAAATCACTACCACCTTCTAGAAGCAAGCCCACGGGTAGTGAAACTGAAAGCTTTCCCTTGCACTTTTGAAAGCTGTGCTCCAGGGCTTCTTACACGCCAACGTGCACACAGAGGCACCTAGGACCTTGCAGCATGGAGTCTGCAGCATGGAGGGCACCTGAGTGATTCATCCTAACACACTGCCAGGTGACGGGGACGCTGGCCAACGAGTCACATTCTGTGGAACACTTAATGCCTTCCAACTGAACATCTACACTCTGGTTCTCTGTGCTGAGTCTACCCTCTGACAATAAAGATCGTTTCTACTGTCAAAGAATTTTTAGTGTCTTAGATTACTCTGCATCAAATTATTCCTTAACTATACGCTCTCATAAGTGTTCCTGGTAAAAGCTAGCTGTCGATTATGAATACTTCTAAAGACACAATGTGACTTCTCAAGTGAAAACTGCCCTTTGCTTCCTTCTTCTTTCAGATATATTTCTGGATGTTCACATCTCAAGAGCACTCAGATAAAATGTAAATGCCTTGGGAAGCAGATCATCTGCATGATTCCTGAAAGGGGTTGAAGGCCCTGCACAGCCGAGGTGTGCACTCCGAACTCAGGCTGCTCGTAATACACCTGCCCCACATCAGGGGAAAGAAGTACACTGAAATCCCACACCCCTGTAGCCTCTGCAGAGCGGACACAGATCCACTGATCCCATTACACAATCATGTATATTTGCATGTCATGGGCGAGGGGGGTACACCCTTCAGTCAGCCACTTCTGTTGAGGGAAGGAAGATTTATGATAGGTTAGCCTTGAGTCGGGAACAAGGTGCCTCATGTGCTCCTCTCACCATTAAACCCTCTGATCTCCTTCCCATCTTCAATGGTTATCATCAAAAAATCGAACAACAACAAATGTTGGTAAGGCTGCAGGGAAAAAGGACCCTTCTACATTGCTGGTGGGAAAGAAAACCAGTACAGCCACTACCGAAATCAGTATGGAGATTCCTTAAAAACTAAAAGAAATACCATTCAACGCAGCTCTTCCCCTTCTAGGTATCTTCCCAAAAGAGTTAAACATATTGTATTACAGTGGCAGGTGCATTCCCACGTTTATAGCAGCACAACTCAGAATAGCTAAATTGTAAAAGTAGGCTGTATGTCTATCAACAGAAAAATGAGTAAAGAAATGTGGTGTTTACACACAACAGAGTACTACTCTGCCATAAAGAAGGGTGAGCTTGAGTCATTTATAGGAAAATGGATGCACTTCGACACCATGATGTTAAGGGAGGTAAATCAGACACACAAGATTCTTATATGAGAAACCAAGTATAAACAAAGAGTAAGAGAAAAGATGGATAATATGAAGTAGGGAGATCATGTGAGCTCATCTCTAAATTTTAATAATATCTCAATTTTTAAGCTATCATTCTTTGCCGATAAAATTATAGCATCAAGAGCATTTAACAAGATTGCCAGTATCTAATATAACTGTATCCATATAAAAATATATAAAAATTTTAAAATTATAAAATCTAAATCAATTAATTTACAAAGAAAAGATAGTGAGAAAGTGGAAGATTCCACTCTAACATTTTCTTTCACCTTTAAATACGACTATGATTAACAAAAATTTTCTGAGTAGTAAAATACCACGTAAAAATGGAGGAAAAAAGAAAAGTTCCAATAAATGTAGCTGTTTTAGAGAAACTGAAGCGCACACCACTTTGCAAGATACCTGAGAACCAATAGCTGGGAAAGTGACTCCTTGCTCTTTCAGGTTCTTAATCATTGCTGATATCAGACTGAGCTGCGGGTCGTTCTTAAATTCATCTGTCCACTCAACCATAAGAGCTTTTAGCTTCTCACACACTTTTGGATGACCCTAAAAAATAAGAACAAAAAATATCTGTTTTCTGGCTAATGATTTAAATAGACTCTATACATGTAAAGCTACACTAAAGTATTGTAGATCTCTTTCTGACTCACAAATTACAAATGTGAAAATAAGAAGATACAGCTAGCCGTTAAGAAAATCCACACTATGAAAAAGCACGAGAAAATGCTGTCGTGTGTCTCTCTTGAAAACTGAAACATATTAACTATATAATAACTCATTTTGAAGATCAAAAAGGACTTTTCAGAGTATTTCCCAACCAACCTTTGCCCACCCCCATTTCTTTGTACCAGGGATCGAACTCGGGTCCTTGGGGTACCAATGAGCTAAATCCCCAGCCCCAATTCCTTTATTCTTAATTTCTGAGTTTTAATATTCATCAATGTGTATTTTTCTCCTGATAATCTTCTGAAGCCTGATTTGAGGGATTTTATAAGAGCTAATCTGAAAAGTTTGTTTTTTCAAAATATTTCACCCCCTTAGGTATAAATTGTAAAACATTTGGAAAATAAAGTCCTCTCATTTATCTATAGCTATACTTCATAACAGCTGTTTGCACTACTACCTAAGTTTGTATATTGCATCTTATAGAAAACAGGACATTAGAATCTCTTCATAAACACTTACACATCTGATCAACATCCAGGACAAGAAAAGACAATGTTTATTAATTAGTAGAAAATAAGAATAACTGTATAAAAGAGAAAAGGAATTACATTAATCTTGTTTAAAAAGCACAAAATTTTCAATCGTCAGATTTCTGTGCCACTTTTTTCCTCTTAAAACATGGAACTACTCATATTTTTGCAAAAACACCTGAGGTATTTCTTTTTCAGTATTTACACTTTTTTCTTGATGCATTATACCAAAAATTTCTAAAGTCAGAAAAATTACCCTTAGAATAAATTTTCATTATGAAAACTCATATATTACTAACTTAAATTTTTAAAGCTCCTTGGATTGCGGGATCAAATTATTTATCCCACATGCAGTTCTATGCAGGGCCCCCTAGGCCTCCTGCTTTCCTCTGCCTCCCTTCTTGCCCTGATGGAGACATGCAGAGCACCTTGACCACCAGGGGCCTGGCCACTGCCATGTTTCCTCCACAGGCTTGACCCCAAGCCAGGGCCCTGAACACTCCCAGGCTATGGCTGTTGTCCGATACACTAAAAGATCAAATACGTTAACAGACACACAGACCTGCTCGAGCCCTGAGCAGGCGACTGTTCATACAAACTCCCTAACCTCACACATGCGTCACACACTCCTGCAGAGACACCCTGTTCACTGCCTATTATGAGAACACTGCAGTCTGCAGGTTGTAAGTTCTGCTGGAAAATGTTTTGGGCCCAGCACCCTGGCTTCAGCACATCTTTCCTCAAAATCATAACAAGCCCCATTTCGGGATGACCTGAGGCTGTTCCCGGCACCAATTCCCCTGAAACCACTTTGTGCCAACTCCGGCTGCCGGTGGGACCAGAGAGAACAATACAGTGTGAAAACTGTGATGGTCATGGCCAACACAGAAGGTAGAAATTCAACAGTCAACAACCTTGAGTTCTGGGCTTAGATTTTGGCACTATTTCTGAGGGGTTCCATATTAGGAAAATACCTTTGTGGCTACAAAATGGTTACAGAAACTATGCCTAAAACAGACTTGTATTATTATTTCATTAGCTATAGATATATAAATATTTTCTCAGATGAAAGGAATGATGCAAATAAGAAGCTAACTAAATACAATTTAATATAGCTTGAAAACACCAACTTTCAAAGTTATGTGAATTTGTAGTCTCTTTAGCAAAACCTAGTATTTCTTTATGTAATGCATACACATGGCGGGGGCAAGCACAGAATATCTGTGATTTAAAATGTGAAGAACTGAACAATAAAACACGTTAAGAAAGAAGATGGCCTTAACAACATTCCTTACCTTATTTAATACGTTGCTTACTTCACTAGCAAAATCTCTTGAACACACTTCTAAGTGAAAAATTTTGCCACAGTTTGATACACATGCTCCTAGAAGCTGAAAGCATAAAATCAGAAGTTAAAAGGGATCAATGCTGACAGACAATTTCATGGTACAGCTTAAAACAAAATCACTTACAGTCAATGCCTGCATAGCAACATGAGGATCTTTGTGGTTCACCCTCCTCATAATAGACCGAAGACAATCTTTAGGTCTACAAAATGAGAATTGTAAATTAGTAAGTAGCACAACTAGCTAGGCAACAGGCTACTATTATGGTAGAGTTATTAATTTTTATTAATGACATGTCTGAAACCCTGTACACTAATTAGTTCCTTTAAAATTTTTCAAAAGTAATTAAGCTTGTTTACTTAGCAATCATGCATTAGGCATCTCAGGCTAATGCTAGGTGAAAAACATTTGAAAATAAAATGGTAGGCCAAGACTCACTTCTAGTTGTGACAATAAATGTGACCAGATTTGTACTCTTTCAGTGAACAACAGGAAACGCAAAGGTACATTTAAAATATACAGTGGACGTGTCCCAAGGCCTCCATAGTGATGGCGGCTTCCCCGAGCCTGAGATGTGCCTGCAGTCCCCCAGGAGACTATCACCCCTGAAGCTCTTGCTCCCCAGTGACCATGCCTTCAAAACTAGACCTGCTAGAAGAGCACAGCATAACTGGGAAGAGGGCACTGCTCAGGCACTGGAGAGATGTAACACAGACAAGGCCCCACAGTGAAGTTAAGACCTTTGTGATGGGGGGTGAGCTCACATGGGAAGTCTGACCAAGCATCCAACCTCAGCTGGCACTGCACCATGGGGTTACGTGACATGTGAAACCAAACATCTCACCTATGGTGAAATGGCCCAAATGGCCATTCCTCCAAGCATAAGGTGTGCCACACAGTGAGCTGTCCAAAAACAAGTACTTCAGCTTAAATTCCACTTATCAGACTGAAATCTTCAGCTTGGAGCACCTCAATTTTAAACTTGTATTGTTTTTTGTAAAGGAATTTCTCTGTACTAGTTATGGTTATTTTAAAGATTAGCAAAACAATTTTTTTTCAGGGCTCAGAATTGAACCCAGGGCCTTGTGTATAACAGGCAAGTGCTCCACCACTGAGAAACACCTCCAGACACATGTGTATTTATTTTTCTACCCTATACTTTCTTTTCCCATGTTTTTTCTCCCAATTCATTCCTTCAAAAAATAAATCAACTGGAAAGGGTTAAAAATGGTGGAGTAAGGACCAGTAGGAAAATGTAGCCTCCATGAAAACTGGAATCATGACACACAGAAAAAAACAAATGAAAGAAGGAAAGTAAAAGGAGAGCTGCAGGAATCAAGAAAAAACAGGACAACTAGAAACTACCCAACACAGGGAAAAGAACTAAGCAATCTAAAACCCTATCCCGAACTCCCACAAACACCATGTAAGCCTGGGCAGAAGCCCCCAGGAGAAACACAGTATCGGTGGATAGCACCAGCCAAAAGAAAAGTCCATGGTGATGTAAACTGCAAACATGGAGTGAGGTTTTACTCTGCAAGTGACTTCCTCTGCATGGCAGAATTGGAGAAGGCTAGACATGGAGAAGAAATTCAAGGCAGCCTCCACACACCTGGGATTGATATATCAAAAGCCATTTTGGAAAGGGGTTTATTAAGACTGGGCTATGCTGGAAACCAGAAGTTATTGAACAACTGCACTTCAGGGTCTCTGGGGTCACCCTATCATAGTGGCTGGATGAGAGACGGCCATAAACAGTCACAGAGGAGGGGAGGGTATTCGCTGAACCCCTGAGAAGTTTAAGCAGCACTGTGCTGAATTTATGAAAGACATGGATGGTGATCTCACACTTGGTGATGAGAAGCCAGGCTGGTAACAGACTTTTCGAGGGGTCTGGACCTAAAGGGCTGACATTAGATCCAGCAGACTGCTTGGTCCTCCTTGCTGCCTACTTTCAGCACAGAATTCAAGGTCCATTTGCTCTTCTCATCTGTCATTGTAATCAGGTATAAACCTTGGCTTTGACAGCTGCCACATCCTGAGGTGCATGGACAGAAGGGCCTCTGGGGCAAGGGAGGCACCTTACAAGTCCACAGGCCATAAAGCCAGGTGGAGACAGCAGTAAGGTGGGGTGCACAGAAGGGCACAAACACTAAGACAAGCTGGAGTGAACAGAACCATGAAGCAGAGAACATACCACTGACTCAAAATCCCCAGTGGGGGAGCCAACACAAGACTCAGCATCCACAGAGCAAAAAGTAGGTATGGAAACAAAACAGGCCCTTAGTTTTAATTCACTATCTCTTGCAGCTTGTTGCTAGATGTCCCCAAAGCCTTATGCAGCCACAGGTGGGGCTTTTTCAGAGGTGGGTGGATCCAGATGGTGACACTGGATTGATTCATGGCCTTGCCAGGAGGAAGGGCACTAAGACTAAGAGTGTGAGTGCTACCTGCCCTAAGTACCCTGGATAAGATATAAGGGAGAGAAAGAGCTGTGGTCGGTCCTTGATTGCTTTGATACCTTCCGCCCACCATAAACTGTTCCACCTCTGTGATCCCTCTACAAACTGAACTAAATAAAGCTTTCCTCCTTTAACTATGGGTGTTGGTTAGTTTGTCTTGGCGACAAGAAAAGTAACTAAGACAATATCCACGAATATCTGGTATATCTCAAGGCTACAGATTCTCTCAGAAACCAGCCACTTAAACACAGGGAGGAAATTTTTGACTCATTTTTTTCTTTTTGTTTTCATTTTTCTCTTTTGCTGTTTTTACTTTTATTCTTATTTCTCTTGTTTGTCCTTTTCTGTTAGCTTTACCTAATTCTACTAACCTTTTATTCTTTAATTGAGCTTTTATCTCACTTTTCCCCCCTCATCATCCTTGTTTCTTGTTCAAATTTTACTTCTTTTATTTCTTCTCCCCTATCCCCTTCCTTTCCTAATATCATTACTATTAAGCTTCAACTTTTAGGTATTTAGCTGACACTTGCTGTTACTACTGAATTCAATTCTTTTCTTTTAAACTGTTCTGGATATTTGAACCCAAGGAGTGCTGAGCTATATCCCAGCCTTTTTATCTTGTTTTTAAATTTGTGATAGGGTCTACTGAGTAGCCCAGAATGGGCTCAAAACTTACAATTCTCCAGTCTCAGCTTCTCAAGCAGCTGGGATTACAGTTGTGTGACACCACACCCAGCCCATCAGACCATTCCTAATAGGCTACTATACAATCAAACATACGCTAACCGTGATCAAAGCTTCCTAAGCCTTCACTGGCTCTGGGATCTGGAACATGCTAGGCAGTATGGAAGTTATTATTACTTTTCTAGAGGGCCAAAAAGACTGGTGATCAAAAACTACCTAACTATACATATAAGTAAACAAGAGGCATCAAGTTGCTACTTTAATTAGCTGTTCAGAATCCCTTTACCACAATCAGACTGATTAAAACAGGATTATGCTACTCAGAGGGTCTAAATCAATGAAACACTGGTTTTGACAATAATTACAGTCAGTTCTTATTTTGATCTTCCCAGGCATTTGTGCCTAAGACTACTCCGCCCAGCAAGGAAAATTTTCACATAAATATGTACCATGTTTCAGAACGGTGGCTTCCATAGTGCCACAGTCTGCCCATTCTATTAGTTGTCTACTTCCTCCTCTTCATGCTCTTCTTCCAGCCTTTTTCATCTTCATCATTGTCCTCAGGCCAGTGACCGTTTTGGTCCTATGAATCTGTTTGGTGTTTTTTTTTTTGTCCCTGTCCTTCTTGGGCTCTGCAGCTTCCTTCTTGCCTTTTTGTTCCCACTTATTTGTTTCCAGAGCTTCTTTTAATGGTGTAATACACTACTGGAACTCCATCTCTTCTATGGCCAAAACCACACTGCTGGCACTGAGTGTCTTGTACTAACCTTTCCTTGAGAGATTGTTGGCACAGGATGTGGCTTACAGCACAAAGGCGCTGGCAGTGGAGGAGGTGGAGCTGCAGGTCTCCTTGGAGATGACACCATCCAGGAGTAGCGCCTTCTGGGGCAGGTGTATGTCCTTAGCACTCTCTGTAACAGCTTCTGCAAGGGCCTGAGCCTCTCCTGCCACAGGCCTCCTCTTCAGGCAGCTACCATATCTGGACCTAGTGCTGAATTCTTTTCTACTGTTAATGGTGGTATACTTGTTGTTTTTCTTAGATAATTGCTGTATGTCAATACTGGTTTATATTTGTGTCTACACTATTACTGCAGATCTCTTTCCTATTAAGTATAGTATATTGGTAACTATTATTGATTCACACAGAATGTAAATAACTAGTTTTTTACTTTATTAATTTTTTCTATTGCTAACGGTGGCAGAGCTGTTACTTTCATTTGGTTTTCACTGTATGCCAATATCCGAGTTGTCTTTGCATTGCCCATACTACTGCAGTCGGTTTCTCCTAACTGGTATGGGAGATTAAAGCCCTAGAAGAAAGTTAGACACTAAGGAGATTCTCAAATATTACAGTAACTAGTTGAATAGGGGTATAAACACCAAAACATAATCAAACCCAAGGACATATCATCACAGGTAAACAGAACTAAAGAGATCTCCATGGTGGTGTCAGCTTTTCTACCCTAACTGATCTCAGCCCACAGCATGAAAAAAAAAGACACCCATGAGAAAGCAAGGCAACAAGAGGTCCCAAAACCCTCACTCAACCCAAGCCAATCATAAACACTGACTTAGAGGAAGCTAGAGGAAAAGGACTCAAAAACTAAATGGTCAAAATGTTTGAAGAGATAAAAGAAAAATCACATAAGCAAATTATAAGATGTTTTACAAGCTCAAAGAGGATTTAATTAAACAGATAAAAGATTTCACCAATAAAATGTTCAACAAGGTTAAAGAAAAAATAATAAACTGATTGTGTTAAGCAAGACAATACATGAATGACCACTTCATAAAACAATTAGAAAGAATGAAAAGCAAGCAAGAAGAGACAGATGACAATGGGAAATTCAATGGAAAGCATGGGTAGCAGACTTGACCAAAGTGAGGACAAAGTGTCAGAAATAGAAAACAAGGTGGATGCATTTACTAAGTGTCACAAAAATATACTAATACAAAATTTTGAAAGAAAAAAATAAATAAATGCTTTGGAGGTTAATAAAAAGAAGTAAAATATATGTTGACGTAACTAACTGGGGTAGTTAGGCTACAAGTAGAACTAAATAATAATTCCCAAGAAAGAAAACAGGTTAAGCCATGGTTTGTCTAGAGACACTTTCCACATATTAGTGCACACTTTCAGCTTAAAGACAGTTTCAAGGATTTCAGTGCAAGGAAGATGATCCCAAGAACACCACAATATCTCAGTGGGTTAAGCAGAAAGAAATCGAATTCGGGAGGCCTGAGGAAGCTAGAATTTGCAGGACAGAATAGAAGGTGAAGAAAGAACTCAAGATTACTGCAAAAGGTCTATTTAGACTCACTGTGGAAAATACCACACATGAAAAACTACATGAGGCTGGACAGAAAACGACTGACACTATGGTATGTGTCAAGTTTCTTAAACTTCACAAAGTTGTCAAGAGTTCCTACGAGAGTGGATAGTCCTCGGTGAACATCAAGGGCCTTTTGTGAACTGCAAGTTTAGTTATAGGGCTACAATATCCCTAAGGGGCTACAATATCCCTAAATCCACCCCGTAACAACTGAAAAATGAGCTACACAGTGATGTAACAATTTTGAAAGAATAAAGTCCAACATTCCTTGTTTTGGCAGTACTAAGGATAGAACCTAGGGACTTTGCACAGTTAAATCCTTAGTTCTTTTCTATTTTGAAACACTGTCTTGTTAAATTGCCAAGTTTAAAGTCCAACATTCTTTAATAGGGATGCAAAAAGCCTGGTATGCTCCAACAACATGAAATTTAAAATGCCAATCAACCAAAAATTTAGACAGATGTGAAACAGAAAACTGAGATAAAGTGCTGGGCATGGTGACACATGCCTGTAATCCCAGTACTGGGGAGGCTGAGGCAGGAGGATTGCTGTGAGTTTGAGGCCAGCTTGGAGTACATAGTGAGTTCAAGGCTAGCCTAAACTGCACAGTGAGACATTGTCTAAAAAACAAACAAACAAAAAAAACTGTGATACGATAATAAGGAGAAAATTCGGGGTGAATTAGCAGTTAAAGACTTCATCTGAGCTACTGTTAAGTATGCTTGTTCATGTACAAAAATATGTCAGGAAAATGACATAAAAAAACAAAACTCTAGAGATAATAATACTAAAATAAAAATTAACTTGATAAAATTAAACAGACAAGTATGAAAGTCATAGGTTTCAAAGTATCTGAAGCACAGACAGAAAACAATGGCTTAAAAAAGGTAAAAGAGGGCCAACACTAAAATTATTTTTTAAATGGAAATAAAACAAAACCATAAAAATTCAGTTGATACTTAAAAGACAAATGGAAATAAAGAAAAAGAAATGGAAAAAATAAAGATACAAATAATCTTTTAAAATGGCAGATTAAGATTTCAATCCAACTACATCAATAAATTACTAACAAGGATAAAAAATATTATATATTAAAGAATTAATTCCAAGAAAGCATCACAATTCTAAATGTATATTTACATATGAAAAACAGAATTTTAAACTAAAGGAAACACTGACAGACCTGAAAGGAAAAATGGACAAATCTACTGGAAATTCAACATAACAATCTCAATAATGTCATGCAACTTGATCTTGCTGATGTTATGAAACCCCATATATGTATGACAAAACAATATCACTTTTTCAAGTGCATAGAAAATTCACCAAAACAGACCACATTCTGAACTGTAAAAACAAATGCTGACCAACTTAAAAGGACTAAAATCACACAAAGTATATTCTTTCACCACAACACAATTAAGCCACAAACATAACTAAATCACAGGGAAAAAGTTCCAAATATTAGAAAGCGCACAACACACACTTCACTAAAACATATTCAAATGAAATCACAAAACCATAATTTCACCTAAGGGCATAAAAATGAAATCACATTACTAAGTACTTTGTACAAGAATGTTCCCAGTAGCTTAATGTTAAGTGAAATTTAAGTCAAAACACACAAGCTCAAATATCACCTGGTTTCTCTTATGTGAGAAATATAAAATATATAAATATACAAATAAAGAACAAACTAGAAGAGATAAGTAGGAAATAGGGAGAAATTCAAATATTTCCCCAAATTATAAATTTTACTGCTTAAAAAACATTTTAATATATATGCCTACTTATTTCATTTATACTACTAGTTTATCTTAGATTACTGAAAAAAAAGCTTTGTGTTATTATGGATTTATTTCTGAGTTCTACTTATTGTTATTCTCATTATTTTGTTAGGAAACTTTTATTTTTTCATAAAATAAAGAATAAAAAACTGAAAACAACCCAAAATGTTCATCAAGAGATGAACAAATTATAACATATTCACACAATATAATTCTTCTTAGCAATAAACAGAACTGATATACAGAAAAACATGAATTCATCTTAGAAACATATTCAGTTCTAGATATATAATATACAATTTCATTTTAGGAAATTCTATAAAAGGAAAATTTAATCTATAATGACAGAATGTTTATCAGTAGTAGCCTGGAGTGAAAAGAAATGAGTACTTCTTCAAGTGCTATCTTGATTGCGGTGGCACTTATATAAGTATACCCATTTGTCAAAACTCAAACTATCAAGCTGTATACTTTATAAGGGGTCCATTTTATTGAGGAAAATTATATATGGTAAAGAAGTTTCATTTTAAAGTGGCAGAACAAGCATATACAATGCATTGTTCATGTTAACAGTAATAGTAATGTGAAGTAATAGTCTATAAAACATTTATATGTTTATATACTCAGAATTTCATATAAGCAAGGATCTCATTTGGTGTTCAAAATATTCACCACAAACTGAGTCTCGGAATTCAGTTTCTTACCCATGTACCAGTTAGCAGGGAGTAAATGGCAGAAAAAAAAGATCTGAAGATATCACTCTAAATTCTGTGTTCTGACATAATTTATCTTCTAATGAACTAAGATAATATAAGGAGGCTCTTTACATAAGTCAAAGGAAGACAGGTTCAAAGTATTAGCTCATCAGCTTGAAATATATTTTACTGTAATAACCAAAACATTACTAATATCCATATAACTATGTGACCCCAAAAATAGCACCACAGATACACATTCTCAAGTGAATATGGAACATTATGCAGGATAAACAACAAACAAGTCTCTATAGATTTAAAGGGCAGAAATTACAGGAAGCATGTTCTCCAGCTACAAAAGAATTAAATTAGAATTTAATAACATGGAAATCTGGTAGATTCAACTGTGTAAAAAATTAAACAATATACTGCTAAACAGCACATGGGTCAAAGAAAAAAAATCACAAGGCAAATTAGAAAATACTTTGAGATGAATGAAAAGGGAAACATAACATAACAAACTTATGGGATTCACTAACAGCAAGCACTTAAATGGAAATGTACACCTGTAAGTACCTGATATTATAAAAAAAGATTTCAGTACAACCACAAATCCATGAGGATGGTTACTATTATGAACACAGGAAATGGTAAGTATAGGTGAGAATGAGAGAAATTGGAACATGTGTCCGTTACTGATAAGACTGTAAAATTGTAAAGGCATGTAAAACAGTATGCTAATGAAAAATAGAATTACCAACTAGATTACCAGAGTAAAAACTGAAAAAAATCTTTAAATCAATAACCTCAACTTGAAAACTACAAAAAGAACAGCAAACTAAACTGAAAGTGAGAAGAGGAAAAGAAATGACCATTAAAGCAATAAATAAAACTGACAATAGAAAAACAGAGAAAAATTAATGAAATCAAAAGTTCTTTTTTTAAAAAAAATCAACTGAATTGACAAATCTTTAAGTTACACTGACTAAAAAAGACTCAAATTATTAAAATTTAAAAAGAGGTAACATGACTTCCAATCTTGCTGAAATAAAAAGGAATTTAAAAATCCCAAACTACTGAATGCCAACAAATTAGCTAAACTAGATAAAACAGACAAATTCCTACAAAGATGCTACTGTTAGATAAAGGATTTAGTATCTGTGCTGGATAAAGGATTCACATCTTTTACCTCATAAAACTTTTGAAAAGTCTAGTATTTCAAATATGTCCCATTTCTGTATCTCACTTGTAAAGAACTTTAGTATCATAAAATTACTGGTTACGCTATGGCAAGAAGATTTTATATTACTTAGAGAAAGTATTACCATTGAAAAGACAGTGAGCCTAAACTGTAATTCCTGCACAATACAAAATCCATTGGTGATTTTTTTTTAGATCAACTTTTCAAAACAGAAGTGGCATCTTTTCATTACCTCCCTTGGGGCCTGACAAAATAATAGGACATTTTCTTCAAAGTATTGCAAATAGAAGAAAAAATGATTTAAAAAGGTTAATGGTTAGGGCGGGGATTTAGCTCAGTGGTTCTGCTGCATGCCGCGCAAGTACAAAGTCCCAAATTTGATCCCCAGTACCAAAAAAGGGGGGGTGGTTAATGGTAACAATAATATAAAGCACTTTTAATGGATAACCAATCACCTATTAAACAGGATGGAAAAAGTACAAAGACGTTAGCAAAATAACTCTTAACAGGGGCACTAAATGATATTCAAGGCAGAAAACTCTCTTGTAGTATTGTACTACCTGGAATGTTCCGTTCCTGTCCCTGCCTCATCAATGTCAGCAGGAATTCTAAATCACATAAGAGCCAAAATCATGCTTAATGGAGCAACGTCACCTAGGCCAAGAGCCACTGCTAAGCAACAGAAGCATGGTTGATACAACAGCAAAAAGATTTGGAGACTGACAGATCTCATATGACAAAGCTTTAATAAAGTTGTAAGGTAACAGCACATGAACAGATACATATCAAAGGGACAGAAAAAACCCCTCAAAAATAGATCCAAATACAGGAATATAACATAGAATATATATACAGGAATATAATATATATAGGTATACAGGAATATAATATATACAGGTAATGTTTCAAATCAGAAGGAAGATTGAGCTCTTTAGTAAATGGTGTCGTGATACATGAATTGCCAAACAGGAAAGAGTTGAAATCATACCTCACACGTTCTAATAGGATAAATTCCAAAGGATCACAGGTTTCAATGTAAAAAATAAAACCATTCAGCAACTTTGGAGTCAGTTCTACAGATTCTTACAAAGTTATCTTATCATAAGAACCAGTAATCATTTTCTTTGATATTTACCTAGTTGAACTAAAAATCTAAGTCACCAAAAAAACTGCATATGAATGTTTACAGCAGATTTATTTACAAGTATAAAATACTGGAAGCAACAAAAGTGCCCTACAGATGAATAGATAAACTACAATAAATATATACACTGTAATGGAATATTATTCAGGAATAAACAATAAGCTGTTAAGGCACAAAAAGGCAGAAAGAACCTTACTAAGTGAAAGATTCAGTCTGAAAGGCTATAGAGCACATCCCTCCAATACAACACAGGCAAATGCATTCAGTTACAGCAACTCACTTCTGCTCTAGTGATTATACTTTTCAAGTTTTTAAAAGGGACTTTTTTCCCTATCTCACAGCATTCACAGACATGCCATGGTTTCTTCCTCAGAAGCACAACTTTCTGCTCTTTGTCTCTTCTCAACTTTATAATCAGCACAGTATTATTCACCACACAAACCCCTCCATGAAAGCCCAAGTAGGTCTCTCCTTTGTGCTCTACTACAGCACTCCGCTGACCATCTTCTCAACTGCTTCCCGCTTTATTCCTATCTTCCACAAAAAGGCGATTAGTACTGTTAAGGGCAAAAGCCACGATGTACACAACGCCAACAGTCTCCACAATTTATAAATGGAGAATGAAACTAGCTAAGGAACTTCTATTATGTTAAGAAGGAAAAGGCTAAATATGAATCCGATTTCTCATTTGTAAATCAAGAAAAACCTGTAGCACTCTAGGGTAGTTGTTATTAAGTAAAATGTATACAGGATACTTTAACAGCCTGGCAAACCAAATAATAAGCAGTCAATGAGTGTTCGCTATTACTCTTGAAAGCATTTAAAAGGTTTGAAAGTTAAGGCCTGTAAATCAGAAAGAAGGGAGAAAGGGCAGGGAGGGGAAGGAGAATGCTCATCATCTGCCCATTGGAAGAATTTCTCTGTCCGATGCTGCCCTTGCAATTCTCAGATGACTAGAGATAATTGTTCCCTTACAAAGTTCAGAAAACTGCGGTATTAATTTCCAGTTGAAGGTCAGAAATCGTCATAATCCAGTCCCGGACAAGATAATACAGAGCCAAAAGAAACACTTTTAACAAACTCCTTCCCAAAGATTTACATTTATATTGTTCACAAAATATAATAACTATCATTTCATCCTCCTTCTATTTGAATAAGTCAAAGATTTACTTTACCTGAATATATACATTAGCCAAGAAAATAATTACATCATGTTTTCCACATCAGTCAACTGTACATTGGTTAAAGCTAAGCAAAAACTGTTAACACATAAAGTAATGCACAGAGTAATCCGGATGTCAGTTGTACAAATCATTTCAATTTATTATTGTGGCTAATCAATACCTACCCCACACCTAACTTTACATAGGTAAAACATAAGCAAACTAATGAGAACTAAGAGAAAAAAGTCCTTTAATATGTGAAGACCTGCTAAAAAACTGTTATTATCATTCTGAAAGTTCTCTCAATCTCCAGACAGCAGAGGCTGCTCAATGCATCCTATGACCCAGCCAGCATTCCTCACCACTTACTCACCCGCTGGAGCTGCCTGCTAAAATTCATGTGAGCATCTTAAGAAGTCTGAGAACTTCTCAGAAGGCTTTGTAAACCTTTTAAGTTCTGCATAAACAAATATTTGCAGCTTTTAAATAATAAACTACATGAAGCAAAGAGCAAGTACGTCTACTAAGTTTCCAGAGACCGACACAATTACTAGAAATTATTAAACAATTTATTCAGTAATTACTGAGTCAGGCCGGGGATTTAGCTCAATAGTTCCACTGCCTGCCTTGCAAGTGCCAAGGAACCAAGTTCGATCCCAAGTAGCAATAAATAATTAAATAAATAAATAATTATTCAGTCAAATTTCTACATATCACTAAAACCGATGTCAAATCAGAAAATGATTTCTAAATTTCTCCACTAACAGACTTTAAAAGAATTATATTTCTAAGATTAACAGGATATATTAAGGAAATAATAAATGCAGAATAGCATATACAATATAGTTATTGTATACGAATGGGAGTAATATACTTACATTTATGTAAAGAAAAAAATGAAAAGATACAAAAGAAAACTGCTTTCATATAGGGAGTAAGTAGAGTGAGAAATAGAGAAACAGACAGAAATAGATGTCAACTTTCATCTTTTAAAATTGTTATAATTTTTGAGCCATGAAAATATTTACCTATTTTTTTTAAAGCAAAGTACATTAGGGTTGGGGGGGAGCAGTATATACTTTCTATTAGTATATGTATTTTTAAAATCAACAAACATATATATGTACACATGCATGTGGAGGCTTTAAGGAATAGAAAAGTTCACTTAAAGATTTAATGACAGATTTTTCACAGCAACACTGGGAGTAATGTTTCTAGGTCATAGAAATGACTAAATGAAATTTCTGACTAAATGAAATTGCACAATCATGGCTCTTTTTTCCCCTCTTAAAACCTTAGAATATTTTCCAAACTTCAGAAATATAAGACAGATGGCTTCAAAAGAGGAAAGGGATAATCATTTTATTTATACTTTAATAATTCTTCATAGTACAAATCAGTTTAATTAGGATATACAAAATTATGGAAAGAAAATGCATTTCCTAACATCCTTCTACCAGCTCTGAATCTGTGCTCTTAAATACATCTCTTTACTCTATAAAGTTTCAAGCTAACAGCAAATGGGAACAGTAAATCTAGACTGTCACCTAACATACAATTACGTGTACGATACATTCGATCCACAGCCTCTCCCTCCTTCAAACTCCCGACCTGAATCTGTCAGGAGGACTGATGCCCCATCGTGCCCCAATCTCACATCTCAATTTTCTCTAAAGCACATCAGGCATCGAGAAGATCTCACCCGCATCTAGTAACACTGTTCAATGTTCTTCCGCTACCGTCAGCAACCCATATCTAAACACATCTATCCAGCTTCCTAGATCTCAAACCAGATCGCCATGAACTATCCATCTTAACCCTAATCTTAAGTTTGATTTAAAAGATAAAAACCAAAATTACACATGGTGACGGGGATGGCAGGAAGGGGAAAAGAAGTTATTTGTCTGTGAGTACAGCATTTCAACTTGAGATGATAAAACAAATTACAGAGATGGATAGTGATGATACCTGCACAGCAGTGTGAATGCACTAAATGCTACTGAATCATTTCAGAATAATTAAAAGGGTAAATTTTATTTTATATATAAATAGCACAATTAAAAAAATAAATTAAAAAGAAGCAGTATATTAAGAATGCCACTATAAGCAGTTCATTGCTCACCTGAAAAGATCCTTAATAATTTTGTACTATTAAAGCCAGGTGTGGTGGTGCATGCCTGTAATCCCAGCACTCAGGAGGCTGAGGCACGAGGATCACTGTGAATTGAGACCAGCCTGGCCTACACAGTGAGTTCCAGGTCAGTCTCAACTACATAGTGAGACCCTGTCTCAAAAAACCAAAAAAAAAAAAGTAATAATAATAATAATTTTGTACTACTTAGCTAATTTGGGACTATATAAAGCAATTCCATAATGTTTAGCTATTTAAGCATAGTAACTTTAGGTACACATTAAGATATTTTAAATTAAAGTAAGAAAAAATGAACCTTTATGTCAAGGAAAATGTTTCAATATATAATATAAATATATTTTACTTTCTAACAATGCCATCATAGCTTTATTTTATTTTTTTATGGAGAAAAAAGCCTAGGAAAGCAAAAGTGGCTAGAATGCAGGAAAGTCATGTAGGTGACCTTTACGCATGTCATTTCCTAAGTGAGAATATCAAGGTCCAATCAAAAAACCAAAACCAAATCAAAATGGGTACATATATAAAATAGTACTAAAAAAATACATACTATTCAGACTTTAGATTTTAAACCTCAATAATATTAAAGTGGCATATATATTATTTAATACTATTCAAACAACCCATAATAAGAGCTATAAAGTGATACCCATTTACATAAACAAATAAATACCTGGAAATTAGTGGGGAATTAAAAGAACTAAGGACTACTAACAAAGGAGGAAAACAAGCAGAAGCAAAAAAGAAGAGAAGGAAGGAAAAAAGGAAAAGAGAGAAAATATTCATTCAAAGTACACAGAGAACCACTCATTATTCCTTGGATTACTAAATTTGAAAATCCTAAGTAAGTTCAAAGATGTAGTATAATCTTAAGTAAAATCCCCAAATGGGAACTCAAATGTTAAAAAAAAAAACCCTGAGAAGAAGTATTTGGACTAAAACTAAATTTGAAAAAAGTTAAAAAAAACGACCATGTCTCTAAATCTACTGATGCGGGATAAAAACAAAAAACACAGACAAACAAAAAACACTTTTTAAAATGCTATAAATCAGTTAATTTCAAATGTGAGGAAACATAAAATAAGAAAATGAATACATAATAAATAGTTCTGGTATAATGTTAACATGCAGAAAAATGAACTGACTTCTACACCTTTACTATACACTATACTGAATTTCAGATGCATTACAAATTTATTTTTTAAAGTAGAAAACTATGGAATATTTCTAATAAGGAAAGGGAGTTTGTCTTTTGATTTCAAGCAACTCATCAAGGTATTATTAAAAAGTGTCTATAAAACAAGGAACACCAAAGTAAAGATAAAAATGAAAACTAAGCGAGCGAGATGAAGACTTAAAATACTTGATAAAGTTCTACCTCAAAACTATATAGAAAATGGATCTTGGCTGACATCGAAGCCTTAACAGAAAAACCATCACAAAATAAGACTAGTCAAAAGTGGCCAGAAACCAAAAAAATAATAATAATAATATTGCTGAGGATTTAGCTCAGTGGCACTGTGCCTGCCTTGCAAGCACAAGGTTCGGAGTTCAATCCCAGGTACAAAACATACATACATACATAATAAAAATTTAAAATTTTTTAAAGGGCCAGAGTAGCACGTGCCATGTTCCACTCTAAACACTACCTATTAATTAAGCTCACAGTCACAGCAATTCCCCTTTGAAAAAGATACTATTTTATGGGATAAACTAGGAAAGTAAGGCCCAGAAAGGCAAGTTACTTACCCAATGTGACATGGCTCAGTGGTTACAGCCAGAATTTGAACCTTGTCTCATTCCAGAGTCCACAGTCTCAATCACTAAGTCATTTGCCTTTTTCCTCTATACCACAGAATTTGGTGAACTGTTCACTCTACAAATCTAAGTTTACTACATATAAATTACTGAAATACAGGGCAATGCATAAACAGGAAACCTGGGGGGGGGTGTTGAATCCAATGCCTCGTACACGCTAAGCATACACTCTACCACTGAGCTACATCCCAGCCCTAAGAATGTCATTGACAGTGTTTTGAAGGTTCAGAGAAACTTGATGTCAGTAAAGGGATAAGCAGAGGCTTCTTAAGGGAAATAACACCTAAATTGGTTCCGAAAACATTTAAGTCACAGAGATAAGAAATGATAGCGGAAAATATCCACAGAGAAAAAATTAAAGAACCGTTGGCCCATGCCTGTAATACTAGCACCCTGGGAGACTGAGGCAAGAGAATTAATTGCAAGTTCAAGCTCAACCTACACAACTTACAGACTTAGTGAGACCCTGTCTCAGAATAAAAAAGGATAGGGGATACAGCTCAATGTGAAGGCCCTGGGTTCATTTCCCAGTACTTCTGGTGGGGTAAACTAAGGTAGAGAAGCACTGGCAACTCAAGTAAATGAGTTGACATGAATGGAAAATAACTCAAAGGGCTAAGAAATTGTGACTGAACCCATCATGGAAGATAGGAGAATAATGTGAACATAGCTAGCTGTTACATGGCAAGTGGATACAAGCATCAGACATAAAAGAGATGAAAATGGAAAAAAATGCCAGAATGTTAATCTGCCACTCCAGGCAAGGTAAAGAAAGTTGAAATAAAAACAGAGAAAGAGGAATGGATATGTAGTAGTTATTTGAATAACACAGCAGTTATTCAAATTCTAATCAAATTAATTAACTGGACCAGAAAGGACAAGGCTTAATATAAGAAAATGTGAAGATAACAAAGGTAATATTGGAGCCATGTCTGAGTGGTCGGGAACCATACAGGGAGCACAACGAGGATCATAAAAGCCAGAGTGAAGGGGTACACGAGCCCTGAAGACAAGCTGCCTGCCCCTGACAGTACAGGCTGAAGAATTAAGGGTACTCTGGAATTAACATTTTGAGAAGCATTCTGAAGAGTGAAAGAATTTATTAACAAAATAAATAGGAGGTGATTCTGAGGCTTTACATATAAAGAAAATCATCCTGTCACTAACAGCAACAGGAAACAAGGAATGGAAAGCAGGTTTAAAGCAAAACAGCACAGGAGTTCAGCTTTCTATATAGTGAGATTAAGGATTATATACTATGAAATCTAAAAATGATGTCTTGTCCACAAGAAGAGTCAGAACTGAAAACCAGATTTCTCCCATAAGGACAACTGAGAGTTTTAAGATATCAGAAGAAAAAGTATTATGAAAAATGGACTAAGGAAAGTTTAAGGAACATTTAGATGTACGAGGAGAGGACCAGCCAAAGAAGGTACGGAGGAGATGGTTATATTACCACTAAAAAGAATCAAGTACAACACAACACTGCTTCTAATCTTTTTCATATCAAGGACCCAAATGAAACAATACTATTTGTGGCACAAAAGGGTAAATAAGACCGCTAATGGCTGAACACTATTATCCTAGGAGAGCAGGAATCACATGCAAACCTGTTAATTCCCTTCTGTGCCATCTGGAAAGCTCTGTACTTTGTGTCTTACAATAGTCAGTAATCGAGTTGGAAAAAACTCAGACATAACCACAAAACTTGGTAAGAAAACTTGAGGAAACAATAATGGGAAGAGAGAGATTTCACAGAAGGAAAATAATAAAAGAATGTGGTTAATAAGTACCAACTCTTTACTCTTTAAGGGGTAACATAAATAGATGACTCTTAAAATGTTCTTGTAAAAACACTCCCCTTTTAAACTAAACTGTGCATGTAGCATGCTTTACCTCCTGATCCTTTCCTCCATCCTTTGAAACCTAGAACACTTACCCAGTGCGGGATTGGCCGACCTTATCGCAAATATCCAGGATGAGGCCCCAGTCCTCGGCAGTGTTCATCTCGCTGGTTGCTTTCTCTGTAGATTGCAAGAGGAATTACAAAAATATTATTTTTCAGATCTTCACAGTACCTGTAACTACATTCAAATCACCAAGGTGTAGTTTAACTAACCTTTAATAAAAACCCAAATAGTTGCCAGCAGTCCGGTTGATAAGACTTTCATATCTGTCTTTAAAGGGAGAAGGAGCACACTATTATCTATCACAATTTTCCCCCATTCACACTTCAGCTGTTTTGGGACTGAATTTTTAGTTAGGCACAGATCTCTATCAGGCAATTAATTATTTAGCTAGAATTGCTTATTTTATTGACAATGAGCCGGGCATGGTGGCGCACGCCTGTAATCCCAACACCCCAGAGGCTGAGGCAGGCGGATCACTGTGAGTTCGAGACCAGCCTGGGCTACATAGTGAGTTCGAGGTCAGTCTCAACTACATAGTGAGACCCTGTCTGAAAAAAACAAAAAGACAAAACAAGAATGATTGACAATGAGAAGAGAGGATACAAGGAAAGAAAAATCAAGCTTGAAAATTTTTCCTTAAAAACTTGATATATTAAAAAAATCAAAAGAACTACGGCATACTGTATCCAATCATCTAATTCAGCTTCCTTCCTGAATTTTAAAAGGTTAAAAAAAAAAAAAGATAAACACATAAGGACAAGGTAAAAATCAGAAGTGATTAACAACCGCTGTATCTTAAAAGTTTTATAGCAATATAAATATATATGGTAACTTACATAGAAGACCTAAGAGAATCATGTAACTGCACTAAGAAAAAAATAAACTTAAGAACAAGCCTGCTCTATACCACTTAATTCTCAGAAGGTTCAAAGTGGTAGCAGAAATAATGGAAGTAAAAGTGAAGGAAGAGGATTAACACTGGGGAGGAACAGTAACAGTACTTTGAAATGTAGGTCGGCCCTGCACCACTACTCTGCCTTCCTCGCCAGAGCACACTAGCAACTATTGCTGCTCTCACAGACCAGAAGAGTGGAAAGTAAAGGTTTGTTTTCTGGGGGTCAAGCAAAGCTTTTCTGGATGAATAGGCCCCAGGCATAGTGGAGACCTAGGCACAAAAATAAAGGAAGTCCCTCTGGTTTCCAATTGGGCATGAACAGAGCTCAGAAGTCATCACTCTATCCAAACAAGTAAAAAGCTGAACATGGTAAAAAAGCACATATTCCTCTTAGCTCCTCCAGGGAAGGGAGCTTACAGAACAAACCCCAACCCAAGAACTAGAGACAAGCAGATGCAGAGAATCACAACGTGCAGTCAGCAATCTCCACAGCAACCACAACCTGGTTGCAAAACCTAAATTCGATTGAGAAATTGTTGATGGCTCAGTGAAGACAAGCGTTGAGAGTTAAAACTACAGGCGGACCAAATCACGGGAAATCCATAGCTCTGTGAATTTTACCCAGGACCAAGACAAGGTTCTCATAGTATATACAGGAGAAAAATTCCCTTCTGCTACCTTCAGTCAGGAGAGGGAGAAAAGAAACCATGTGAAAATATACCAGAGCACTCTGCGTTTTACAAGGTCTGCCCTTAAGAGAACAATTTCACTAAGGTCTAAACACAGCCAGAGACATTAACCCACCTAAAGTAAGGGGTATGCCCAGCTCCCACCTGCTCTTGTCTGCTACCTGAGCAGAGAAATACCCAGCTATAGCCCCCTCTCCCATCTCACCTGAATGGGGGGAAGACTGAGAAGGAGGTAGGAAGCTCACAGTCCACAGGCTAGCTCATTCACCAAAACCCTGAGTGAAGCCTTACTATACATTATCAAGGGTGAGTTAGCGTCCCCGAGAGGATGAAGCACCTGTTACCCAGTACATCATGCTTGGTTCTTAGCAAAAATAAGAAAAATAAATCACACTGAAAGGCAAAAACAGTTTGAAAAGACAACAAGCATTAAAACCAGACTGATATATGCGAGGGGGGGTTAGAATTATCAGTTCCAGAATTTTTAAAACTACTAGTAATATGCTAAGGCTGTGATGGGAAAAGTAGACAATAGAGCTAAAGAGTGGTAGCACAGATCCATAATCCCAGCACTCTGAGATGCTGAGGCAGCAGGATTCCAAGTCTGAGTCCAACCTGAGCAATTTAGTGAGACTCTGTCTCAAGTAAAAAATAAAAACAAAGGGTTAGGGTTGTAGCCCAGAGCAAAGGCCCAGAGCAAAATGGTTCAATTCCCATTATGAAGTGGAGGAAAAAGTAAGCAATGTAAAACAGCAATAATGCAAGCAAAGCAATAAAAATTCTAAGAAAGAATAAAGAATGAACCAGCACAGCTCTAACCTCAGCTCCTCAGGTGGCTGAGTTCAAGGACAACCTGAGTAACTTAGCAAGACCTGTCTCAAAAAAAAATTTTTTAAGGCTTCAGTATAGCTCAGTGGTAGAGCACTCGCCTAATGTGTGAAACCCTGGGTTTGATCCCCAGTACCTCTATAAAAAATTAAAATTAAAAAAGGAATGCTAGAAATAAAAAATTATGTAAATGAATTAAAAAATGGCTCTGAAGGACTCATTAGTAGACTGGATGATCAGACAGGACATGGGAAAGATTCTCTGGGCCTAAAGGTACGTCAACAGAATCTTCTAAACTGAAAAGCAAAGGAAAAAGAAGAGGGCGGGAAGGAGATAGACAAAGAACAGGCTATCCAAGAATTGTAGAATAAGTACAAAACAGAAGGGGGAAAAAAGAGTAAGAAGCAGAAGGACCACTTGAAGTGTTAATGTATGAGATTTCCTCCAAATTAATATCAGACAGCAAGCACTGATTCTTGAGGTCAGAACACCAAACAGAATGAGTGCCAAGAAAGTGACACCTAAGCACAACATAGTCCAACTGCAGAAAATCAAAGGTAAAGAAAAAAATGTCAAAGAAGCCAAAAGAAACTTATCAACAGAACAAAGGTAAATACACATGTGACTTCTCAGAATCATGCAAGAAAGAAGAGGGTGAGATGAAATATTTGCAAAATCTGAAGAAAATAACTCCCAACTTAGAATCCCATACCCTTCAAAAGTATTCTTCAAAAGTGAAAAACAGGCCGAGGATGCAACTCAGTGGTAGTGTTTGCCTAGCCTGTGAAAGGCCCTGAATTCAACTGCCAGCATTATACACACAAATAAATAAGTGACAAATCCATTCTCAAACAAAACTTGAGGCAATGTTACCAACACCTGTCTTGCAAAATAAAACTAAAAAGGACTTCACACAGAAGTCAAACTAACATTATTTGTAGATGCCCCGATTCCCTACGTAAAAGATTTTTAAAAGTCCACTAAAAGATTCCTAGAACTAATAAATTCTACAAAGTGGCAGGATACAAAATAAATACACAGTGTTCCTGAATACCAACAACGAGCCCACTGAGACAGAAATCAGGAAATCAACCCCATTTATAATGTCTTTAAAAAAATTAATAGTACAATCACTTTGGAGATTTCTCAACAAACTAAAAACAGAAATTGCTATGCTTCTCCTGTGTATCTTCCCAAAAGAGTTAAAGACACCGTACTGCAGTGATATTTTCCTACCCATGTTTATAGCAGCATGACTCACAATAGCTAAATCTTAGAAATAGTCTACATGTCCATCAACAGATAAATGAATAAAGAAAATGAGTACAATGGAGTACTACTCAGCTATAAAGGATAAATCTGAGTTATTTGTAGGAGAATGGAAGGATCTTGAGACCATAATGCTAAGTGAAACAAATCAGACACAGAAGACTAAATGGTTTCTCTTACATGCGAAGAGCAAAATAAAAGAAAGACAATAGAAAACAGGGAGGCAGACCTTCTACAGATGAGAAAAGGATCTGCAGATGGAGGAAAAGGAGGGAAGGGGAAATAAAAAGAACTAAGATGCAACATGTATGTAACAACTTCCCAAGAATATATTCGTTGGGTATCATGAGCAGGTACTAATGAAAAAAGCAAAAGTTAAAAAACACAGAGGTGGAAATGGTGCAGGTCAGAAACTTGGATATACATAAAGGAAAAAACTTAAAAGGCTATCTGAAGGGAAAACAACTTATTCTTAATTGACCTAACAGATAAAGTTATTATTATATATGCTTACATATTCTTTAGATTGTATATAAATGAATAACAGCAATGATACAAGGGATGGAAGAAAAGATATATTTATTATAAGGTATCTTTATTAACTATGTAGCATCACATTATTTGAAAGTAGACTTGGATTGGATGTAAACACTGCAAACTAGAGAAACCAATGAAATATATTATTTTTAAAAGTATAACTATATGCTAAGAAAGGAGATAAAATGCTCAATTAAAACCACAAGAAGCAAAGGAAAAGGAAGAAAAACCAGGAAAAAGATATCAAATACAAAACAGTAGCAAATATGGTAAAAAGTAATTCAACTATACTAATAATCACTGTAAATATTAATGTCTAAATACCACTACACCAATTAAAAGACATTGTCAAACTAGATAAAAAATAACACTCAATTACAGATTGTCTACAAAAATATAGATTAAAGGAACAGTCAACTATATACAGATGATTCCAACTTAAAAAGTTTGATTTAAAATTTTTCAACTTTTGATCACATTCAGTAGAAGAAACCGTGTTTCAAATATGATCTTTTCCTGGGCTAGCAGTATGTAGTACAATACTCTTTTACTCTGTCGGGCAGCGGGAGTACACAGCAGCTTCTAGTCACACAATCACAGTCAGCCACATAATCATAAGGATAAACAACAGACACTACAGTGGACTGTGTTGCTAAGCTATGTTGTGTGGTAAATCAGGAGCATTAACACATTTTTTACTTATTTTCAACTTACACTGACTTTACCTGAGTGTAACTTCATGTGAGCCAAGAAGTACTTATACCATGCTAACACTAGTGAAAAAAACAGAAACAAAAAAGTGGGAGTAGCAGCCAGGCCTGGTGGTGCAAGCCAGTAATTCTGCATTCTTGGAGGTTAAAATGAGTACCACAAGTTCAAACCAAGGCTGGGCAAATTTAGAGACCTCGTCTCAAAATTAAAAATTAGAAAATGGGTTGGAGATGTAAGTCAGTGTGAAGGGCCCTGGATTCCATCACCACCACACCCAAAAACCCTAAAAACAAACAAAAAACACAGAAGTAACTATGTATATTGTTTTCAGACAAAACTGACTTTTACAGCAAGGGAAATTATCATAGATAAGGGAGGATCACTACACAATAAGATGTCAACTCTCCAGAAAAATATAACAATCCTAGTTTATCTATCTAACAATACAGTGTGTATAAAGCAAAACCAGAATAATAAGAAAAAGATCAACTATTATGAATCACAAGAAAGCCACTGTTAAAACTAGAAGCCTCAATATTGCTCAGAAGAAACGGATAAATCAGGCAGGCAAAAAATCAGTAAGGAAATAGTTGAACTCAACAACATCATCAATAGACTGTATGTAGTTGATATCTATACACTATTTTATCCAACAACAAAATATAATTCTCAAGTTCACATTTGTCTTAGTTACCTTTCTCATTGCTGAAACAAAATATAAGACACCTAAAGTTATTTCAGCTCAGAGTTTGTAGAGGTTTCAGTCCGCAGCTGGGTCCAGGGCAGGGTGGCATGGGAGAGGGGCATCACAGAGGAGGAACAGTCTGCACCAAGCAGGCAATAGACAGTGAAGCAGCACGCAGCAGCAGGAGCAGCAAGTGAGCCTACCTTTCCCTTTTATCTCATCCAGCATACAGCCCTTTTGGGTGGTGCCAGCCACAATCAGGGTGGCTTTAGTAAATCCATTGGGACACACCTGAACTATTCTAATCAGTGGACTAATTTAGAACCACACATCCTTAATCCCAGAACCACACACACACTATGTCCAGCCAGTTCTGAAAAGCTCCACCTATGAGTGCTTGAAGCTGGGTGGGGGTGACAACATGTAACACCCATCAAGACAGACCACATCCTGAGGCATAAAACACACAAAAACAAACTTAAAATAGAAAATCACACAACCTTTGGTCTCCAACTATAAAAGAATTAAACTAGAAATCACTAACAAAAAATAGCTGCAAAATCCAAAAATACACTTTTAAATAACATGAATCAAAAAAAAAAAATCTCAAGGAATTTTAAAATATTTTGAACTAAATGAAAATATATACAACTTACCAAAATTTGTAGGATGCAATGAAAGCAGTAAAAGAAAATGTACAGCATTCAATGTACATATTAGAAAGAAAACCTAAAATCTGTGTGTGTCAATCTCACAAAACTAGAAAAGCAAATTAAATATAAAGAGACTAACAGAAATTAGGACAAAAGCCAAATAAATGGAAAACAGGAGAGAACAACACAGAAAAACCAACACAACCCAAAACCAGTTATTTAAAAAGATCAGTACAGGGCTGGGGATTTAGCTCAGCGGTTAGGTGGCCTGCCTTGCAAGAGCAAGGACCCAAGTTCAATTCCCGGTACCAAATAAAATAATAAATAAAATAAAAAGATCAGTACAACCACTATGCCTTTAGCCAAGTTACAAATAAAACAGAGGACACAAACTGCTAGTATCAGAAACAAAAGAACAGCCATCACTACAGATCCCATAAACATCACAAAATAAAGAAATATCATGAACTCTATGCCTACAAATTTGATAAACTAGAGGAAATGATCCAATCCTCTAAAAAAGCATAATATGCCTAAATTCATATAAGAAATAGACAATCTTAGAGCTTATTATTTATTAAAGAAATGAGCCAATAAAATTAATAATTTTCCAAAACAGAAAGTATCAGGTCCAGTGAGTTCACCAGTGAATTTCACCAAACATTTAAGGAAGAAATCATAACAATTTTCTCTAATCTTCTGCAGAAAATAGAAACAGAGGGAACCCTTCCTCACTCAATCTGTAAGGCCAACATCACCTTAATATCAAAGCTAGACAATATTACAAGAAAACTATAAACCAATATTTTCCATAAGCATAAATGCAACAATATTCAGCAAAACATTAGCAAATTGAATTTAGCAATTTAGAAAAAGAATTACATATGATGGCCCAGTGAGATCTTCCCTAGCTATGCAAGACTCATTCAACATCTGGACAACCACCCTCTAAAAGACAAAGGCTTTTCTGGGCACTGAAACTCAGCCTAAGAAAGACTTGCAAATACTGGAAATATGATTCTGAGGGTGAGGGGACAGAGAGGTTCCTTGGTTAAGTCCAACCTATATAACGAAGTTTAAAGTCAAGAAGGTCCAACCACACAAGAGCACTTTCAGTATGCTTCTAATTTGTCAAATATTAGACATGCACAGAAAAACGAGGACTATCAGTGAGAAAACTTTCTAACAACGAAGACTAAGTAAAAAGATGAACAGCAAAACAAACAAAATGGGAAAAAAAGCAACTTGGGAGAAACAGAACTTGGGGGATGGGGGAGGTACTATATTTCAAGACAACAACAATACAAAAGCAGAAAATAATCTGCCTTGACCGGAACACTACAGATCAAAGCATAAATGCAAACAACAGCTATGTTGAATGATAGTACCCCTAAGATCCCCTGTTAACAAATTTCATTTTTTAATCAGAGATAAATTAACCCATATCAGGACTCTTCCTTGTAATGGTTGACCATGATCAAGAGATAATGAAATTTCTGCCTCCTTAGTCTCTTCAGTATCCTTCTTGGAACAACAGAAAACTCTCTTCCTTCCCCATTTGCCCTTCTATTGAGAGCTGAAGGTTGGTGACTTTAAAAGCAGAAAATGGTCAATACCCAAATATGTCTGTCCACATTTCAGGCTTAAACTATCTGATCTATACCACAACCCCAACTAATATACCATCACCCACCACTTGTCATCAGCCTTGCAGAACTAGACAATGCACTTAGTGGAGGTAGTGGGTGACAACCAATGGGTACTGGTATGTAGGGTATCTATGACTAGCTACCAGTATTATCTGTTTCGATAGCAAACTACCTGAGGCTACATATCTTACTTTTTAAAAAGATTTATTTAGCTCAAATTTGGACACCAGAAGTCCAAGATGAGTCAGTCCCATCTGTTTCGCCTCTAGTGAGGGCCTCCTGGTGCACGGCATAAGAAGGTGACAGTGTATGTAGATACTGTAATGACACAGGAAGCCTAAGGGATTCAGGAGGCAGGGTTACTCTTTTTACAACAACCCATTCTTGGAGGTACTAACCAGGATCCTTGAGAATGACATTAATCTCTTCCAAGGGTGATGCCCCAATGACCTAATTACCTCCCACTGGAACCTACTTCTTAATGACTCCGCCACCTTCAACATCACCATATTGCGACCAAATTTCTAGCACATGAACTCTGAAGGATGTGCTCAAACCATATTCAAACCACGATCTTCTGACATGGGAGACCACAAAAGCCCCTCATTCCTTGTCTAAAAATACAAAATGTCCAAAACATTTGTGATCTCAGGGTTGGGGCTTGTGATTGCAGATCCTCAAAGTAAAGAATTCATAAGCAGTTTCTGATTTCCTCCCGCCCTGTCTCCCGTCCCTCATTCTCCCATGAGGCAAGCCACAGGAAATACAATTGCTCTTCCCCAGGGTGGGTCATAGAAACAAACACCTTTCTCCAAAGCCATAAAAACTAGAATCATTACCCTGACTTTTACCTGTCTAAGAGCTGACTCCCATAAAAAAGTTTTCCCTCATACTGAGGAGGAAAGAATGTTACCTACAATAAGGGGCAAAGAAGAATCTGACAAGGTCTTATAGAGTTGCCTACTCAATTTATTACCACTAGCTCATACCCTCTTTTTTCAACAATACTTCTACATAGCTCTCTCTGCTTCATCAAACTTAAACATAAAAAACAAATGATTCACCCTGTGCTTTTTGGGTCTTCAATCTGAAGGCTACTATATCAATACTATGATCAAATGTGTTATGCTTTTCTCATGTTGACTGGTCTTTTGTTACAGGGGTGTAGGGAAAGAAAGGGACTGTCCCTCTTTTGAGTAGAAAATCATTGCTAAGGTGATTTATTTGCAGGAATATATAAAACTTGAATACATATTTCAAAAAATGAAGTAAGTTTTTCAACTTTGCCATGCCCTATCTGAAGTGGCTTAAAATCTAAAAAATGAACTGAACCTAGAAGACACAGGCCGAGATATATTTTCTATCTTATAAAATAGAAATGATGACACAGAAATAATACAAAGCCTAAAGCAAGAAGGTAAAGAGCCGAAGGGAGAGAAAAAGAGAATCAGAAAAGGCTTTTAATATGCTTAGAAATCATGAGATCTGAATAACAAACTCTTCTTTGCAGTTATAAAAACAAAAAATGTGTTATAAAGAATGTAGGCTGCCTGAAATAAGATTAATTTGTGAGAAATTGAAATAATAAGATAAAACCACACCAAGACCTAAAATACTAGAAGAGGTATGTATTTGTATTGATTCAAGAAAAATCACATAGTCAAGAAAGAGTTTTGAAGAAGGAAATGATCCAATCATATTGGGCTTTTTGAAAAAAAAAATTTTAATCTACAACACATAAAAAGTTTGTAAGAGGAAAAAGAAAATGTAGTGAGAGTATTACACTTAGTAACTAAGTGGGTTAGTTAGGATAAAAATGTTAAAATGTGCCAGGTATGGTGGCATAGGCCTATACTCCCAGGATTCAGAAGATTGAAGCAGGTTGCTCACTGTGAGTTTGAGGCCAGCCTGGGCGACATAATGAGTTCAAAGCCAACCTGAACTATATAGTGAGACCCTGTCTCAAAAAACAAAAACAAAAAACAAGAAAGGCTCAGAATGTTATTCAATTTTGTTCTAACCAGATGTATGAAGAGATGAACTGTCTCAAATTTACCTGTATTTGTTCAAGCATCCCTAGTGTTACTGTAAATTCCTTGAAAATAAACTCTACTCTGAGTAACCCTTTCAATATCCATGCCCTCAGCCTAAAACCACCAAAAATGCTAAGAGAGTCCCAAATACAAATACCTCAAAACCCTGATCAAAAGGTCCTCAAGCCCTCTGAAGCCTAGGAAGATTGAGTGAGTCATCCTGCACAGCATAGCTCAGTCTAATATTTATTTCAGTGTAGAAAATTAAAGCCAGTTATTGCTTTGATCTGCTAATGCATTTTAATAATTTATACATTATTCTTGACTGGTAGCCAAGCAGACTTCTCTTTAAAAAAAAAATACCTAAGTACATTGTGTTTTGTTTTTTCTTCATAACTAGGGATTGAACTTAGGCACGCTCTACCAGGGAGCTGTATCCTCCGCCCTTTTTCATTTTTTAATTTGAAACAAGATCTCTCGGGGTATGCACCACCATACCCAGCTCTAAGCACATTGTTTTTAAAAGGAAATATGTAAGTCTTTAAAAAAGTTATAGTTAAAAGATGACAATGTCTGATCAAATATGAATTGGCTATTATCATGACTATAATTTTAAGAGATCCTGAATTAATGACATAACTAAGAATGTGGGTACAGTCGTAAGCAGATGTGCTGAACACTCATGGACAATCTTCTTCAATTATGCTATGCATAAACAGTATTAGAATCTGTTATGGTTCATATCTCCAACATGTTCAGATCTCATGTGTTCATTCAGAGGGGTTATTTACCACCATCACCTTAAAGGATGAGGCCTTCAGAAGGTGACTGGATTATGGGGGCTAAACCCGTCAATAGATCAATCCGCTGAGGATTTGACAGCTGAATGGGTCCTAAGGAGGCCCTACTGGAGGAAGCCGAGCACTGGTGGTCTGTCTTTGAAGGATATATCTTTTCTCTGGCTCCTCCCTGTTTCCTGGCTGCCATGAAGTAGCTTTTCTCTAGCACATCCTTTGGCTAGGATGTTTCTGCTTCACCAGAGGCAACAGGGCCAGCTACCCATAGATTGAAACCTTAGAAGCCATAAAACAAAATAAATTTATACTCCTTTAAAGTGTGTGTTTCAAGTATTTTGTCCCAGCAACAGAATGGTGACTAACATAGCACCTGACTCAAACTGAGAAATGTAAATCAGAAACACAACTCATCTGAGACCTCTAAATTGCTCATACCACTTACTGGTGCTGCTTTAGGATCAACAAAATATGGCACACTTCTTATGTTATCAAAGAACAAATATTTTCAAATCAGGAGAATATAAACTACTAGTAGCAATTCAGCATAGTTTTGTGAATAGCAAATGAAATCAAAACTATTATTTTCAAAGACAAAAACAAGGCTTGTAGGAAAGGGAAAAGAGACAAAAATAACACAGATTTGCCTCTTAAAATTCAAAACTTCATAATGATCTCATTTTATCCTCAGATTTTCCTTACAATGATACTCGAAAAGAGATTAAGAAATTTGTCCAGCAATACAAGGTGAATACCCAAAAATCAATAGCCTTTCTATACACAAATAACAGACAGACGGAAAGAGAAATAAGGGAAAAAATTCCTTTTACAATATCATCCAAAAAAATGAAGTATCTAGGAATCAATCTAACAAAAGAAACAAAAGATCTCTACACTGAAAACTACAGCACTCTGAAAAAAGAAATCGAAGAGGATATAAAAAAATGGAAAGATATCCCCTGCTCCTGGGTAGGAAGAATCAACATAGTGAAAATGGCCATACTACCAAAACTGCTATATACATTCAATGCAATGCCAATTGAAATTCCAACACTATATTTCACAGAACTAGAAAAAAGAATCCAAAAATTCATTTGGAACCACAAGAGACTTAGAATAGCAAAAGCCATTATAGGCAACAGTCACATGGCACCAGGTGTAACAATTCCCAATTTGAAACTATATTACAAAGCCACTGTGATAAAAACAGCATGGTACTGGCAAAGTAATAGGCCTGAGGATCAGTAGAACAGACTGGAAGACACAAAAACAAATGCAGATGTACTCAGCTACCTCATCTTTGACAAAGGAGCTCACCATCTTCAGTGGAGGAAAGATAGCCTCTTCAATAAATGGTGTTGGAAAAACCGGATGTCAACCTGTCACAGATTAAAATTAGACCCTTATCTTTCGCCATGCACTAAATTAAAATCCAAATGGATTAAAGATCTAAATATTAAAACAGAAACATTAAACTTGCTGGAAGGTAAGTTAGGCAGAACTCTGGAAGACATTGGTATAGGAAAAGACTTTATGAACAAATCCTCAGTAGCACGGGAACTAGCAGATAGAATCAACAACTGGGATCTCATCTTACTAAAAAGCTTCTGTACTTCAAAAGAAACCATTAGCAGAACTAAGAGACAATCTACAATGTGGGAAAAATTTTTTACCAGCTGTACCTCAAACAAAGGACTATTATCAAGGATATATAAAGAACTCAAAACAATCAGTCCCCCCAAATATAAAGACCCGATTCAAAAATGGGCATCCAAAATGAACAGACATTTCTCAGACAAAGAAGTAAAAGCAGCAAGAAAATATATGAAAAAATGTTCCACATCACTGGTCATTCGAGAGATACAGATGAAAACAACACTGAGATTCCACCTCACCCCATAAAGAATGGCTGCTATCAAGAAATCACACAATAACAAATGTTGGCGGGGTTGTGGGGAGAAGGGAACCCTCCTCCATTGTTGGTGGGAGTGTAGACTAGTGCAACCACCATGGAAATCAATATGGAAATACCTCAAAGAGCTTGGACTGGAGGTTCCATTTGACCCAGCCATCCCTCTGCTGGGTATCTTTCCAAGAGAACTAAAAGAATCATATCACAGAGAAGTATGTGCACCCATGTTTATAGCGGCACAGTTTGTAATAGCTAAATCTTGGAAACAGCCTATTTGCCCATCCGTTGGAAACTGGATAAAGAAGTTGTGGTTTTTCTATAAAATGGAATATTACTCAGCCATAAAGAGCGAGAGAATAGATTCATTCATAGGAAAATGGATACATATTGAAGATATACTCCTAAGTGAAATAAATAAGTCACACATGTGTAAATACCAAATAGTTTCCCTGGTGTGAATATTCTGCAACAATGCATAAGATTCTAATAAGATTACTGACATTTAGAAATTTGAAGAAAGGCGCTAAAGGTGTAGAGAAGGTGTGATGCGTAGGGGAAGAATAAAAAGGGAAAAGAAAAAATGTGAGAGAATGAAAATATGAAAATAAAGTGTTTGTAGATGGGGAGGTGAGGAGGGGGTGAAGGGAGGGCAGAGGTAAGGGAAAAAAATGAGAATCAAGACTTGCCATGTAGAGGTACATGATCCCAACAATGAATGTAACTGTACTGTATCCCTAAAATGTACCAATAAACTCAATAAAATTAAAAAAAAAAAAAAGAAATTTGTCCAACAGCACACAGAAAGTAACACATTAAGAGTCTCAACTGAATTTCAACAGGCTTCCTAATGAAGACTTTTTTTCTGAAAAGCACATACTTCGATTTTTTTTCAAAATTTATGACTCCCGAACATTTGGGGAATGAGAAATGCCAAAAGGATGATTACCCATAATACTCAGGCTGTAGGGACAGGACTCTCATTCAGTCAGCTTACAGATGTAACAGGTCTTTAAAAATGGTCAATATGGAGTCTGGTTCCATAGTAGTGTGCTCAATACACACAAGGTCCTGGGTTCAATCTCCAGCAGCCAAAACAATAAAACAAACAAAACCCTAACAAGAACAAATGAAGAGACTATGTCAGGCCAGAGGAAACACATCTGAAAAGGAGGGTAGTGTAAAACCAGTCAGGAGTGAAATATGCCTTTAGGAAAGGAATGGCAAGTGAGGCTGAGGAGTTGAAAAAGGGCCAAATGCTAAGAGGTCTTATATACCAGAATCCTTAAGGGGAACATTCAGTATGTGTGGCACACAGAAGGCGGCAGTGTATACTTGGTTAGAATGTAGGGAATTGCAATTACAGAAGTCCAGAATGACTCTCGGGCTCTTGAACTATGTGATTAAGTAAACAACTTATGCACCAATCATTAAACAGAAGCAAAATTCCAATACAGTCTTGAATATCCTGAACCTGAAGATCTGACGCTTACTCAACTCCAGTAGAATTACAATGTCGTGATTTACAGACAATCCTCATAGCAATCCTGTGAGTTAGATACTTTTATTTGCAAAAGTGAAAAGTGAACTCAAAGGAGTTCTGTACCTTTTCTACCACAAATTTTACCCATTTATTCATAGTAAATGCTTCAGGTACAATTGGTCAGAAGAAAAATCAGTCTGGCTATGATTTATGATACTTTATGATTGGACTAAATAAATGAATTAAAAAACATCTCCAAGTCTTTAGAATGTAGAGTATTCAAAGTAGTATGATGAAGAATAAAAAGGCACTATTATAAAAACAAAGACAAATTTAAGACAAAAACAAAGGTTTAGCAGATATGGGAATGATTCAAAGATACCCCTGAAGACCAGAACAGTATAAAATTATCAAATAATGAAAGAAGAACTAGACAGAGAAAGATAAGTTCAATTATAAATTGATTCTTTATGTCATAACAAAATTTTGAATAGAAATACAAGACCGACAATCTAGAAAAATATCACCAATTCATTTTCGGATAAACTGAGTTGTTACTACGCACCAGGTATTGCTCATAAGATATTGAGGACACAAATGAAAACGTGTCCTTTTAGAGTTTATATTCTACAACAAGAGACTGTCAACTGATGAATCATTTGATGGCAGGTAGTTAAGTGCTATAAAGAAAATTAAAATGGTAAAAAGAAGCAGTGATGGATAAAGATGGATTTTTTTTTTTTTTAAACAGGAGGTAACTAGGGAAAGCTTCTATAGAAAATGGCAAGACCTTAAAATACCTGGGGCAGCAGTAACCTAGACAAAGAAAATGGTGTAAGATAGCTTCAAAGGCAGAAGTGAGCATGTAGTGTCCAAGAAACATGGCATGACAAAAACAGTCAAGAAATCCTAGTCACATCAGGGACCCAAAAAGGGGTCAGAGTTCTGCATTTCCCTACAGTAATATGGAAAGCTACGTAGTGGAGGTTCTGAGCAGGTAAGTGACATTATCTAACTTTTTTAAAAAGTAGCCTTAGCTTTTATAAATGATTGTAGGCAGTAGAGTGACTCCCACAAAGCTCTTGACAGTCGCTGAAAGAGATCAATATGACTAAATATGATAATACTGCTGAGGAAGACAGAAGTGATGAGTTTCCAGATATATTTTCTAAATAGACCCCCAAAGAACTTACTGATAAAATGGATATGGAATGTGAAGAAAACAGAATCAATGATGAATCCTGAATATCAGAAATGAGTGGCAGGAAATATTAATGCCACTATCTACTGAAATAGTCAAGGATGAAAGAACGGCAGTCTGGGGAAAGAAACTAAGAACTGAGAATTTAATGTGTTTGTTTTTAGACTCCTTTCAGAACCCAAGTGGAGATGCTTGGTATATAGATACCTAAGTCTGAACTCAGGCTGACATTAAGTACATAAATTTGGGAGTCACCTGTGTACTCAAGGTACTTAAAGTGCAGGGATTAGATGAGGGTTTTTTGTAATCTCTATAAATAAAAACACAGAAATTTTTCTATGTGCTTCACAAACACCAACTTAACTCTAAACTCTAACAACTACTTATTATCCCCATATTCCATAATAAAGAGAAGAAAACAGGGCCAGGGATTTAAGCTCAGTGGTACCACTGCTTGCCTCATAAGCACAAGGTCCTGAGTTTGATCCCTGGTACAAAAAAAAAAAAAAAAAAGAAGAAAACAGAGTTAGGGAATATTTAAGCAGCTGGTCCTAAGTCTGATAACAAACCTGAGGTTTGAATTCAAGCAGTGTCTTTAATTCAAGCTCTGGGGTCTGAATTCTTAACACCAGGTAAGTTTCCTCCCAGGATACCAAAAGAAAAATTGTCAAAGGAGAAAAGGATCCAGAACTGACCTTCGTGGCATTCAACATGTGGATACTGCAAAAAGGAGATGCAATAAAAGCTAAAAAGGAGTTAAGCAGAAAAATAATGTCCAGAATGAAATACATTTATTCATTAAGTTTCTTAAGTGTTTATAAGCACCAGACACTCGTCTACATGCTAGGGAAACAGTAGAAAACAAATAAAAAATATGTCCTCACAGAGCTCACATTTCAGTGATAGATTTTGGCATTTCTTCAAGAAAAAGGCTATCACCAGTACTTTGCCTCAATACAGGAAGTTATATTACATAAATCAGCCAATTTCTGCTTCAGTTTCAGGGTATAAATAAGGCTGAAAACAATTTTGAGACAGTATAGCTGTAATCATAAAGTGACTGATAACTGCATTAAAGGAATTGGCTGGGATTATTTAACATAACTGACACATTGGAGGACAAGGTGAGAAGGAACAGTTAAATGTATTTTGTAGCCTACATACTGTATCCTGTAAACTACGTAGTAAAAAAAAAAAAAAACTGATCATGAGAATCTACTGGACTCTGCCCAAGGATTACTAACTGGGGATGACTAAAGGCTCCTCTTAGATAAACTTCTTGTGATATTTCAATACATGGATCCTGAGAAGAGAACTAATCCAGACACAAAATTTGACTAACTTTAAAAAGTAAGCTCTTCTGGGCTGGGGATTTAGCTCAGTGGTTCCACCACTTACCTCGAAAGCTCAAGGTCCTGAGTTCAATCCCCAGTATCCAAAAAAAAAGTAAGCTTTTCTGAGTAAAACAATGTCCCTGAATTGAAGAAGCTTACTGTCCAGCAGGTTCAGTTGACAAATTCTAAATTCAACAAATGTAAAATACCTACTAGGTAGCAGCCACCAAAATAATTAAGGGGCAAAACAGAGAGTATAACTAATGCTAAATAATTTGGTAAATACTAAAATAATTCGCAGAAATTTGGAAAAAGGTATAAGTCACAGTGGACTAGAACAGTCTTCTCAATCGGGAGCTATTTTGATGATACCCGAAGGGATATTTCCTGATGCCTGGAGATTTTTAAAATCATGACTGGCAGTGGGGTGCCAACCGGTATACAGTGAGTAAAGGCCAATGATGAGGTCATATACCCTGCACTGTATAGGACAGATTCCCCAAAAGATATTTATCTAGTCCAAAAGGTCATTGTACCCTTCCTAGTGAGAAACCCTGGGCTATAGTAATCAATAAATAATTCAGGTAAAACAAGTTAGCTCTAAATTAGAATTAAAACATGAAGATATGCAGATAAAATAACAAAATCAAAAACACATAGGCAAGGGGCGGGGATTTAGCTCAGCGGTTCAGCGGCCTGCCTTTCAAGCACAAGGACCCACGTTCAATCCCCGGTACCAAAAACAAACAAAAACACATTGGCAAGAAGGAGCCTGTGTTCAAACTGGGTAGTGTAAGTGCAAGAAACAGGTTTAGCATTAAGAAGTTTATCTGAATCCAATGCATATGTCTGTTGAAAAAAAAAATCAAAGCGTGTTTTGGGTTCAATACCTTGTACCACAAAAACGAATTAACAAGTCAATAAGCTATAAAGGTGATTCTGCTTTGTTGACAGTTCATCATATAGGTTCATTCAAGTCAGATAAAGGTGCTAGAAACAGAAGAAGGGAATTACTATTTTATTTTAAGCACTTGTCCTACAGTTGATGTAATGCGTTTTAAAATTGCTTGACAGAGATCTTGCTCATCACTGTATCTCTTATGTGAATGAGAACTGTGTTCTATAAATAATGAGTCAAATGCTTATTAAATGCAATTTTCCAATTACTCATTTAGAATTATCAGTGATCTCTAAAGTTCCATCCACTACTAAGATTCAGGACATTTATTTAAACTGGAAAAATTTAAAAAGCTAGCATCTAGTAGTTATATAAAGGCATCGTATAGGATCTACACATACTACTTCATTTAATTACAGAGCAGAAGCACGTGTTTTCTCCTGTTTAAAGATGGAGGACGATGGAACTCAAAGAATCTACCTTGTCTCTTTCACCTCTGATTTTTACTGTGAGCTAGAAACTGGCAGGGCAGAATGGAACCGTTTTGTAGTCTTAAGCCAAATATCTAAACTTCAGTGACATGCAGCAAGGAAGAGTCCAAAGAGCAAAATTCAAAACTCACCTTTCATAATCAAAACAAAGTAAGTATACAGTGATTCCATAAGGTTATCTTTATATCTCTTTACTGTAGTAATCATTAAATTCTACCTTACAGGACTTGAATATGGGAGCTGTGCCTTGCTTCCATTCCGTACTTGTGTACCAAGGTAGTTCCTAAGTACATTCAAAGCATTCCAAACATTCTCTACCCGGATGTTCAACCCTACCCTAATTATTATCATAAGGCCAGAAAATGTAATAAGCAAACAAAACGTAGCTTGTTGGATTGGCTTGAAATAGAGCTTGATAGTGTTCATATATAATACCAAAGATTCAGGAAGCAATAAAAATTTTGCATTTCAGACGCCTTCCCAGACTCAAAAGTACTCTTGAACACTACACAACGTATCGAGACCCAATCTGAGAAAGGCATCCCGAAGGCTCAACTCAGTTTCCGTTACTGCCACATACTTAATCTTTGTCTCTCCCAAAATTTCTGACGGTCTACCCTTACTCAGAGGCTTCTTCCAGGGACCACTAAAAAAGATTTTTTTTTTTAATACCCCAAAGAAGCTTCTGCGAACATTCTGCTAGTTTCTTTCGCATGTTTAACATTTGGCCATAGAAACAGTTCTGCCACGGGGCTTGTAATTCCACTCTGCCCGAGATACGCCTCAGCCCTTCGCTGTGCTTCCAGAAGCAAAGTCCCAGCACCAGATACCACACCGGCTGCTCCTCCGAAGCCCCTGACACCAAGCTCTTCGGCAGCTCTTTCCAAACCCCCGATCCTGGCTCCAAGGCCCATTTCAGAGGTTCTCTGAGTCCCATTTCTTTCAAAGAGGCTGCGCCAAGCTCTCAACCCTGCCTCAGCTCTTAAAGCATCTCAGGAAAGGCGGAAAGCTTGGCCGTGACCCTGGGGTCAAGAAGCCACGCTGGGGACGGACGAAATGGGCGTGCAGCCCTGTGGGAACCGACAGCTAGCGGTACTAACACTCACCAACATCCTGGTCGAAGGGATTGGTGGCAAAGAGAGGCATCTCCACTGCCGGTGGAGGTGTCCGCGGGGACTACCCCTTGGCACTGCCGCAGTCAGGGTGCGATGTAAGAAGGAACACTCCTCAGGCAAAAGCAGCAACAGAGACAATCGCACCTGGTCCGCGACAGCTCCCCGTCTCACCCACCCCCAGCAACCAAGGAGCGG